>NC_136914.1:72769833-73282333 GCF_949752795.1 Hyperoodon ampullatus | reverse complement strand
GATCCTCTTCCCATGATGTTATGTTGGCAACTTGAAATTATCCATGGTGGGGGATATTTACACCAAAGAAATAAACAAGTATTATAAATCAAGGCTTTCCTTCACCACCACCCCTTGAGTCATTTTAAAATGTTTATACAGTGATGTTTACATACTACTATATATAATTCTAAAAGAAAATAGTTGATGAGAAAAGGAAAATACGTTTGTGTCTTTAGGCTAGAACAACTTGACATTTTACATGTTTTTCACATCTGTGAAGGCATGGTTTGCATGCTTATGATAGTTTTAGAGTGATGGTTTTTCTTCTTTACTCTTTTCTAGGACCTTCAGAACAAATAGCAAAAAATAATTCAAAGCTCCTAATGAATGATTTTCTTCCTGAGACATAAGATAAATTCATTTGAGTGATAACATTTATATGAGACTAAGTAATTTTTAAGCATTTCCCCCTTAGCTGATAGTCTCATCATTATACATCACAGGTAATAACTCTTGTCGTGTGTTGTAGATCAATGCATGTTTAAAATGAAATATCCAACTGGACAACTGTGGTGAAAACACTGCACATTGGCTACAGTGTTCAAATGACCTGAGGTAATAATAACTTGCCTAAATACCAACTGAAATTCAAAGGACAGCTTTGCTGGATTGAGTGCTGTTTTGCTTAGTACAAATTAATTTCACAGTTCCCTTTTTTCACTGGTGATCACCAAGGATCCATGTCCTACTGCCAATAAATAAGACTTCATTTGTTTCCCGAAATAATTATTTGTGTGAAATAGAACTTGCAGAAGCCGGTTTTTATAGCCTGAAGCTATTTCTCCTCCACTAGAGCACTCTAAATTCGTTAACTTTTAGCAATTACTTTTGTAGCAGACAATTATCCTTCTAACCCAATCAATTTGTCCACATTTTCATCACTGCACAGTCTTTAAGCTGGGGAGAAAACCTGCTGGTAGAGGCCCATTTTCCATTTTAGAGTTACTCTTTTTGGTTTATGAAATTGTAAAAACTTGAATTGTTTAGTAATGTTTTTTTCTAATAACATTTCACCACCGCTCCAGGGCTTCATTTACCATGGAAAAGGGTTTTAAAAGGTTTTAGATGAGTAAATAAAATATTTCTCCTGAATGACTACAGGTGGGAACTGGTTATGGGATTGTCGCTACTTCTTAGGGATCTGTATACAGATCACTGATCAGTTAGGCTCCACGTGTTCTGCTGTAGGCAGGTGCTGTTTATAGCTGGGGGTGAGGTTCTAACTGCTAACATTTCCTGAAGGTAGGTGGAGATCAGCAAGTAGGGGAAAGACAAAAGGTCAGGAACACATAGCAACACTTTTCCCCAGAATCCCAGCATAAAAGGTAGAAAGCCGAGAATTCCCATTGCATTTTTCAGAAGATATTTCAAAGTAGCATTTTTTATATTAGAGATCTAGAGCTCTAAAAATGTGAGAAATTATGGAAAGGACCTGGATTTTTAATGTTTTTTGAGGTAGGACTCCTCTAGATTTGTGAGATGTCCTCCCCACAACAGGAGAGGTTAGTTACCACAGAAGTGAGAAGCCCATACAGCCTGAGGACAAACATGCAAGACTCTATTCCAAGGGGAGTGTTGAAGGACAGCCGGATTAATTCAGTAGGGGTGAGTCCAGAGATTAGAAAGCCAGACAGGTTTGAGGGAAAACTGACTCACAGTCATGTGATTAAATTAGGCACACTTAGATAATCTCCCTTTCTTAAAGTCACATAAATGCAACATAATATTATCTGATCACAGGAATAAAATACTTCCTATTTACAGCCCCAGGTAGTATGCAGAGTATCTACACAAGGAACAGGAAATCTTGGGCACCATCTTAGAATTCTGCCTACCACATGAGGAGTGAGTAACAGTCTCAGCAAAGTTCTTAGGATTAAGGGTAATAATCTTAAGTAATGAATTTAACATCTTGATTGCATATACAACTTGATACATGGTAGCTATTAAAAAACTACTTATTTTCAGGTCTAAGGGACAAGCATGGAGCCTAAATCAGAAAATAAGAAATTCAGAGTCAAATAACCCAGAAAAGGAACAAGACAGAGCTGCACAATGAGGGTTTAGATTTTGTTATCAGGGACAAATTTTAATTTTTATAATGCAGGTTCTGTATATTGGATGCTGGCTGCTTGTTAGGTAAGGGCTAAACCAAATTTTAAGGCATGGGAACAGGGTCAACCTTATTCTCATTGATATATAGGCTTTGGATTGCTACTTTAGTCACATTCAAGGTATGCAGTGTCTCTCCAATTCCACCTGATATTCTTGGAATAAACCGCTACTTTTTCTCACATAAGGATTTTAGTTAATCCTCTTCATATATTACCAAGCTCCCTAGCACTCTTTCATTCTTATCTACCACCTGTTATTATTAAGTAATACATCTCCCAATAGAAATTTTACAGCATCTATGTGATCCTTTATTTTAGAGACTAGTAAGTTACATCTAGGAAAAAATATATATACCCAAAACAGTTCTTAATAGGCACAAGTGTTATAAAAACCATGGTAGTGGGCTAATATAAATTATGTCCCTGTTAGATGAAGCTTTGGTGTAGTGCCTACTAGATCAGGTTATGACAGCTGTATGGGAGCTCATAATCCTTGCTCCTCTGTATTTTATCACAGCTTATGCAAAATCAAGCTGTAAACAAGAATATATGATAGGGTATGTTACTATTAATCATCAGATTTTACAACAAAACAAAGATATTAAGATAAATAGATTCTGTATCAAGAATCCTTGGCATTAATGAGAATGATAATTGTTGCATTAAAAGAGCTTCCTTCTTTCATAAAACATTTAATGAGAGCTTACTTTGTTCTAGGCACTGGCGATATGTATAGTAGGGATAAATAATATCTGCTCTCAAGGAGATTATGATGTATTTAGGGGTAAAACTGAGAAGTAAATCATTGAGTAAAAAATATAATAAGACCTCTGCCAGAGTTATGCTCAGAAAGCTATAGGGACAAATGTTTGCTGTTGTTGTTGTTTTTAAGTCCAAAAGGACTGTAAATTGGAATGTAGACTGTGATGGTAGACTGTATGGGCCATTAAGCATGGATACTAGACTTATCTCACTCTTCAATTTTTCTATCATCTTATCACATACATAATAGGTTTGTAATTCATATCTGTTCAATGAATGAATGGAAAAATGTATTTTTAGCAAATAATTTGTCTATTTGGCTACTAGAATCTTTCTCCCTCTCTCTTAATGTTCAAACAAAAATTAAAGAATTTCTATACCATTATCTTCCCAGGACCTGGCTTCTGGGGAATCCTTCTCTACTCCTAGCTTAGAGTTCAGAATTAACTCTATCAGCCTAATTCAGTGGTTCTCAACTAGGAGCAGTTTTGCCCTCCAGAGACCTTCAGAAATATCTGGGGACGTGTGTGTGTGTGTGTGTGTGTGTGTGTGTGTGTGTGTGTGTGTGAAGGAGAGGCAGTGGTGTGAGTTGCTATTGGCATCTAGTGGGTAAAGGCCAGGGATACTACCACACATCTACAATGCAGAGGACCATCCCTTTCTCCATGAAAGAACTGTCTGGCTAAAATATCAATAGTACAGATATTGAAGACCCCAGTTTAATGTTAGAGAAGAGCACCTGATCTAAATTGATCTAATCAGACCAAAGGTTGGAGGGATTTTTTTGTTTTTTGTTTGTTTGTTTGTTTTGTTTTTGGACAGTCAGGGGAAATGGGGCTCTATCGATGGAATATAAATGTAGAAGCATCCATTGAACATGGAACTATCTAGAGCTGAGACCTTAGGAAACAATTCTAAACTATGAATAGAAAGTTGTATGAGATTAGGATCCACTTCAAGGAGAATGAGCTAAAAAATTGAAAAAAAAATGATTAGTATGACTTGAACAATGAAATTAAACATAGCTTGAAGACTTCCTTACTTCTGAATGTTTTAGTAATGTAATCCAAAGAATCCCTTTAAATTATTTAAATCTGTATTTGTGATAACTTGCAATAAAACCCTTCAATCTGATGAATAAATGAATGAATTATAAATAAGATATAGGTAAAGAAAAAAGTGAAAGAAGGGGCTAGCAAATGTGAAGGAAGTTGTGATTCAGGACGATTTATTCCAACATCTTCATGTTAGCACAGTCTAAGCACAATCAAGAGCATGATTTTATAGAAAGGTACATTTTTTGATGACACCAGAATGTTCAAATAATTTTCACTGATTCTCAGCACAGTCACCACCTTGACATTCCAAGATTACTTCATCAAAAGATGCTGTGACCACACTCTCAATCCTCCACAGTCCTAAATATTTTCCACAAAGTTTACTTCCTCTAAGAAGGCTTCCCAGATCCCATTGGTCATAATTTGTACCACTCTTTCCTCAAGAAGCATACATATAGTCTGAAAGAAAATTATTTAAATCTCTTTCTTATGTTCTATTATAGTCTGGCAATGAAAAGCCATTAGTTATTTTTTCTCACTCAGATTCATGCTATTGAAAATTGAGTATATTCTTCATCATCATTGTATCTCACAATTTAGAAGACTATTAACACCTGATAGGAACTCATGAAACTTTATTGAATTAAATAATACTTTATTGCCAAACAAAACAACATGAACATTTCTATTTTTTTTAAAAATAACATTTTAATATCCTTACAGGGGACTGTTTTTCTATACCCTGGGACTATTCAAATTATCAGAAAGAGAGAGAGAGAAAGAGAGAAACTGGATCTAAAAAATTGGACTTAGATGCCCTTATTGTTGATGTTTCTTTCAAGTCTGAAGCCTCCCCCTGTCAATTTGACTCTAAAACTGTTCTTTGTACTTCCACTTTTATAAATACTGATTGTCTTGAAGGATGGAAACAGAAGAGAATCACAGAACATTGCTGTCATTCTCAGAAGGGAGTGGTAGGGCATTGTTTTCATCCTCAGTTATCGTAGGTATATTTGTCTCAAACAAATAGAGCAGAAACATATTATTTTCTTCTAATTAAAGCCACCGTTTACTCTTAGGTACTTCCTGGGAGTAATACACTCTGTGCAGACACAGACTATAGCTTTTCTGTACTATCTCACACCACCAGGATAATATCCCTAAAAATCTGTTCAGATCCTGAACTCTACCTTTTAATATCCTTCAGCAGCTTCCCAGATCACAAAGATCCAAGGTAGCATTTATTAGAATGACATATTAGAACCACTAGATCTTTTTGCCTCCATGTGGGCCACCCCCTTCTTCATATACTCTCTCATGTACATCTGCAAAAATCTATTTATTACTAAAGTACTTTCAACATAGCGTGCTTTACTACATCATTGATTTTGCATATTATACTTGCTCTACTAGACAGCATTCTCCTCTTCCTTGGCCACATGACACAGTTCTATCCATATTGATGACTTAAATCTTGAAACTTGCCGACCTTTATACCTCCCATCATGGGTAGAGATGAGTTCTCACCACTCTCTGCAATATCAATACCCTTTCTTTTTGTGCTTGTTGATTCCTTTGCCTCCTTAGGTAAAAAAACTTTTTACATTAATGTTTTTAATCTTTAAAAGATGGCTTTCAAATATTTGAACCTGTAATCTGCATTTAGAATGTAGTGTAAATAGGGTTTTAGAACACAAATCTAAGTGTTTGTGTGTGTCTGTGTGGGTCCATGAATCTCGTGTATATAGACTGATCTTACTAATCAAAATCCACCATGAAATTTTCTCTTCTTTATCAGCTCTTACTTATTTTATAATTGAATGAAAACTACCCTCTCTCCCACTATTCTGCCTGTCTTTCACACCTAAGTAAACAGTATCAACATCTACCCAACTATTCCAGCAGACTTCTGAGGGTCATATTGATTGCTCTTTTCCCCATCCTTCTAATGTAAATTGATTTACCTTGCATCCACGTCTTCCATCTCAACTTACGTGTTAGTCCAGACCATAATCATTCCCTATTTGGTCAATTGAAGTAGCCCCCCTTGGCCTTCACACTTCCATAATTATCTTTCCATAGCCTTTTAAAAATGGAAATAAAAGTCAGGTTGTACCCTTCTGTATTAGTTTCCTAGGACTTTCATAACAAATTACTACAAAGTTGATGGCTTAAAACAACAGAAATTTATTTTCTCACAGTGCTGGAGGCCAAAAGTCCTAAATCAATGTGTTAGCAGGTCGGCACTTCCTCTGAAGTTTCTAGGGAAGAATACCTCCTTGCCTCTTTCAGTTTCTGGTTGTCTCCAGAGTTTTCCTGACTTGTGACTGCATAACTCCTCTCTCTGCCTTCATCTTCACTTGGCTTTCTCCCTTGTGTATCTTTGTCTCAGATTCCTCTTTGCCTATCTCTTATGAAGGCATCTGTTGATAGATTTAAGGGTCACCCTAATTCTAGGATGTCTTTATCTTGAGATGCTTAACTTAATTATATCTGCAAAGACCCTCTTTCCAAATAAAGTCACAATTATGGGTTCTGGGTGGACACACCTTTTTGAGGGAGGAGGGGTTATACTTTAACCATTTGGTGGCTTCTTAATGCCTGAAAGTATCATATTTTAAATTTTTCATTTTATATTAATAGTAGATATGAAGTCAGAGGTAAAGGAGCTCAAGCAAAAAAAAATATTTATTAGATTTTTTTCCTATTTTTTAGCTTCTATTATAATTTACATTTATATGTTTTTGTTTGTACCCCAGACTAGATAATAAACTTTTGAGAGCATATACAATATATATCATTTTCAGCCGTACCTATAAATCCATGTGCCAAGGACATTGCCCACATTCAATATATATGTTGAACAAATAAATGAACTGATTACTGAAGAAAATAAGGTATGGATAGATAGTGAGAAAAGCTCACTGACCTGCTGTAAAATAATTAGTATGTGCTCTGCTACTCCCATGTCTTGAGAATAACCTTTTCGGAACACCTTACTAAAGTTAATATTCTGGAAAGGGCTCAGGTTAGTCCTTCTCCTTTATAAATGCTCAAAACTGGAGGATTTACACCAAGGATTGGAAAGTGTCAGGTTATCTATTAGAAACAGAAATAAAGCTTGACCTAAATGTAGTCTTATCAAGCACTTGTTTTTTTCCTAAACAAAAGCATAAAATATTCTGTAATGAAACATTCATTTTTAACTCAACTTGATATGCTTGATTTCATGTAATAATGCATTTGTTCATATTTTATGTAAAATATCTATTATATGGCTCAAAGGAAATTGTAGAGCATACTTAATAATATTCAAGGAATATTACATTAACGTTGTGAGAAAAAATAATTTGATATAGATTGTAATTAACAAAGAAGGAAAAGTATAAAATACAGTCTAAAGAAATCCAACTGACAACACAACTAGCTATTTTATATTGATAAGTAAAAATTTGTAGCCTACTAATTGCTAAAAACTGTTAACGGATATTTTACTTAAAAAGCAAAAATTTGTTGTTTAAATCTTAAACCAAGAAAAACTAAGTCCATTTAAGTAAAAAATAGTTTTTAAAAAATGTTAATTAAATTATTGAAGAAATGATTCTCAATCTCTTTAGAAATATTAACATTACTTTAAGAATAGTAAATTAGATAAATTAGACTTTAATTATAAATATTTTTGAGTCATTGCAATATTCAAATATTGCTAAACTATTTACTTAGAATTCTGTCTTTGACTTTGAAAATTGGAAACAAATAAAAATTATGATTAAAATGTACACTGTTGGCGCAATGGTTGAGAGTCTGCCTGCTGATGCAGGGGACACTGGTTTGTGCCCCGGTCCGGGAAGATTGCACATGTCGCGGAGCAGCTGGGCCCGTGAGCCATGGCCGCTGAGCCTGCGTGCCCGGAGTCTGTGCTCCGCAACAGGAGAGGCCACAACAGTGAGAGGCCCGCGTACCAAAAAAAAAAAAATTGTACACTATTTTTCAACTTTCGCACTTTAAAAGAGCAAATGAGAAAATAAATCGATGTAGCAGGTATCAAAAAGAAAATGGTATTGCATCAAAATTACTCAGCTTTTTATCATGTTTTATTAGATACCCATTATGTCAAAGAAACTAGGTAATGCTTGCTAACATATGTATTTTCATTTTATGAATCAAGTTTGACAAAAGGCATTAACATAGAAAGTGAGAAGAAATATTTGGAATTGAGGTAACATTTAACTCTGCAAAAGAAGTATGTATTCCTTTCATAGACATCTATTGACCACCAAATATGTGACAGGGACTCTGCTTTGTGTAATTTATGCCAACATAGATGACATATATTTCCTTTCCTCAAAGAAATCCCTTTTTAGTCTCATAAGCATTTTGTTATGTTTCCACCATTCATTCATTCTTTCAATAATTATTTATTGAGTGCCTACTTTGTGATGGGGCTTATGTTATGTGTTGGATATATAACTGTGAACAGCAAGCCCACAATGATCTACTATTCTCCATTACACACACATTAAAACATCAGTAAGTTCCTTTGATTTAATCTAAATTCATTTTTCTTTGTCCATGGCCAACACTTTAGACCTATCACTAATATCCTCTCTGAGACTAAGGAAATAAATTCAAACTCTCCTATCCTATCTCCAAACCACTTTCTATATAGCCCATCACTACCTTTAATCATTTTGATTAAAATAAGAATAAAATACAAACTCTATTCTAGAAATCAACAAGAACTCAAGATTTAATCTCAGATATTTTTGCCTCCCAACCTATGTAGAGTATCATCCCTTTTGCCAGTCCCCACTTCCACAATGATTCCAATGGCTAGTCCTTTCTAATACTTTAAATCTCCTCCTAAATATCATTTCCACAGAAAAATCCTCTCTGATAACACCATTTCCTTAGTTCCTTATCTTCCAGAATATTATCAACTGGAGTATCATGTTATTTGGTTTAACAGTATAAATGAGTGAATAAGTCAATAAGCTTTCAGTTTATAGGAATTAGAGATAGGTTTACAGAAACTATAAATAAGCAAACAGACATTTATAATTCTGAATGATAAAAGTACTATGATGCTAGGTGCAGATTATATAATAGTGAATAAAAATGTTAAACCTAACCCAGTCCCTAAGTTTCCACAGAATGTATAAACCAGGAGATAAAAGATTAGCAGTGTATCCAAAGTTGGGAAATTGAGAAAGAGTTGAGAACTTGGGAAAAAAGAGAGTTATAAGCTATATGAAGAAAAAATACCTCGGGAATTAGACATTGTGAGGTGGTCATGAATAAGAACAAACTGAAGAGATAAGTGAGGATCAGATCATGAAGTGCTTTATAATCCATTTGAGGACATCTGGGGACAGGCGGGAGCGATTGAAATTACTTTAGTTACGCCGTATAGAATGAGGTGGAGAAGAGTTGTATTACTTTTCTGTTGCTGCCATAACAAGTTACCACATTTAGTAACTTAAAACAACACCTATTTATTATCTTGTGGTTTACATGGATCAGAAGTCTGTGCACAGTGTGGCCCAGTCAGTTGTATGCTTAGAGTTCACAAAGCTGGAATCAAAGTGTTGGCAGAACTGTGTTCCTTTCATGCTTCCCGTCTATTCAAGTTGATGTCAGAATTCACTTCTATATAGTTAGACTGAGTTCCCCTCCCATATTGGATGTAAACCAGGGACTGTTCTTAGCTTCTAGAGTCTCACCCATGTTCCCTGGCTCATGGCCCCCTTCAAAGCCAGCAACAGCTGATCAGTTATCTCTCACACTTAGACTTCTGCCTCACTTTTTTACACAGTTCTTCTGTCATCTTTTTCTATTTGTAAGGGCTCGAGTGACTATATTGGCCAATTTGTATAATCCTGTTTATCTCCCTATGTTAAGATCAATTGATTATTATCCTTAAATCCTTTTGTAATTTCCCTTAGTTTAATATTTGATATTTCCATTTTTCCATTGAATTTTAATATTATTATAATTTATTTTAGTGTACAGTAGGAATATGGCTGACCTCCTTCTTAACTGATCTCCAATAAACAACACTAATGATTATTATCCATCATTTGCTTAAAATCTTTTTATGGTTTGTGTGGAAAACTAGTTTTTCTTTTTTTTTTTAACATCTTTATTGGAGTATATTTGCTTTACAACCGTGTGTTAGTTTCTGCTTTATAAGAAAGTGAATCAGTTATACATATACATATGTCCCCATATCTCTTCCCTCTTGCATCTCCCTCCCTCCCACCCTCCCTATCCCACCCCTCTAAGTGGTCACAAAACACCGAGCTGATATCTCTCTGCTATGTGGCTGCTTCCCACTAGCTATCTATTTTACGTTTGGTAGTGTATATGTCCATGCCACTCTGTCACTTCGTCCCAGCTTACCCTTCCCCCTCCCCATGTCCTCAAGTCCATTCTCTAGTAGGTCTGCATCTTTATTCCCCTCTTGCCCTTAGGTTCTTCATGACCATTTCTTTTTTTTTTTTTTTTTAGATTCCATATATATGTGTTAGCATACGGTATTGTTTTTCTCTTTCTGACTTACTTCACTCTGTATGACAGACTCTAGGTCCATCCACCTCACTACAAATACCTCAATTTCATTTCTTTCTATGACTGAGTAATATTCCATTGTATATATGTGCCACATCTTCTTTATCCATTCATCTGTTGTTGGACACTTAGGTTGCCTCCATGTCCTGGCTGCAATAGTGGCTAAAGAGTGCTGCAATGAACATTGTGGTACAGGACTCTTTTTGAATTATGGTTTTCTCAGGGTATATGCCCAGTAGTGGGATTGCTGGGTTGTATGGTATTTCTATTTTTAGTTTTTTAAGGAACGTTCATACTGTTCTCCATAGTAGCTGTATCAATTTACATTCCCACCAACAGTGCAGGAGGGTTCCCTTTTCTCCACACCCTCTCCAGCATTTAGTAAAACTAGTTTTTCTTAACCTCTCCCATTTTGAAGGCATTCTAAGGTATTCTTACATTTAGTTTTTTTAAAATCCAAATGTGTTTGTGTATGTGTGTGTGTGTGTGTGCATGTTTATAAGAATTTGATGGGCATGATATTATACTACTGATCTCATAATGAGAATAAACCTGTTTAATGCATAAAAATATCTCCATTGATATGTTTTACTTGATGCCCCTGAAAAGAAACATGAATATTAGGAGAAATGAAAAACTGAGCAGAGTGAAAAGACCCACAGTGGACAAAGATATATATTCCCTTGGCCTTGATTGCAAAGTGTCAAGTGCCAAGGAGATATGGGGAATAAAGAATGAAATAGGACTAAGCCTATGGGCTTTAGTTACAAGTTAAATATAAGTGATTCAAAAAATTTCTCCTTGAAATATATATATTTTATATACTATTTGAATTTCTTTGTTCTCCTCCATTATATATCAAAGTAATGAAATTTTTTAAACTCTGATTTATATCAACTATGCTTAGAAGTTATAATTGATAATGACAACTAGGGAGAGAAAAATCCACGAAGGTGACAAGATGAATTAGAATATGTGATCTAGTTCATTTTATGCACCTGGAGGGTTTGTTGTCAAAGTTCAAATTTTGATGTGATTGTAAATAAAGGCATCAATTCCTTTAAGCAATAATTCTCAACTTTGGTTGAATATTATATGTAATTAGTTGGGGAGGTTTTAAAATTCCCAATACCTAAGGCACACCCCAGAGCAATTAAACTGCAATCTCTGGGGTTGGCATCCAGACATCAGTACTTTTTAAAGCTCCCTAGGTGATTACAATATGCAGCTAAGGCTGAGAATAACTGCTTCAGAGTTGTATAATATATTCTTTATTAAATTGTATATCTGTGTGTATATTTGTGTATGTGCTATATGTTTATTTCTTGACTTTCTGTTCCACTGATTTCTGATATAATATTTGAATTACTGTTGACTCATTCATGTTCTAATATAATTTGAGCTAGACATTTTCATATTTTCCTAAGTATTTTTATTTTGTTCTATTTATTTTATTTTTAAAACAGTTATTTTAATTTAAATAATATCTATATAATGTCCTGTATATTAATGAATGTTTCATATTTCATTTACCATTAAAATAGATACTATTTATTCCCTAGATTTTTTTCATTTGTTACTTCTAACATAGAGAAATATATTGATCTTGAATTGGGCAATTTTTTAAGAATCTAATTTTTGCAGTTTTCTACTTGATTTATTATAATACATATCAGATATAGAAAAGATATGTAGATTGATTTTTCTCTTTAAACACTTTTGTGCTTCTGCACTTGAAGTCCCTAGCCCAGGGAAAGAAATACTATATTTTTAATATTTTCAAATGAAAGGAATTTTAGAAATCATCAAGTGTTTTTGAAATTTTTGGCCATAACTCACTGTAAACAAAATCATACCCCAGTGTACTTATTTACACACAATCAAAATAAAGTTTCATGATGCAGCATTTACCTTTAGTATAAGCAATGCCCTATGATATTTTCTCTTTTATTCTACTCTATCTTATTCTTAACAACGTTTGTCACAATACACAAAATTGTTTTCATAACCCCTTTAAGTATTGAGAGATATTCAAAGATCATTTGTAGCCAAACACTCTATTTTAATAGATAAATAAACTAAGGCCCACAACAGTTAAGTAGCTTTTGTCCAAGGGCTACACAACTAGATGGTAATAGCATTCTATTCAGTGGTAAGATCTTATCAAAGTTTTGTCACATCAGGGCTTCTCAGAGTTGATTATTTATCAGTATTACATCAGATACACACATATGTAGATTATCAGGCACCTTCACCTGGAATTGCTAATTAAGCTAGTTTTTCCAATATTTAATACTTGTATTCTTATATTGTAATGTATATCTAAGCTAACACAGACTTACAAAACCTGAACCTCCAAGCAGACAATCAGAGTTTCTTCCAAGCTTTGTATTATAATTTCTCCCACTAGTTGATAACCTCTCTGCATGTTTTTCAAGTGTCTAGAGTTTACAGTAAATGTTACTAAAATAGCTACAATTTCTATTTGAAAGACATTTATTAAGGAGGAACAAAACTATATATCATACATAAGTACTTTATGAATATTGTTCCTTCTAAGATCGCCTACCTGAGAATGAAATAGGTGAATCTGACCCTTCACTACAAACTTTGCCATTGATTTAGGCACTTTTTGGCCTCTACTTTGACAAACATGACATAGAATATATGTAACACATACACATTGATTGTCTGGTTAATTGACTATAAATGTGTAGTACCCGCCCCACCCCCACTTTGAAATGCAACTTGAATTCCTAATATTTCATTGGTTTCAAGAATGAAGTTATACAATAGATTTGTTTTCTGATTATTGTCCACCTGCTTTGTCAAAATTTATCTTAGAAATTGCTGAATATTAATCACAGAAATTTGGTATTTGATTTATATTCTAAACACTTATTCTTTCATTTAGACAATAATGTTTTATAGAAGTAAATACATTTTAGCACTAAAATGTTAGTTATGTAGGAAACTTAATGCTTGAAAGAATTAATTCCAAGCTTTACATTTTATCTTTTCTCCAAGAAGGGCAAGAGAATTTGCATATATTATCCAAGTCATTTTCCTTATGTCCTTCAAATAATCATAGACTTATGGCTTATATAAAAATTACAAACATTCTAGTAAATTCATTGCTTCTGACCTTCATTCTAACCTTAAACATGCACACACACACACACACACACACACACATACACATTGTAACATACTATTGAAGTATTCAATCAATCAAAAATTTCATTTAGTATTAATTTTTTAAGTATTGAACAATGAATTTTACATGGTTCTCTACATTAAATATATAAGCTCATTTACCTTGATGAGATATCACCAAAATTAATGATGGATTATATCAATAACATAGTTAGCTCTTCTATTTATTGAACTGAGAGAAAAATAGTATTTATCTTTAATTTTGCGGGGTTGAGAAGGATTCTAATTCTGAACCCCATGTCTAGCAGTGAAGGACAGAATAATAATCTGATAGATAAGAATGTTTTCCTACGTACAGTTGAAGCCTGAGTGAGAATTATAAATATCAATTGTTGCAATATGCATGGCTGGCCTTAGTACTCTTCCTTAGAATTCTTGGCAAAACACTACCTTAAAAAAATATTCTACAGGAGTGCTAATGTCAAGTTTTCAAATCAATAATCCATTGTAGCAAAAGGAATTTTAAGGAAAGTCTTTTAGGAAAGTTTTCCTGCTTTTAGGCAACACCTCCTAAGCATAAATCATTTCCCTACTCTATTTATTTATTTATTTATTTATTTATTTATTTATTTATTTATTTATGTACATATTTATTTATTTAGAATATCCTTTATAACACTCAGAGGGAATGCTCTGCCTCTTGAGTATCTGTTCTCAATATATCATGTATTTTTTATTTATTTTTGGCAAAAACAAAACTATTGCTTATCAGAATTCAGAATTTAGTCATGTAGCTAACACTAGTAATCAGGTAGCTCTAATTATTAGTAACTTCACAGAAGAGTCAAGTTAGCTGGATAACTGCATTAATTCGTTAGTTGGATAGAAGACCTCTTAACGATTACCTACCATTGACAGTATCTAGCAAAAGTTCTGACACTTATTCGGCATTTAATTAGTATGGGTGGCATGACAGACCACATAAAAATGTGCTTGGGGGGCTTCCCTGGTGGCGCAGTGGTTGAGAGTCCGCCTGCCGATGTAGGGGACATGGGTTCATTCCCCAGTCCGGGAAGATCCCACATGCCGCGGAGCGGCTGGGCCCGTGAGCCACGGCCACTGAGCCTGCACATCCGGAGCCTGTGCTCCGCAACGGGAGAGGCCACAACAGTGAGAGGCCCGCGTACCACCAAAAAAAAAAAAAAAAGTGCTTGAATGGATGAATGAATAAAATAAGTAGGATTTGTTCTTATGAGTCCATTTTGGTTGCTAGGTTTCATTCCCTTTACCAGAGCTCTTTATTGCTTCTTGGTCTAGATCTTGTACTTGAGTCATCAGGTGGTCAGTGAGTCTAACACTAGTTTCTCTTATGTTCTCCTCCAGACCTGCCTTGTTAATAAATATGACTTTTTAAAAGGAAGACAGTACCTGATCATGCAGTTTTTAACCCATCTCATTAACAGCTTTAATGTGTTCTAGGTTTATTGTGATTGTTGAAATTTCCTAAAGAATATTGAACTCACATTTGCTATGTGGGATCCCATCAATTTCTAGGGAGTACAGTGAAACTTGTATTACACTTCTAAGACACCTCTAAGTTTGTAGAAGCTATTGAATATATTTCTTGCATAAATATAATTCAACCACATTTTCTAAAAGAACAAAATACTTTTAAAAAATGACAGGTCACTTCTCAGCACTTTCCACTATAAGGCAAATAATTTCATATTTAAACATTTCATTATATGACATATTTCTTATCCTGATTAAGAGAAGTCAAAAAGAGAAAAAATGGTGAAATGATGCAACTGAGGATTTATAGGAATAGGAGTTGATCATGTGTTTTCTTCACGGACACTCCATTAAAGGGATTTGCCCTCTGGCTTACTAAGTACTCAATGGTAATGGTTTTTGAAGGCTGCCTTAAAAATTCAAATTTATTTGTGGCTTAAAAATCTACCTGGCACACAAACAGAAACATAATAATTATTAATATTTATTGAACACCCACTACATTGTAGTCACTGTGCTAAGCGTTTTAAATACTAATTGATTATTATCTTTAAATGTCAGCAACCCTGTAAGGCAGAGTTATTATTTTTTCCATTTTACATATGAGGACACTGAGCTTAGAAAATAAAGCAGCTGTCTCAGCTAGTAGTTGGCAGTTCTAGGATTTACAACATTTCCCTCTGATTCCAAAATCCACGTTGTTAATTATCTTTCTACTAATTCATTTATTCAGCCATCAGAAGAAGATTTATTGAGATCCTATCACTGTCAAGCCCTGAGCTAGATGCTAGGGCCAGAGAAGCTAACATGGAGATATGCCCATTCTCGTGGAGTGATGAATTATGCACTATGTCACTAATAGACATGTGTTAAATCATGTAAGTTAATGTGTTGAACCTTTCAATGGCATTCTTGTTTTAAACAGGTGCAACAATTTTCATGCACTATTTTTCCAAATTATTTCCCAAGGTCTTTGTTCTCATGGAAAATGGGTTGAATTGGTATATTCAACCTTTCTTATCATTCTGGGATTTTTTTTTAAATGTTAGTAATTTGTCTTAGAGTAAATCAAATACATAAGCATAAAACAAAACTGAATAACTGTTGGTGCTTTGAGCTGACACTTCCCCTGATTCCTTCACAATGCCTGGTTTTGATAGCATCAGTTAACTTTCAGTGGCTAGAAGCACTAGGAGCATTCTAAACTTGGATTTCTCTGTATCACGTTCTCCTGATGTTTTCGCTCTGATCACTGGATTGTGTTTATCCCTTCTACTTCATGTAGCAGTATTAAATCATGGTTGCCACAATGATAAATTGATTTAATTTGCTTACTTGTAAATCCATGACTTACTACCAGCAAATCTCTCATCCTTAATCATTCACCCTGTTCCTCTGATTTTATCTCCTAAATACTTCAGAAATCCACACTTTTCTTCCTGTCACTACTACTGCTGCTCTAGTTCAGACACACATCTTCCTTAACCTGACTATTGCATAAGCCTCCTAACTGGTGTCCCTGTCTCTGTTGTTGCACTTCACACAGTACTGCCATCCCAGCCACTGTATTATCTAGAAGCAACTAGGATGGGTTAAAGTGCAAATTTATCATAGCATTTCCACTACACAATATTCCAACATCTATAATACTTTAATGCATTATAAAGGGACAGTGGTACTCCAAAATCATTACAAGCTCTTTAACTGAGGCTGAATATATCATTTATCTATGTAGTGTGACACTCAGTAATACCTAAATTATGGTGGTATTCAGCAAACACTTGTTGAAGTGAACTGAGATAAATATGCATTAAAGTTGCAGAGAGAGGAAAATGAGTCATTTATTTGGCTTAAAATTGTTATCCTTCATTCATTCCTTCCTTCTATCCTTCTCACCCTCCCTAGGTTTCCTCCTCTTTCCTTCCTTCTTTACATTCATTGTTAGAATATTTTTTAAGTGTCCACTATTTCCAGGCTTTTTGTGTTTGGGATCCAACAAAACAAAAGTGTCTGCTTTGCTTGAGGTAAGTTTTATAGTAAAGACTTTAAAATAAGAATGAAAAATATAGTAAATTGATGATCTAATATATTATCAGATTTTAAGTCCTATGGGGAAAATTAAAAATAAAAAAATTAGAGCAAGGTGGAGATAATCCAGAATGCCAGAGGGGGCAACTGGAACAGGGTGAAGTATTAAACAGAGCAGTCAGAGAGGATCTCATTGACAAGTTAAGATTTGAGCAAATAGGTGAAGGAATGAACCAAATAGATATCTAAGGAAAAATCATCACAGGCAGAGAAAATGAAACAAAGAAGGACCCTATAGTCCTCCCCCTACCCCATGTCCTCTGCCTGCCTTTTGTCTGTAGAAAAACTTTAGCCAAAGAATAAGTTTAATCAGAGAACTGAGAAAATGCAGAAGCAAAGGAAAATGGGCAAACGAGACCAAATAATAAAGTCATGAAAGAAAGACAGGGGCCTTTAGCTCCTTCTCAAGGGCTATAGATAATATCCTGAGCCATATCCTGTGAGCTGTCTTTATTTTGTAAATACTGAAACCCCCATCAAGTGGAAGAAGTTAACTACATGATGACCAGACTGTAGCCATGACCTAAGCTGCCAAAATTCTGAGAACTAGACTCAAAGAAGTGAGAACAAGCCACCTCTGGAAATGAAGACTAACTATAGTTAAAACAATCAAGATGACGCTGGTCAGACCCTTGCATGACCAATTTCAAGACGACTGTCAGAGCTGACTGTGATGTTTCTGTGTGTAGTCCCTTCCCTCCATCTATAAAAGCTCTTGCCCCCTGATTGTGCAGTGGGGAAGTGGGAGGCGGCCTTTGGACATGAGTCTACCCTTCCCACTCCCAACCCGGTTGCCAGCCTCCAAAATAAAACAAACTTTCCTTTCCACCAATCTTGCCTCTTTTTTTGGCTTCTGAGTTGTGAGCAGGCAGAACCCACTTTTGGTACAAAAAGAACTGTAACAAAGCCATCTCAAATGTGATGTCTCCCTTTATTTGATTCTTAGCTAAAGATACAAGTCTAATCTCTTCTGAAGGTTTTTTAAAAAATTAAATACTATTGCATTCTGAATATCTGATATATCCTATACTTCGTGGCTGTAAGATTTGTATTGTAGTTTTTATTCACTGTATAAGTTTCTGTTTCTAAGCAGCAGCACTGAGTACTTGAGGAAAGATTGTTCCAGGAGGTGGCTATGTGTGGGAGGAGGGAGAGAAGCTATGAGCTACCCCATGGAAGCTGTTGGAGAGGCAGGCCAGAGTCACAGAAGGACCATGGAGAAGAGCACCGGATAAAATGCAGAGTGGCCGGAAGTGAGGCACAAGATGTTGATGTGGGAAAAGACAGTTTTAGTAGAAGAGGTAGATTTTAGGCAATACCAGTTGTGTAATATGAAGGTAGAAGTTCAGGTGTGAGAAAAAGTAAGAGAGAGAAAACAGAGGCAAGAATTTTAAGTTAAATCAAGAAGTAATTAGATTCGCCAAATATTACTTTTTGTGAACAAAGTCTTAATTAAGGATTCATAAAACTAGTCAAATAGATGCAAACTGTGGGAACAATGAATAAGATCTCTTCAGAGTCGGGGATATGCATTTATGTGTTTGTGACATTTTAGAGACTATTTTTATTCGGGAAAAGTCAAATAAAAAAATGTCCTTTTATTCTTTCCTACATACTCATTTTGTTCTTATAGTGAACAGTAGAGTGTTATTTTAATATCTTAAGTACACACAGAGACTTTTCAGAATAATTTGTGAGGATAAAGGTTTAAGGTATTATGAACATCTTGAAGAGTATAGCCTCTTTTTCTTGCAATTTTACAAAACAAACACACACACACAGCAATTCAGAGCATTCAGAGAGTAAACTATAGAATTACAGAATTATGCTTGTTTTCTCCTTTACTGTTTATTTTTTCTTTTCTCCCCTTTTTATTTCTTTATATAGTTGGGTTATACAAGAAATCTTTTGATAAAAGAGTTTTATTAGATTATACATTTGATTTTGGGTTATCTAGTTAGGGTTGAAAATGATGGCAAAACCAATAGTTTACCACATGGGCAAACCAACCCAACAAAACAAAGTGCATGCAGGGACATTTTCAAGTTAAGAAAGAGAAGCCTTGTCCTTAGTGATTAGCTCACAGACATCGACTACAACAAGGGACAAACAAAGATGATAATACTTCCAGGGGACACACATACACAAGGGGAAGTAGCTAACAAAAGACAATGGAAAAGAGAGCTCAGAGAAGTAGATGAAGAGTTAGAAAATAAAATGCTCTTAGAAAACTTGAGAAAGGACAATTTTAAGACAATGTGGTCAATGTTTGTAAGTATTACAATATGGTGAAAAATAGAATGTGAACTGAGATGAGGTCACATGTATCAGTCATTAGAAAGTCAAGACTGAGCACAAAACAATGGGTAAAGGAGGAAACAATTGGAGATGAGGCCATGAGTGCAATGTGCACAATAAACAAATAAATACTAGGATTTCAGGGGTTTAGCAATGAAAGAAAAGACAGAAAGGAAGGAATTATACAATTGGAGAGTGTTGTGAGCCAAAGAATTATCTATTAAAAATAAGACTTTCTTTTTTTTTTTTTTTGATAAGGTTAAGGTAAGTGAAGGACATGCACTTTACATATTTTATCTCTTTTAATCTTCCTCCAGAGTAGTTATTAGTACTTTCAGTTTTCCAAAGAGGAAACTGAAACATATATTTTATGACCAAGATCACATAGCTAACACATTGCAGAAAGGATATTTAAATGCAATTTTGTTGGAACAAAAATATTATGGTGTTTATTGCAATGCTCATGGGCTAGGTAGCTGGAATTAGGATCAAGGGGACAGTGGAAAGCTTAATGTTAGAGCTGAGTAATGATAAAGGAATGGAGAAGTAAGGGTATGTATTGATAGGTGTGTATGTATGTGTGTAATAAAAAAGGGAAGGATTTTTTTTCTTTCCTTTTTGGCTGTGCTGGGTCTTCTTTGACAAGTGCGGGCTTTCTCTAGTTGTGGCGAGCAGGGGCTACTCTTCGTTGTGGTGAGCGGGCTTCTCCCTGCGGTGGCTTCTCTTGCTGCAGATCATGGGCTCTAGAGCACGTGGGCTTCAGTAGTTGTGGCTTGTGGGCTCTAAAGCGTGGGCTCAGTAGTTGTGGTACATGGGCTTAGTTGCCCAGGGGCATGTGGGATCTTCCCAGACCAGGGATCAAACCCACATCCCCTGCATTGCCAGGTGGATTCTTAACCACTGTACCACCAGGGAAGTCCGGGAAGGAGTTTATTAAGCTGAAATAGTGTTGAAATTTAGAGGATTTTAGACTTATAAAGCAGACATTATAGGGAACCAGGAATTCAGTTTGTTAAAGCTGAGCAAAATATTTGCTGAGCAATGTTGAGAGACTAGCCAGTGAAAAATATCAGATATGCAGCAGTAGGAACCCCAGGAAAAAATGTGTGAAAGATTAATTCTTCATAGTCAACACATTGAGGGCACCAGGCTCATGTAGGGTGACATCTGGCTCTCATCACAATGCTCTAGAAGAGAGAAAAATTGAGCCAGGGAGGAATAAATGTGGTTATTGGTGTAACAGTAATAATCTCTCTCTGCCCCAGAAAACTTGTGTCTACTTTCAAAATAAGAAGGATAAATATAGATATTAGAAACATCATATAACATCTGTATGCTTTTGCTTTTTCTATTTGTAAATCAAGTTTGGAAATAAAATTATCATTGTGGTGACAAGAATCTGAATTTGGGAGCAGCTATTTCCAGGAGTTATCTGAGGGAGCCAGGCATCCACTATGTAGAGACCAGGGTGCATGGAAAATTCTCCCATCATCTGTGAGGAGGAGAAAAACATGACTCTGTGGAAAATCTAGCTTGAGTGCAGCTCTTTTGCTTGAAGAAGGAGTCTTGATAGTTCACTCTTCCAATAAACCTTGAGGGAGCAATAGGGTTATTTTTAGACAGGCCTCATCCTTGCATCACAGAAAACAATTGTGTTTGGTTGACATAGCAGTGGCCATTTAGAGGCTGCACATAAAAAACACACACACTTAAAAATATAAGAATAAAGGATGCTAGTGAGAATATCATTGAAATGACTAGCAGACTTTCTAGGTTAAATTGGAAGGAAAATGAAGTCAGATGGATTTTTATAATAGTTAAAAACAGGAAATTAAAGTGCTATTTTGGTAATGTTAAGCTGAACACCAACTTTAGTAGGAGGAATATGGGGACTTTGAAAGAGTAGTTATTTAGAATCAGTCAGAAGAATATCAGATTTTGAGATATGAAAGATATTACATCTTCAGATAGTTAGATAGTTTAGGATGTTATCCTAAGAATAGATTGCTTGAGTAGAAAAGAGCAGAAGTGGGTGAAAAGAAAAGGTTAAGGAAACCCATACTTTCAAAGGTGGTCCCTTTGCATACCTCTTAATGTTGCCAATCCTTAAAACGAAGGGTTGGGGCTTCCCTGCTAACGCAGTGGTTGAGAGTCCGCCTGCCGATGCAGGGGACACGGGTTCGTGCCCTGGTCTGGGAAGATCCTACATGCCGCGGAGCGGCTGGGCCCGTGAGCCATGGCCGCTGAGCCTGTGCGTCCGGAGCCTGTGCTCCACAACGGGAGAGGCCACAACAGTGAGAGGCCCCCGTACCAAAAAAAAAAAAAAAAAAAAAAAAAAACCGAAGGGTTGAAGCTAACCTATGATCCAGGTACCAAAGGGTATGAAGGAAAAGTGGTGAGGATGGGATGGAATCAGTATTATTAGGAGATGTAATCTTCAAAAGGTTTTTGCAAGAAGCAGGCTAAAAGTAGAAACGAAGTATCCAGAAAAAATTGCTAACCCAATAACAAGACCCTATACTATAAGGAGATGAGAAATGAGGATATGTAAAACAATAAGCCCCCATCTGAGAGCGTTCTATTTCTATATGTCCTGTAAATAATGGTTATCCTTTAAATTATCTGGTCACTACTTCCAACTTGAACTTAAAACTAGTTAAAAGAATTAAGTCTGAATTCATCAAACCAGGTTTTAAGAACAACTCTGCCACTCAGTAACATAGGAGAATTGGTTGTCTTCTCTATGCATAACTTTCCTCATCCATAATACATGAATATTAATTCCTGACATATTGTGTTGGATATTAAATGAAATAATATGTATAAACTGTATAAACCATTTAGCACAGGGCAAGGCACAGAGTCTGTGTTCAACGCATAGTTTTACCATCATTTTCTGAATATCACTTCCCCAGAAATGCTCTCACTGTCAAATCCATTGGCCTTTTATGCAATCAAGTTTTTTTTTGCTTGCTTGCTTGTTTTAAACCTCTCGTTATAGCCTCGAGCTATTCTGAAGGTCACAGGTTATGTTTTCTAGCAGGAGACAGAGATGGAGATGAGCAGAGATGGGGATCAACACTTGTGGAAGGGAGGGGAGAGAAGAAGAGTTGGACAAGAGAAGAAATTGAATTGCAGTGCAGGCCCAAAAAAGCATTGGCCAACCTCCTGGGAGAATCTGGAGTGAGCCTTGCCTATCAGCATGGCCCATGTTGCTCCAAAATGCCAAATATTTGTTTGCTTGACTCACCCAGTTACCAGATATGGGCCATCAAAGCCATGGAGTAACCCCCACTGATGTGTCTCTCTGTAGTTGAGGCAAACCCTCAGGCAGACTGAAGGGGCCAACAGCTGGAGGCTGTCTCCTGACCACATCCCCAGCAACTGGTCAAGTCTTTCCCTGAGGTAAAATCTGGATTATTTTCCTCCCCACATCTGTCACACCAATCTATGCCTCCATTAGGCACTTATTTAAAAAGTCTTTATTTACACCAATACTTTTCAAGTTTCATTCTTGTAATTGCAATTGAATTATAAGCTACATACTTCAGGGACCAAGCTTAATGTTTCTATTGCAGCCATCATAGTACCATACACAGTGCTCAGCAAATAAGAAATATGAAGAAAATAACTACTTTTTGAATCATGGATAAAATAATTCAAATGATAGCATCTCCTTTATTCAGATTGCATTGTGAAGGTTTTATAGTCTGTTTTAAAGGGTGAGTCAAGTTTGTATTTTAGGATAAGTATTGAATACCCCAAATTTGGAGCAGACTTTGTATAAGTACTCTTCTTTAGTCCTGACTGAAGTTATTCATCTGTCATATGTGTATTAACCTCCTATTTTATGCCAGGGGCTGTTCTAAGCCCTGGGAATACAGCAGTAAACAAAATAGACCTCTTATCTGCTCTCATGGAAATTATATTCTAGTAGAATTACAGTGGCTTTCTGAAGAAGAGCGCCACCACAGCTTCAACTATAAAAGGAAGAAATGTATCACCACAATGGACCTGACAAAATAGTGGAACAGGCAGCCATACTTACTCTGTAGTAAGTATGGCTGTTGTAGAAGAAAGCACCTCAGTCAACTGAAAAGACGCCTGGTCTCGGTGAAGTGTTTTAGGAGCAACAACTTCAGATGAATATTCTATGTCTCCGACACATTTGGTAAGGGCAAGTAAGCATGTCTTTCATTCCCAGTGGAAATCACAGTGCTGGATTATTGATGTTCAAATAACAGTTTTGGTTTAACCCACAAACCCCAACAGCCTTCCTCTATTTCCTGGCTATAGGTATTTGGTGGTTTCTCCATCCTGGTTTTTTGTGCAAAACCATATTAATCTCACCAGCATTCATAGCCTACATATTGCCTCCCCTCACACAAGAGTGAAGAGAAGTACTTGTATCAAGTACCCTTTATTACATCAGCATATTGTTAAAACAAGGATTTGAGGCAAGAGTTTTAACTTAGAAAAAAAGGATTACATGAGTTATTGGGTGTGATCTGGTTACTGGGTAATGTGAATTTTCCAGTTGCCCACCATGAGACAGTAGTCCATTTAGACAATGACAAGAATCATTTGATTTATCCTATTATTTTCTTTGGTAAATAGGACTTAGAATTATGCAACCACCAATAGGAATATTGCTTACCTGGCAGTGGTCAGCCAAGTAGCATCTTCAGTAGGAAGAGAAAAGTTGGTGCTTAAAGCTGCACTGTGAGCAAAAGCAGAGGTTAAAAGCATCCTTTTAAAAAGTGCTTCACCCTGAGAAATGTCTTCTGCAAGTGTAAGCCACACCTCCTAGGAGAAGTTGGAATACTCTGAGCATTTGTGCATTTGTGATTTTGTCCCAGAGGAGCAAATTTCCTACATACAAACAAAAATCTGTGCTGTCTACAGAGCTTTACTTGCTGTGACTTCAGTCATGTTTAAGCCATATGAGTTAGTTCAGTGAAATATAATGCAAAGGCAGAAAATCACACCCAAACATCTTCCAAAAATAAGAAATGAATTGACATGAAAGAGGCAATAAAGGAGACTGAGTAGGTGCCACCTGAGCAAATAGATTGTGCTAAATTTTTACATAGGTTATTTCATGTGCATATGCCTGTAAAGGCACCAAGGATATTATGAACTACTGTACAAATATATCATTATTATTAATATTATTATTATTATATATTTCAACTTCAATCTAAAATACATACTTTTTCTCTTTCAGAAATCCTTCCCTACCATGGACACTGTCAATCCAGGAACAACAAAAAAAGATAAATTACCTTCCCTGAAATCGCCTTGTGACCCGCTAGTGAGATAAAAAGAATTAAGAAAGTAAAGAATCATGAAAAGGTCTCTGCAGAATCTTGCCATAAGGTTTTTTTTTTTTTTAACATTTTTTTCTATGCCCAGCTCTCAGCATCATTTTCTTATAATGGGGAGATGCACTAAGTATTTTTATAGATCGTAAAATACATCCTTTCTTCCTTTTTAGCTTTTATTCTTTCCTTCATTTTTTACTCACGTTTCTTCCTTCCTCTCTCCCTTCCTTCTTTCCTTCAACAAACATTTAAGTAGTGGTATATGCAAAACACTCTAGAAGTAATTTATTATGCTACTGTTTTTTTGCTGAGTATTTATGATATGAGAATGAAGGTTTGTCTATGCCAAAGATTTGTGCTCAGTAGCTTTCTTTGGGCAAAACTTAATTCATTTGCCTCAAGACCAAGAGCCAAAATATTAATTTACAACTACCAGGTTGAGTATATTTTCTTGCTAAAAATACTTTAAAAAATTAAACTATGTAAATTGTATAAGATTTCTTTATATAATCTAATAATTTTAATAGTACGAAACAAACTCATTTTATTTTTTATGATTAGATTCAGTAGTTTCCAGAAAAATTTTGGTTTCAAAGTTAGGGATAATTGGTTAAGGTTAGGAACAGGGAAACCAGAAAATGGTGTAAATATGTTTATTAGTTGCCTAAGGCTGCCATATCAAATTACCAAAACCTTGGTGGCTTAAAACAACAAAAATTCATTCTCTCAAAAGTTAAGAGGCCAGAAGTCCAAAATCAAGCTTTCAGCAGGGCCACACTTCCTCTAAAGGCTATAGATAAACAATTTTCTTTACCTCTTGTAACTTCTGGTATTGGCAGGCATTTTATTGTCTTGTGACCACATAACTCTAATCTCTGCCTTTATCATCATATGGCCTTCTTCCTTGTGTCTTTGTGTGTCCTTTCTGTGTCTTATAAAGTTATTCTCTTGGATTTAGGACTCACACTAAGCCAGTATGATTTCATTTCAATCCTTACCTTTATTACACCTGCAAAGACTCTATTTCTAAATAAGGTCATATTCTGAGATCATAGGTGGACATGCATTTGGAGGGAACACTATACCTGTTAATCCAAAAGGTGAACATTTTAGAACTGTTACATTTTAGAACTGTTACAAGATGCTGTGTTACCCCACTATGATCTTCCCTCATGAGTGAAGGACCTACTGGGCATGCTGCCGATAGACAATCCTCAAATATTAATAAAACTCTTTGGGAATTATCTTAGCTGAAAAAAGTCACTTCACCCAAGATTCCCTGAGCAGCTTGCATCCAGTGACTGATTAACATGGGGGAAAGGGATTAAGACAGTATACTCAGTATAGTTCTGAAGGGACTTCATGTCTTCATCATTCTGTGCAGGGTCAGCCTAGGTTTCCACTGAAATTACATTGTACCTTGATGTCTCCATCTGCCCAATGTATTTCTTCCCTTTGCTAGGTGCCTCTCATACCCCTCTCCCAAGGGAATTCACTTATAAACCTCCTCTTGTACACTAAACTTTGTCTCAGATTCTACTTCCTGGGGCAGCATTCCTTCTTCTGTATAAGACATGAATATACAACTTACATGAATGTTTCACAAAATAATGCTAACCTTCCTTATTAGATACTATATATATATATATATATATATATATATATATATATATATATATATATATATATATATATTGTGTGGTATGCGGGCCTCTCACTGTTGTGGCCTCTCCTGTTGTGGAGCACAGGCTCCGGATGCTCAGGCTCAGCGGCCATGGCTCACGGGCCCAGCCGTTCCGTGGCATGTGGGATCTTCCCGGGTCGGGGCACGTACCCGTGTCCTCTGCATCGGCAGGCGTACTCTCAACCACTGCGCCACCAGGGAAGCCCTACTTCTATATTTTTATTCTATTTTATTCCAGTCTAGTTTATCCTATTATTTTCCACTCATCCTAGTCTATCCTATCTTAAACTATTCCATCTATCTATTTTTCTATTGAAGAGACAGTAGAGAAAACAGAGGTTGGAGAATCTGTCAGGATCAACCCAATGGACATCATAAACCATAATGTGAAAAAAAAAATTCCTCTTGCCTGCTTGTTCTGAAAACAAAACACATCTTTCTAACTGCAGTCAGTGCAACCCCTGAGACAATTTTTTTTTAAATTTATAAATACATTCACAATATTCCTCTCGATTATGCAAATGATAACTTCATTTGTTGTTTTGCCAAAATATCATTACAATGTCTAGAAGTGCCTATAAAGATGCACATTAAATATGTAACCACTCAACAGATTTAAGTTAATTAAAATTTGTAAAATATAAACTTAAAACATTCTCAAAAATATATGGCATGTCTCTGCCTAAGTTAAGATTATCAAGAAAGTTTGATTCAATTAACCCATTATCAAACATAAGCAAACATGTATTTCTTACTCTAAATCAGAATTTGGCCTGACACCTTTAAACTTGAAAGGTAGCACTCACAACAAATTCTCTAATGATAGCAGATTTTTGATAATAATTTTCACTATAGTTTTCTGCTTTCTACCTGGTATGCTTTTAGAATGAGTCACACATCCCAAAATTCTTTAAAACCATTTTAAGTCCCATATCCCCTGTCATCACTTGTATTATTCACACAAATATTTTTTTCTTATTCTGAAATTTAAAATATATATGCATATAATGGAAATTTTAAAAAGCAGAATTCTTTCTTTGATATGATTGTTTGTTGGTTTTTAAAATTAAATATTTGAAAAAAATGATCTAGGTATAGTATAGTGGGAAAACTCTAATCTTGGGTTCCAATTTGCTGGGTTTGAATTCTGTTGTTCACCGTTAAAAATATTTAATTGTTGGGTACTTCATTTCTTCACTTTAAAAATGATAATGAGGGAATTCCCTGGCAGCCCTGTGATTGAGGCTCTGGGTTTTCACTGCCATTGGCCTGGGTTCAATCCCTGGTCAGGGAACTAAGATCCCACAAGTCGCACAGCCAACAACATTTTTTAAAATGATATTGAGACTGGCAAGAATATTTCAAGGTAGTCCAAATGCAAAAATAATTTTTTAAGGAAAGTAATCAAGCATGCTAGACACATTATGTGGGCTTGATATTAGTTTAAAAAAACAAATTAAAAAATAAAGATTCAGAAGTTGATTTTAAGTACATTTCTAAGTTGGTATTTTGGTGCTTCTTATCGAAATATTTCAAAAGCCATATGGATTTTAGAGAACTATCTTCTTTCCATATTGAGAACCTACAAAAGGCAGGACACCCTCTTAGGACTTAAAGAGATATAAAGGTGAGTCAGACACGTTCTGGGGCCATAAAAACCAGAGAAGAGACAAGATAAAAGAGATAATTATCAGCATAAGTTTGTCACTATTTATAATGGGAACATTTCCATAAAAGAGATGAAGTTCAGGGCTTCCTTGGTGGCGCAGTGGTTAAGAGTCCACCTGCCGATGCAGGGGACATGGGTTCGTGCCCCAGTCCGGGAGGATCCCGCATGCCATGGAGCGGCTAGGCCCGTGAGCCATGGCCACTGAGCCTGCGCCTCCGGAGCCTGTGCTCCATGGCGGGAGAGGCCACAACAGTGAGAGGCCCGCGTACTGCAAAAAAATAAAAAAGAGATGAAGTTCAGATTTCTTAAAATCCCTCTGTGATATTTGCTTTCCCAGCACAATGTTTAAACCGTGACAATGACTCTCTGTTACCCAAAGAGACACAGAGCCAAACAGGTCATAGTGTTCTGATAAACTCCTCAGAGAAAAGAGCACGTATGTCCGAGATTTCAATTCTCTTGAAATCAATAAATTTCCAAATGTCTCTGGGAAGCCATGGTTCTTGTGAGACAGGTTGTTCTTTCCAGATCTACAGGTGCCTTACCTTGGGTGCTTCAGCACTTAGCAGGTTTATTAACTGTTACAAGAACTGATTCCCCTAAGGAAATGGGTCCTTATCTTTTCAGCCCAGCAAGCTGAGGGATGGTGAAGAGAGAAGAGAGAAAGTGAAGGAATTTGGTAGTAAAGCACATAAGGGAAGAGCAGACTGACATGGTATATAAATGGGATTTGGTTGGCCTCCTGCCTCTCTTTTCTTTCCTAGTCTGTGATCATATCTTAATATTTTACAGTCCCATTTATTCATCTTTATTTTCTCCCCCGTAATTGGAAAATATTATAAGCCTGGCTAAAATCCGACATGATAGCAAAAGCAGCAAGATAATCTACACAACAAAAGCTCCCTTCAGACACATTAGAAGCTAGGCAGAAATTGGTTAATACTTTTCCAGTGGCTGTTTTGCTCAATGCTGCTTTGCTCAATATTTTGGACTCTTCCCTGGGAGGTCATAACACTTACTGTAAGCACATTTGCGCTGCATGAAATCACAGTCAACTGAGCTAGCTATAAATCAATTAATATTTTGCATGAGCTGTGCCTTATTTCAAATCTAAAATCAGCAAAATCCACATGTTTAAACAGTGCATTTAAAATATCTTACTAACACTATTTTCAGAACAAAATATTTCTGATTTAGGAATGTGCTGCACTGAGCTACAAAGAAAAACATTTTTCTTCCAAAGAATTGAATTTATTTAGACTTCCATAAAGTGAAAATAATTGGTATATGTTAAAATTATCTTTTGCCTTTTTGTCTTGTTCAACAAAATTTAATTTAAAGTAATTAAACACTATTTGCTTAAGTTTGATGCTCCCCCAATTTCATATAATTTCTGAAAAAAATAATTATGTTTAATATCTGATGTGTTCCATAAATATACTCTATTACACACACACGCTTTCCTTAGTAACACCTGTTTTTCCATCAGGAGGTATACTAAAGAGTTGACTCAGGCACCACAATGCTTTCTTTAATCCCACCAAAAAATTGGTCTTATGTTTACAAAGCAGAAGACAAAAGTTTGAGGTGATTTAAAAATTTAAAGGAAGACCCATCTTTGCACTTTTTTCCTAAATGTCTGGATATTTTATCAATTAGTAACTGAATCAATAAGTAGCAGTTAAAAGCAGATACTCTGGAGCCAAACTGCCTAGGTTTATATTCTGTTTTCTCCATTTATTTCCTGTGTGACGTTGTAAAGTTTGCTTAATTTCTGTCTAGTTAATTCACTTGTAGAAAGTGGATGATAATACTATGTAACTAAATGAATACACATATATGCACTTAGCAGATAAAATTCTCCTTTTTAATATAAACTAGATAGATAGATGACAGATAGATAGATACATAGATAGATAGATGTGCAATTAATATGTCAGCCATAATTCCTAAATTCATTGGCAGACTATGTGCCCTATCAAGCCTAGACACTATCTTTAAAACTAAATAATATTGTCTAAAGGTCAAACCTGTTGCTATAATTCTTAGAAGAAAGTTACTTGCACACCCACACATGGCAAACATTAATCCTTTTAATCATATAACAGTGCTACAAGTACACACATCATGAAGGATCTAAAACCAATATTCACAGTTGTTGGTACACAGAAGACACACAGGAAATGTCCCCTGACTTGAAGTGAAAAAAGGAGCAAAAGAGATCTCTGGGGTTTCCCTGGTGGTGCAGTGGTTGAGAGTCCGCCTGCCGATAGAGGGGACACGGGTTCGTGTCCCGGTCCGGAAAGATCCCACATGCTGCGGAGTGGCTGGGCCCGTAAACCATGGTTGCTGAGCCTGCGCGTCCCAATCCTGTGCTCCGCAACAGGCGAGGCCACAACACTGAGAGGCCCGTGTACTGCAAAAAAAAAAAAAAAAAGAGAGATCTCTGTCATTTAATCTGATATTTTTCATGTTGATTATTGTTATGTGTAAGATAGTCACCAAGATTAAGCCAGGACCCAAGAATACAAAAATGAATTAAAAAATGTCAATGTGTGTGCTTTCATGATACAAAGCATTACATTAGTAGTAATAGAAGTTTTATTTATAGGACAAGATTGAAATGAGCATAAGTGAAAAAATCTGGAATAGTTTACCAGATGAGATTTTACAGTTGGATTTTAGATAGGCAGGGCATTTTGAACTTGCAAAATGGGTACTAAAATGAGAATGAACAGCATTTGAAATGATATGAGAAGACTGCTTGAGTCTGAGGGAGGACTTCAAAATAATTCTACAGGCATAGCATTTGGATACCTGACACCAAGCAGGAGGATAGTGTTTTAGAGAGATCAGTAAAGACCATACAGTGTACAAATGGCCTCCACAACATGCGTAGGAATTGGTATTTTATTTTCTAGTATTTTGGAGCTCCTGTTAATGTTAAATAGAAGAATTATATAATCAGATTTTCATTACAGAAAGATCACTTTAATAGCAGTGTTGTAGGCATATTCCAAGGAAGAAAAGATAAAAACTTTGAGGAAATTATTTCAGTGATACACCTTGAGTATAAATGGACATAGAATTAAAAGAATAAAGTGACATGAGATAAGTTAAACATCTATAAAACCCTGACATATTTGAGATGAATTGGAAAAGGAGAATAACTGTCGTGGTGAATGCCCCCAGGGATGTGCTGGTAAACTGACTCCCTGATAAAAAAGAGAAATCAAAAATAAAAATAGTAAGTGCTGAAATTGTATGATTTGCCAATTTCCATGGTATAAATATTCCCATTAAGGCGAACATCAACATATCAGCATGATGTCACCGATTTGGAATTGAAAGAAATATGCACCATTGACTCTCAGAAGTCAGGAGAGAGGTGGTGCCAGGACACTGCTCCCCAGGGTCCCTGGCTTGCATAACCAGTTTGATTAGGATGTCATTTGAAGTGGAGGGAATTGAAAAGGCACCATTTTTGAGAGAAAGGTGAGTTGTGAATTTAGTTTGAAATATATTGAGTATAATTTGATTCTGAGACATCCAGATATAGATGTCCATGCTAGTGGTGATTGAATGGATGAAATTGGTGGGGAGCAGCCAGCCCTGACTATTATTATAAAACCTTGGTGAAAATTGGTAAAGCACCTGACTTAAGATAGTATTTGTAGGGAATGTAGTGGAAAGGACATATTCAAATGATACAAATGACACATCAGAATTGATTTACAGTAGAGAAAGGAAGCCAAGGATGTTTTCAGATTTATTTCCTGGATGTTTTTTTTTTTTCTGATGATGCCATAACCAAGGTATACACATCACAGATAGATAGATCTGTAGGTCTGGGTATTAAAAAAATAATAAATTAAGTTTTACATACATTTCCTTTTAAGTACCTGTAAGGTTGCATAGAGCCTATAAAGAGCTGTACTCAGCTAAACTTAAAAGAGTGGATGAGATATCAATAAATAGAGACCAAGAGAAAAAATACTACTAATGGTGAGAAAATAGCAGCACACACTATGGAAAAAGGAAACACAGGATACAAATAATTTGTATTAATCATATGAGAAAATAGTAAAAGATGAGGCCGGAGATGTTGTTCTTCACAGATTGGGGATGGACTCAAATGCAAAATGAAAGGAGATGAGATAAAGACAGTGGAGATATTGGAGATAAGGAATATGAACAAAGAACTTTATGAAGAAATTGTAATTTATGAGATGACTTAGAATAGGGGGGGATCAAAACAGATAGTCCTAAGTGGACACTTGCAGTACTTTGGACTTGAATAAATGGGAATTGGAAATATGATGAAGCTCATGATATCTGAAAAGAAAGGAATGTTTAAGAATACCATTTTCCTTTCATAGAGTAAATAACATTTTCTCATCCCCTATTCAGATGTTCAGAAACTGAAATAGTAAGCAGCAGAGGCATTAACATTTAAAAATTAACTGTAAAGCTTAAAATTTTAGAAAGAGAACAATGAATGAAGGCAAAGAACATCAAGCCTATCAGAGAAAATGCAAACAATACACTCAGAGGTCAGAAGGTTTGGGCTGCAGATGAGGTGGGATAGTAAACTTAATGGAGCCGATATAAATGGAGCTGGTTAAGGAAAGAATACTAACTGTGGTATCGCAGCTAGCTGCTTTGCCTTGAAATGTCGTGTCTCTTTCCTCATGCTGGAGGCATACTTGACATTTTATTTTGCCATTCAAATTATAAAAATAAAAGTAGATCAACTCAGACATATCGATGTGTTCCCTTCTAGATTGCATGCCTTTCAGAAAGGATAGCTACAAGTGATTACTTAGAATAAATATAGTTTTTAAAATTTTGTTACAATACAAAATATTAAATATCATTACTAAGTGTTTTATTTCCGAGTATTTATTTTGTTTCATTATTATTACATGACTTCTATGGACACATTGAGTTTTATTATCATTTTCAGCTATATTTTTTATACTTTGGGAGAGGGTTGTTTTTTCCCCATCCTTTGCTTCCTACTTGTGATAATATTCTATAATCATCGTATAAAAAAGTTAAATAGCAAATACTTCCTTCTCTGGTTCTCTTAGCCATTAATTATCTCTTCTTTCTGAGAAACCATTTAGTAATCCTTACTAAAATAATTTTTTTCACAATTAATATTGGATATACTGGTAAGGAAACATTTATTAATACCTTGATTACTTTGATAATCATTTATTTCTATAAGATAAGCATTTATGGATTTTTTTCTTAACTATGATAACACTTATCATTGTAACTTATTAGTCATATAGGCCAGATCTGAGACCTGATATTATCTTTGTGCTTTCATATTATGCTCAGTGTTTTGTGCAGAATAATGCTTCTTAAATGAATGTTGAAATACACTGCATGAATTTCACATGCTCCGTTTTTTTTCTTTACATCTCTCAGAAAATCTTTATGTTTTACACAGATTGGGTTTCACAAACATTTTTGTAATTTCCTCATTCAACTCCAATTTAAACGTGTCTCGGTTCATATCTTTTTCCAGCTGCCACTCTAGTTGGCTCATGCTTCTTTCCTGACTCTATTTTAGCCCCTCCCAACCAACCACAGTTCTCATTAGCCTCTTTACTGAAGATGAAAGAGAAAGGAGACATTACTTAGGTCAATCATTTCTCTTTTCCTTGAAGCTGTTATTTGAAACAAGCAAGCAAGCAAGTAAAAAATATATTTAGACAAATTGTGCACATATGTATGGATTCCAATTACCCATGTTAACCTTGTTAACATTTACTTGGATAGTTGAAAATTGATGCATCAGAAATATTATTATTAGATCTCATTAACAATCTAAAGTAACCTAAAATTCATGCAACTCCTACCAAGGAATAATATTGCTATGCAACTATTAAATGTCCTAAGTTGCAAAGAAAGGATAATTGAACTAAGACTATAAATAAATTATGGTAGATATTAAAACAGAAAAAAATTTTAAAGGCATATTTTGGAATCAAACACATTTTTTAAATGTACTAACATGAAATTTATCTCTTACGTTTCCATTTCCTGCCCATTTCATGTCCATCTTATCTCTAACTGAAAATTTGTAATTTAAATAATATTTGACTTAGATTTGTAGACTTTGAACAAATTTCTCTGGGTTGACATTAAATATTTACATATATATTTTAGTCAAGAAGTAGGTGTGAAATTCTGAATGACTAATGAATTAGTAATAAGTTGTTAATAGAGATATTCCCTAGATATGCAAAATACCAGCTGACTTGCATTTATACTGTGCATATTTCTCAAGGGAAAAAAATCATATCCTGTCACAGAGGATGAAGAATTTGAGAAGTTGTCAGCGATATGCACCAGAACTGATGGCAGTTGTTAATGTGTGATTTTTTTTTTACAAACTGGAAGCATCTAAGATATAATCTTAGAACAATTATTGATTCAAAAAGTATTATTTCTTAATGGTAATAAAAATCAGCAGGTCTATACTTCTTTAAAGTTTATAAAGAGTTCTCACGAACTCTAGTTCGTTTTCATTTCTAATCTGTAAGTCATAGGGAAGTCTGTTAAAACTGTTTTTTTTAAAGTAGTATCAATCAGTATTCCCACTTGATTGAAAAAATACAGAAACTCAAGATATTTTAATGATTCACATTTAATAGGATTTACTACAGATATTCTAGCCCTAAATCCTCATATTTTCTCTCTGGATGAGATAGATGCAAAAGACCGTCTCCAACTTTTTACGTTAGACTTTCAAATGCAATCTATAGAGAAATTGATGGGAGTCTGAATGTAAATTAATAGCAAATAAGAGAATGTCTGCTTCTAGTTAGAACTTAAAACATTGTTAGAGACTATAGTCTTCACACTCACAACAAAAAACAACCACATAAGCTAAAAAAATATATATTTTAAGTTTACCAGAAAGCTGAAGATTCAAGGAAACCTAACTGAACTAAATTTCAGAGAAACACAAGCCATTTATAGAAGAAGGAGACTGAGCTGTTTTTATCCTTGGAAAAAATGATAGGGTGTCTAGAAAATAATGAACATGTCAAAGACCGGAATAAGAAAAAGTGCAACTAAGTGTTAATAAATCATTAATGTCTGGGTATACACTTGGATGGCAGAATAGAATTCCAAGATATCCCAGGCACAGGATAAATTTCACCCACTCTTTGTTGTTTTTTTTTCCCCATGGATCTACTTTAGATACCTAAGTGCAATATACCAAAAGCAGGTAAGAAAAGCTGAAATTCAAAACAACTTGGTCTCTTAGGAACCAAAGACTGAGAGGGCAGTGGGCAGGAGAATTGAAAGAAATCTGAGAGATTGCTGGCTTTCACCTGCAGAAGGCTGAAGGTTGGACATGAGAAGTAAGAAACATCTTCTCTGGCACTGCAGAGAATAAGGTACCCATATTCTGAATGCTGGAGGAAGGTCAGAAGCACAGAAAGAAATTTCCTGAGCTGTAGAAAAATTTAGGCAAATCTAAAGAGCAAACAGAACCTTACAGCAATTCTAAAACTGGGTGGCTAGACTGTTTAGCAGAGAGAGTGCTTCTACAGAAAAATTATACAACACTCAAACAACCAAGTAAATGTAATCCATATTCAAAAGAAGAAACAGTTAATAAAGACAAACTCAGAAGTAAAGATGCTGGAATTATCAGACAGGAACTTGAAACTTATGGGCTTCATGTAAAATATGGAGAACAGGTGTAAAATGATGGGAAATTTTAACAGAGACATGGAATCTATAAAACAGAATCAAAAGAAAATGCTAGGAAAAATACTGAAGTAAGAATACATGTAAATGTAGATGTAGATATAGATCTATACATATGCAGAGATATATGTGTATAAACATATATATAGATAGAGAATATAGATAGATAGGTAGATAGATAGATAAATAATCACACATAGATAGGATAGATAGATAGATAAATAATCTATGGATAGATAGATAAATAATCACACATGAACAATTCATTAAACTAATGAACAAACTGAACATGAGGGGAAAAAATAAATGAACTTGAAGAGAGTAAGTAGAAAGTATTTAAGCTGAAGCATGAAGAGAAAAAAGAGAGTGACATAAAAGAACAGAACATGTGAGAGCTGTAGGACAATATCAAGTTGTCTGCTGTATATGTAAGTGGAGCCATATTTTTCCAAATGAAAAAAAAGTCTTTGACCATTTCTCATTGTGCAGGTCTATTGGAACTGAATTATCTTGGCCTTTATGTATCCAAAAGTGTATCTATCTGACTTTCATTTTGAATGATATTTTATTTTATTTGGATATAGAATTTTAGATTGACAAGTGGTTTTGGGTTATGTTTTTCTCTTAGCACTTTAAAGATTTTATTCCATTGTCATTCAGCCTCCATTCTTTCAGGTGAGAAGACAGACATCACACACATTATTGTTCACGAGACTGCATGTAATATGTGTTTCTGTTTCTCGTTGCTTTTAACATTTTCTTTTTATCTTTGGTTTTCATAAGTTTGAGTATAACGTATCTAAGTAAGTTTTTTCTTCGTAGTTTTCCCCCTCTTTATGATTTTATAAGCTTCCTGGATCTATGGATTATGGTTAATGCAGAAATTTTGCAATTTCTCAGCTATTATTTTTCCTAATATATATTTTGTCCTATTTTTCCTCAGAGTGTAATTACATGAAGGTAGACTTGGTAGATTAAAGACAAATTACAATCACAAGAGAAACCACTGGAAAAAATAACAATCAGGCTTAGATAAAAAAACATGTTAGTTGGTAAGCTGACGTGACATGGGTAAAGAAAGAGCATTTTATTAAAATTGAAGACATCAAGGTATATGTGTGTTTTCATGGGTATAATGTAACAAAAGGGAGAAATTGATGGAGGAAGTAAAGGGGATAATTGAAGACACAACCCTTTGAATGTTGAGACAGTGGGATCCAAGATGCAAATAGAGGTATTAGATTTAGATTAAAGCAGGCAAAAACTTTCATTTTATGGAGAAAGTATAAAAAAAAGTTCTAGAGATTAATGCAAGCTGAGAGATTTGGTACTAGTATGATGAAGTTATTCTAATGTGATCCTTTCTATTTTCTTAGAGTGATAGGGAGAAGCATTAATACTTTGATGAGAGGAGAGATTTGGTTATTTTTGGGATTGGTTGAGTAGTGTTTTTAGGTAATAATGGAGACTTAGTAGTGATTTATCCTGATATGTGTATTTTTTCCAGCTATATTCTCTTGCCAGGTGTGATGGGGGTTTTGGTTATGTTAGACTAGTATAATGGAGAATGACAAAGGAGAAAGGGAGCTGAAAATATGTGCAAGAGGATATTTACAGAGATGGACTCTGAAATATGTCATGTGAGGAGGCATGCAATAATTTCACTGAAGCCACAAGCAGTGAAAAATTGATAGAGTCATGGATGAAATTCCTACAAGGAGGTCAGGGAGGTGGGACAATGGGTAAAATTAGGACAGATACGAAGCCATATGGGATTAAAATAGGTGTAAAGAGGGTTATTTATAAAGTCTACTTATGACTCATGGCCTTGACTAAGATAAATTAGGATGGAAGGTACAATGAGTTTAGTTTTGATTGTTTTCTACAAGTAAGTGGTGATGAGTTTCTCCTCTTCCTCTACCTAGTCCCCCTGCTCCATACCCTTCTCCTGCTCATGTTTTGTCTCTAAGGCAACCCCTGGTGAAAAGCTGCTAAGTGCTATTTAGGCCTTCAGAAGTATAGTCTTACCAAACATACACTAGGCAAACTTAAAAAATCAAACTTTTTGAAATTTTGAAGTTTCTTGAGATTTTCCATTTCAATGATTTTTCTTCTACAGAGTAGGCAACACGGAGTTGTCATTTCAACCCATGCTTTTATCAAATCATGTTGATGGATGCCTTGTTTGTTCAACCAGGTGCTGTAAGCATCCACACTTCCATGCTCACCTGATGTATTTGGAAATGTGAAAGAGTATTTTAGTTGTTAAAATAACTGAAATGTATGACCTGTATATAGTGCTTAGGGCTCATTGATATTAACTATCTTACAAAACACAATTTTCCTTCCTAAAATGTCAAGAATTATACCAGTGAGAAACACTGGTATAAGGGAAGCAGAATATTACACTCCTATCATTTCTTCCTTTGTCCTGAAACATTGTTGTGTAAACAGACATAGGTAAACCCTAATGTTACATAATGATTTTCTAAAATTTTATTAAACACAGTACTTTTTTACCTTACTTACAGTATCACTAAGATAAAATTTTGTGTTGATATTGGTATTTTATTTTATAAAAAGAATCACATGCAAATATCCAATGGACTGACTTTGCTTGAACCTGTTCCAAGGTAAGTTTTTTTTTTTTTGAGAGTTTGCTTTTTGTTATTATTATTGTTTTACAATAAAAACAAATAGCTATGCTCTCAGTGAAACAAATTTAAAAAGAAAAAAAATCAAAGAAGTTTACTGATAGTATTTCAAGACAAGGCTTTTGAAATTTATTGAAATAAATTATCTCAGCCTAAACATTTACTCATCACTCTATTTTCAATTAATTCTCAACATTCTAAAAACTTTGTTATGTAAAATACATATAACTTTGCTAATAATTTTAGATAATACTGGATTCTTCCTAAAAGGACTACCATAAAACTATGCTTTCAAACATTAAAAAAAAAAATCCAGTAGGACCTAAAACTGAACTATGTAACCTATGATTGCATGTTTCAAATCCTTCAAGTAAAACGTATCAAGCATTTGAAAAAGTTCAGACTTGGGTCTGCTCCAGGGCAGGTGGACTCAACATCTTACTTTTTTTACGTTTAATTAAACCAACAGGAAGACAATTATGAAAATGAAGGGCTCCAGGGAAGAAAGATACAAAAGATATATTTTATTTCTTCAGTAAAACCCTCCAAAATTTACTCTCCTATCTTGTAAGGCCCACATTTTCTCCAAGGACCAAACTCACAACTTTTGCCATTGCCTAATTTACTTTACCAGGGAATTAAGACCATGAACAAAAGCTTGCTGTTAACTGCTGTTCTTAGTAAGGAGGCATCCAAAATGTCACAGAGGCCAGACCTATGGTCTCCTGGACCCCTGAGCCATCAGGGCATCTTGGAAAAAAGAGTGCTTGGTTTGATACCTGGAGTAGAGGACGGGAAAGCCCAGGGACGTAGTGGGAGGAGGTGACCCACTGTGTCCCAGTACATCCGGGACTAATTTTCTGAGGCCCCTATCCATATCTGGCTTTGTTTCTGTTAATGTTGGTGCTCCTGAATCTCACTGAGTATACCGTTTGTTTGTCCTCTCCTCTTTGCATTTAATTGTCCCCACCCTTACCCCCTCCCCAGACACGAGGAAGGTCAGTACTGAAAGATAAGTTTTTAATGGAATTTCAGCTACTTCTTTATGTTTAAATTACCTACTGTCGCTTTATACCCACTAGAAATGTAAATGTCTTTGTAAAGATTTTTTCCAACTTTTTCTGTCAGAGTTTATCACTTCCTCTTTAGTGTACCTATAAAACTTTGTACTAAATTCTGTTACATGAGTGACATTTGTATTGCAGTGTTTTCAATGTATATATCTCACACAGGATTATGAGCTCCTCAAAAAGATGCAGTTTATCCTATTCATTTCTGAATCTCTTGTATCTGTTTCATTGCCTGGAGCTCAGAAGATGCTCCATAAATATTTGCTGAATGAATCTATTTGTTAAGCAAAGAACACTTGCGGTAAAATGACTGCCCAAGAGTTTTTGATAAATGGCATATTTTTCTGCAAATATTGAAGCAAGGTTAGATTTCTTTAGCATATTAAACACATATATTAACCAAACACAAACAGTCTAACTTTCAAGTTTTTTCTCTCCTCTTAGGACTGAGAGCTGTCTAAAAACAAATTAAATTATTTCCATCATTTTAAAAATGAAGGGATAAAAGATTTGCACATTTAAAAGGGTATTTTTGTTTCAGCAGTGAATTTAATGATCACCTATTAAATGTAAGATTCTTAACTAATGAAACCAGATCTATCTGTAAGAAATTTTTGAATTAGTTATTTTATATTCATTGTTCTTTCTGACCTATGTACTCTTGTACCTCTTACCTATTTCTTTGTATTGCTGTTCAGAATTCTCTGAACCTGACCTATTGCCTTGGATAACAATTAGAAATTACCACATAATTTTTTGATAAGATTGTACAGAGCCTCAGAATTCTTTTTGTTGTTGTTGTGGGTTTTTTTGTTGTTGTTGTTGTTTTATTTGTTTGTTTTTTGGCTGCATTGGGTTTCCGTTGCTGCATGCGGGCTTTCTCTAGTTGCAACGAGCGGGGGATGCTCTTTGCAGTGCACGGGTTTCTCATTGAGGTGGCTTCTCTTTGTTGCAGAGCACAGGCTCCAGGCACATGGGCTTCAGTAGTTGTGGCATGCAGGCTCAGTAGTTGTGGTGCACGGGCCTAGCGGCTCTGCAACATGTGGGATCTTCCCGGACCAGGGCTCGAACCTGTGACCCCTGCACCGGCAGGCGGATTCTCAACCACTGCACCACCAGGGAAGCCCCTGGAGCCTCAGAATTCTTAACTGCCCTAAATCCCAATCGAAATTTGCCTGAGTTTTATTTCATTGTTTAGTATTCCATTCTTCTTAGGAATTAGCAAAATATGGTTCAAGAACAATGGAAAATGGCAGAAAATATCTTGATCCATATGTCCATATTAAACATCAAATGGGAACTCAGTATATTCCCATTAGTTGATTGGATTTTTCTACCTATTAGAAAATAATATGGATTTTCAATGATTTCTTTCATTGATTTGATTAATTATACCATTTCAGCAAAAATTCAAAAAGAGGTTTTTCTTGGCCTTTTCAACCTACTCCCTCAACAGAGATATCTCATTAAGGTAGCTATGAATTGTTACTGCATTCCTTGGAAACTTCCTTGTATAGCCTACTTGGAGTGCCAGTGATGCTAGCTTCTGTACTATAAATTTAGAAGATGTAGGACCTTAACCCATTTCTCACATGTTAGCTGCAGGACCATACAACTATGCTAGGGCCAGAGACTAAGTTCTTTCTTAGGACTTTATGTATGGGATACATCTCTAACAGATATTTGACAGTACCACCACATGATCTTATTAGCACAGAGCTAATTATTTTTCTTTTCATTAATGTCCCTGTTTTTATGTGAGGACAATACTGAAATAATATAACATCCTAATGGATTGAAATGTATTCTTAACTGAATATACTCACATAACTTAAAAGATAGAAGTAGTTTCCCCTGTCCCATTAAAATTCAGGACATTACCACATTTCAGACACGGTCACTCTAGATTTTGTTCCTTTGGGTTTTCATCTTTAAAAATTTTTTTTTTTCAAATTTACATCAGGAAGGATACTAAATGAAAAACTCAACAGAACAAAGAGAATTATCACTCACATTAAGATAGAAAAAAAATAGTATCATTGACGTCTAACTCTAAAGACAATTGGAGAGTCTACCTCATAAGAATTTGTATAATAATGTATTTGTAAAAAAATTTATAGGGCTTCCCTCGTGGCGCAGTGGTTGAGAGTCCACCTGCCGATGCAGGGTACACGGGTTTGTGCCCCGGTCCAGGAAGATCCCACATGCCGTGGAGCGGCTGGGCCTGTAAGCCATGGCCGCTGAGCCTGCGTGTCCGGAGACTGTGCTTCACAACGGGAGAGGCCACAGCAGTGAGAAGCCCGTGTACCAAAAAAAAAAAAAAAAAAAAAAAAAAAAATTATAACTTTTAAAAGTGCCTCATTCTATTTCTGCTTATGGGACTTTAACACCTACTGCTACATTGTTTTTGTTAAAAGCATTCAAATAATAAAAAACACAAGAAACACTGTAAAGACATTTTGCCATAAAAATCAAAAGTCTTTGGTGATATTTCCACTTCCTAGTTTAAATTGGATAAGTCACTTACACTCCCTAGTTTTCTCTCCGTATGTATTTGGGTGATAATTACTTCAAAAAGTTGTATTTGAAGAATGAGTGGAAAGAATTCCTGGGTGCCCTATTGGAATTCACCCAATATTAGATTATTTGGGTAGTTTTCTTGAAAATTATCATTGAATTATAAGGGACTTGAAAACAATATAAGCAGTAAAGAAATTCTCAGAAATCCTTGACTATGCTCTTAACTATTATTGGGACAATGCTATATCAGAATATCTACCTATCTAATCTATCATCTATCTATTCTCCATAGCCTAAGTTCCTTAGACCCTCCAATATTATGGAAGCATCATTTAATATTTTTATTATTTTTAAAATTATAACTCTGAGATTCTACAAGTGCCTTTGAACATATGACAAATTTTTGACTTGTGTGCACTACAAGCCTTATTATTGCTTTTGAACCTAAAGAAGAAAGTAATTTCTTCCATGGCACCTTGCAAATCTAAAAGCCCATGGTAAAAGATAAGTTCAGAAGAAATAGCCGAGAGAAGAAAGGAACAATGACAATGACTAAGATATGTATTCTAAGACATTGAGTAGATTCTCTCCTTTCATAAATGAAGAAACTCCTTCACTAGCTACAAAAGAATGCAAAATTATTCTCACACCTTACCTTTGTTCCCCTTAAATAATTGTAGATATCATTATATTATTGGGACCATTTCTTTTGTCAAACTTCAAGGATGACCTTGGTCTTGTGGTCATTGTCCTCTGATATATGAAGTCTTTGGAAGTAACAGCAGTTGATTGTAACATAGCTCATAAAGTCTCCAACGAGGGAAGAAACAAATACATCAACTCCTTCACTATCCTCCAGGTAGTACCTCTTATGGAGCTCAGGTTATCAAGCACAAAGGTTTTTTTGTTTTTGTTTTTGTTTTTTCTTTTTTGTTTGCGGTACACGGGCCTCTCACTGTTGTGGCCTTTCCCGTTGCGGAGCACAGGCTCCGGACGCGCAGGCTCAGCGGCCATGGTTCACGGGCCCAGCCGCTCTGTGGCATGTGGGATCTTCCCGGACCGGGGCACGAACCCGTGTCCCCTGCATTGGCAGGCGGACTCTTAACCACCGTGCCACCAGGGAAGCCCACGCACAAAGGTTTTCAATAGCTTAAGATAATGGAAAAAGAATTACTTAGAAAAGTGCTAAGTATGTTATTATCATCCTTTTCCAAGATTCTTAGGTTTCTATTTTCAGCCAATTCTTTTCTTTTTCTTAGAAAGAAAAACTAACAGAGTCAGCATATATTTATTTTCTCTCCATGACTTATACATTGTTAGGTAATGTTTACAATTTATTAAACTCACTCACTGTTAAATTTGCAGCACAGTAGTAGAAATAATGGAGACAATTTTAAGGCTTAATTTATAAGGAAATTATCAGAAAGTGAAATTTCTAACCTGGTTATGAGACATAAAAATGACATGTCCAGAAGTAGCACTATATTTTCTACTAGAAAAAAATGTAAACATCTCAAAGAAGAAGTTTTTTCTTAATGTCATTTAAGATGATTTTTATTTTCAGAAATATTTAAATAAAACTGGGCAAGATTTTTACATCCATACTTCCCTTTCTCTCCCCCCCTCACGCACATACACATGCATGAGGCTTTTGGTTCTGCAGCTGATTTTTAATGAGGCAAATCCCTGAAATTTAAAGTAAAAATTCTTAAGGCCCTCTATCAGTTTTTTTTCTAGTAAGGTAATGACTTTTTAAAATAAATTATTTTAGGGAAAACAACTAACAGGCTTGCAACTGTTTTCACCCTTGTTGAAAAATCTTCAGTCAAGGCATTCTTTATAAACGGATACTTTTTGTTTTCATTTCTAAGAAATGTGATTTCCAATTAGTGAAAACAAATAAATAAATAAGATAAGCTCAGGGCTAGAATCAACTTCTGTGGATCTCGGAGTTCTTCAACTTGCTTTTGACCAAAACTCTCAAATATTCAGCACAAGTAGGAATGTATTAATAAATTTTATCCATAAACACTTTTGTTAAAAATATATTTTTAGCTTTCCTTTTCAATCCATTCTATTGTTTAAAAAGTCAGATAAGTGTGTTATGGGAAATGATATAATGACATCATTTGTTTTATTTGGGTCTTTCAAATTATAAATAAAAAGTTTCACAATAACATTTCCAAATAAAAATCTGAAATTAATGTCTATGGAGCAATTACTAAAAATAAGTTTGAGTTAAAGAAAAACTTACTTTTTTTTAGTAGGCTTAGGTATGCAGACTCATCTTGAGTTATGTGAGTTCAATTCCAACTCTTCAAATGAATCTCTACAAAGTAAACCTCTTCTCCTTACTTGCTTTCTTCTCCCATATCTCCCCCCAAGTGGCAAAACAAGCCATAGCTCAGCAAATGAATCTTTGGTGCATAACCTACATTACGCTGACACGTATCTTCAGGTTATTTGGAGGAGGTAATACAATGAGTGTAAAGGACACAGTCTCTGAAGAAAGGAAACTCAACTCTTAGCTGTGTGACAATGGACACATTATTTTGGCTTCCAGTTTCCTCATCAATAAAGAAGGGGCTTATTATACCTACCTGTACAGTTGTAAAAAATATCTTGAATTCATATAAAATGTAGAGCGCAATATTCGGCTTATTTCTCCATTTCGTTCATCTACATATTTCTATCACTTAGAATGGGGCAAGGCACATAGAATCTATATTAGTTTCCTATAGCTGAAGTAACAAATTATCACAAATTTGGTGGCTCAAAACAACACAAATTTATTATTTTACACTTCTAACAACAGAGATTTATTATCTAACAGTTCCAGAGATCAGAAGTCCTAAATCAAGGGCTGTATTTCTTCTGAGAGAGAAGAATTTCCCCTGTTTCTCTAGGAGAGAATTTTTTTCCTTGCCTTTCCCAGCTTCTAGAGTTTGCCCACATTCCTTGGTTCCTGGCCCCAGCCTCTCACCAGTCCTACATCTGCTTCCTTTATCACACTTCCTTCTTCAGCTCTGTTCCTCTTGCCTGTCTCTTATTAGGCCTCTTGTGATTATATTGGGCCCCCCAGAATAATCTTCCCATCACAAAATTATTAAGTTGGTCACATCTGCAAAGTTCTTCTTTACCATGTAAGCTAACATATTCATGTATTTGATGGATTAGACATGACATCTTTGGGGGCCATTAATATGTCGACAACAGTATCTTATCAATAAAGTTGTGTTACATAAATTATCTGTAGGTTGTGAGTAAAAAGCTGGTTCTTTCACTTATGTATGTATGCAGCCATTAAATAATCATCTGTTTAATTCATATATGTAAGTTTACTGAAAGCTTGACTAGGTAGAATTAAGCAGTAAATGGCTTTGTTTTTTTCACAACACTGTCCAATTCAAACCACTTTTTTTCATTTGTTTTCACAAAAACCTTGTAAAACTGACAAGATTTTTCTTATTTTATAGAGAAAGAAGAAAATACAGTGAAGTCAAGTGACTTCCCAAGTTCTCAGATCTCAGATATATTCAAAGAATGCAGGCTTTCTGCCTCCTTTTTTCTTTCAGGATGATATAATCATTAACATTTGATTTTGAAATTTGAGTTGAGGAAACATTGAGACCAATTAACTGAAGAGAAAGGAAGTGGAAAGGGGTGTTTTTTTTTTGTTTTTTTTTGTTTTTTTTTCCTGCTATATTTGTCATTGGGTTTATTTTCCCCCACAAAACCACAGTGTCCCCATTATGAAAACCAGTGAGAGAAATTTTTCTCTAAAAGTCAAAAAAAGTGTGCCTCTCTTAAACATGTGTTGGATTTTACAGACACCATGAACCTGCAAGTTGACCTTTATTTTCTTCTTAGCTTTTTTTTTTTAATTTTATTTTATTTATTAGTTTCTGCTTTATAACAAAGTGAATCAGTCATACCTATACATCCCTACCCTCATGCAACTCCCTCCCTCCCACCCTCCCCATCCCACCCCTCCAGGCGGTCACAAAGCACCGAGCTGATCTCCCTGTGCTCTGCGGCTGCTTCCCACTATCTATCTACCTTACGTTTGGTAGTGTATATATGTCCATGCCTCTCTTTCGCTTTGTCACAGCTTACCCTTCCCCCTCCACATATCCTCACGTCCATTCTCAAGTAGGTCTGTGTCTTTATTCCCGTTTTACCCCTAGGTTCTTCATGACATTTTTTTTTTTTAATTCCATATATATGTGTTAGCATACGGTATTTGTCTTTCTCTTTCTGACTTACTTCACTCTGTATGACAGACTCTAGGTCTATCCACCTCATTACAAATAGCTCAGTTTCGTTTCTTTTTATGGCTGAGTAATATTCCATTGTATATATGTGCCACATCTTCTTTATCCATTCATCTGATGATGGACACTTAGGTTGTTTCCAGCTCCGGGCTATTGTGAATAGAGCTGCAATGAACATTTTGGTACATGTCTCTTTTTGAATTATGGTTTTCTCAGGGTATATGCCTAGTAGTGGGATTGCTGGGTCGTATGGTAGTTCTATTTTTAGTTTTTTAAGGAACCTCCATACCGTTCTCCATAGTGGCTGTACCAATTCACATTCCCACCAGCAGTGCAAGAGTGTTCCCTTTTCTCCACACCCTCTCCAGCATTTATTGTTTCTAGATTTCTTGATGATGGCCATTCTGACTGGTGTGAAATGATATCTCATTTTAGTTTTGATTTGCATTTCTCTAATGATTAATGATGTTGAGCATTCTTTCATGTGTTTGTTGGCAGTCTGTATATCTTCTTTGGAGAAATGCCTATTTAAGTCTTCTGCCCATTTTTGGATTGGGTTGTTTGTTTTTTTGCTATTGAGCTGCATGAGCTGTTTATAAATTTTGGAGATTAATCCTTTGTCAGTTGCTTCATTTGCAAATATTTTCTCCCACTCTGAGGGTTGTCTTTTGGTCTTGTTTATGGTTTCCTTTGCTGTGCAAAAGCTTTGAAGTTTCATTAGGTCCCATTTGTTTATCTTTGTTTTTATTTCCATTTCTCTAGGAGGTGGGTCCAAAAGGATCTTGCTGTGATTTATGTCATAGAGTGTTCTACCTATGTTTTCCTCTAAGAGTTTGATAGTTTCTGGCCTTACATTTAGGTCTTTAATCCATTTTGAGCTTATTTTTGTGTATGGTGTTAGGGAATGATCTAATCTCATACTTTTACATGTCCCTGTCCAGTTTTCCCAGCACCACTTATTGAAGAGGCTGTCCTTTCTCCACTGTACATTCCTGCCTCCTTTATCAAACATAAGTTGGCCGTATGTGCGTGGGTTTATCTCTGGGCTTTCTATCCTGATACACTGATCTATCTTTCTGTTTTTATGCCAGTACCACACTGTCTTAATTACTGTAGCTTTGTAGTATAGTCTAAAGTCAGGGAGCCTGATTCCTACAGCTCCGTTTTTCGTTCTCAAGATTGCTTTGGCTATTCGGGGTCTTTTGTTTTTCCAAACAAATTTTGAAATTTTTTGTTCTAGTTCTGTGAAAAATGCCAGTGGTAGTTTGATAGGGATTGCATTGAATCTGTAGATTGCTTTGTGCAGTAGAGTAATTTTCACAATATTGATTCTTCCAATCCAGAAGCATGGTATATCTCTCCATCTATTTGTATCATCTTTAATTTCTTTCATCACTGTCTTATAATTTTCTGCATACAAGTCTTTTGTCTCCTTAGGTAGGTTTATTCCTAGGTATTTTATTCTTTTTGTTGCAATGGTAAATGGGAGTGTTTTCTTGATTTCATTTTCACAGTTTTCATCATTAGTGTACAGGAATGCCAGAGATTTCTGTACATTAATTTTGTATCCTGCTACTTTACCAAATTCATTGATTAGCTCTAGTAGTTTTTCGGTAGCATCTTTAGGATTCTCTATGTATAGTATCATGCCATCTGCAAACAGTGACAGCTTTACTTCTTCTTTTCCAATTTGGATTCCTTTTATTTCCTTTTCTTCTCTGATTGCTGTGGCTAAAACTTCCAAAACTATGTTGAATAAGAGTGGTGAGAGTGGGCAGCCTTGTCTTGTTCCTGATCTTAGTGGAAATGGATTCAGTTTTTCACCATTGAGGACAATGTTGGCTGTGGGTTGGTCATATATGGCCTTTATTATGTTGAGGAAAGTTCCCTCTATGCCTACTTTCTGCAGGGTTTTTATCATAAATGGGTGTTGAATTTTGTTGAAAGCTTTCTCTGCATCTATTGCGATGATCATATGGTTTTTCTCCTTCAACTTGTTAATATGGTGTATCACATTGATTGATTTGCGTATATTGAAGAATCCTTGCATTCCTGGAATAAACCCCACTTGATCATGGTGTATGATCCTTTTAATGTGCTGTTGGATTCTGTTTGCTAGTATTTTGTTGAGGATTTTTGCATCTATGTTCATCAGTGATATTGGCCTGTAGTTTTCTTTCTTTGTGACATCCTTGCCTGGTTTTGGTATCAAGGTGATGGTGGCCTCGTAGAATGAGTTTGGGAGCATTCCTTCCTCTGATATTGTTTGGAAGAGTTTGAGAAGGATGGGTGTTAGCTCTTCTCTAAATGTTTGATAGAATTCGCCTGTGAAGCCATCTGGTCCTGGGCTTTTGTTTGATGGAAGATTTTTTATCACAGTTTCAATTTCAGTGCTTGTGATTGGTCTATTCATATTTTCTATTTCTTCCTGAGTCAGTCTTGGTAGGTTGTGCATTTCTAAGAATTTGTCCATTTCTTCCAGGTTGTCCATTTTATTGGCATAGAGTTGCTTATAGTAATCTCTCATGATCTTTTGTATTTCTGCAGTGTCAGTTGTTACTTCTCCTTTTTCATTTCTAATTCTATTGATTTGAGTCTTCTCCATTCTTTTCTTGATGAGTCTGGCTAATGGTTTGTCAATTTTGTTTATCTTCTCAAAGAACCAGCTTTTAGTTTGGTTGATCTTTGCTATCGTTTCCTTCATTTCTTTTTCATTTATTTCTGATCTGATCTTTATGATTTCTTTCCTTCTGCTAACTTTGGGGGTTTTTTGTTCTTCTTTCTCTAATTGCTTTAGGTGCAGGGTCAGGTTGTTTACTCGAGATGTTTCCGGTTTCTTAAGGTGGGATTGTATTGCTATAAACTTCCCCCTTAGAACTGCTTTCGCTGCGTCCCATAGGTATTGGGTTGTCGTGTCTCCATTGTCATTTGTTTCTAGGTATTTCTTAATTTCCTCTTTGATTTCTTCAGTGATCACTTCGTTATTGAGTAGTGTATTGTTTAGCCTCCATGTGTTTGTATTTTTTACAGATCTTTTCCTGTAATTGATGTCTAGTCTCATAGCATTGTGGTCAGAAAAGATACTTGATACAATTTCAATTTTCTTAAATTTACCAAGGCTTGATTTGTGACCCAAGATATGATCTATCCTGGAGAATGTTCCATGAGCACTTGAGAAAAATGTGTATTCTGTTGTTTTTGGATGGAATGTCCTATAAATATCAACTAAGTCCATCTTGTTTAATGTATCATTTAAAGCTTGTGTTTCCTTATTTATTTTCAGTTTGGATGATCTGTCCATTGGTGAAAGTGGGGTGTTAAAGTCCCCTACTATGATTGTGTTACTGTCGATTTCTCCTTTTATGGCTGTTAGTATTTGCCTTATGTATTGAGGTGCTCCTATGTTGGGTGCATAAATATTTACAATTGTTATATCTTCTTCTTGGATCGATCCCTTTATCATTATGTAGTGTCCTTCTTTGTTTCTTCTAATAGTCTTTATTTTAAAGTCTATTTTGTCTGATATAAGAATTGCTACTCCAGCTTTCTTTTGATTTCCATTTGCATGGAATATCTTTTTCCATCCCCTTACTTTCAATCTGTATGTGTCTCTAGGTCTGAAGTGGGTCTCTTGTAGACAGCATATATATGGGTCTTGTTTTTGTATCCATTCAGCCACTCTGTGTCTTCTGGTGGGAGCATTTAGTCCATTTACATTTAAGGTAATTATTGATATGTATGTTCCTATTCCCATTTCCTTAATTGCTTTGGGTTCGTTATCGTAGGTATAGTCCTTCTGTTGTGTTTCTTGCCTAGAGAAGTTCCTTTAGCATTTGTTGTAAAGCTGGTTTGGTGGTGCTGAACTCTCTCAGCTTTTGCTTGTCTGTAAAGGTTTTAATTTCTCCATCAAATCTGAATGAGATCCTTGCTGGGTAGAGTAATCTTGGTTGCAGGTTTCTCTCCTTCATCACTTTAATTATGTCCTGCCACTCCCTTCTGGCTTGTAGAGTTTCTGCTGAGAGATCAGCTGTTAACCTGATGGGGATTCCCTTGTGTGTTATTTGTTGTTTTTCCCTTGCTGCTTTTAATATGATTTCTTTGTGTTTAATTTTTGACAGTTTAATTAATATGTGTCTTGGTGTATTTCTTCTTGGATTTATTCTGTATGGGACTCTCTGTGCCTCCTGGACTTGATTAACTATTTCCTTTCCCATGTTGGGGAAGTTTTCAACTATAATCTCTTCAAATATTTTCTCAGTCCCTTTCTTTTTCTCTTCTTCTTCTGGAACCGCTATAATTCGAATGTTGGTGTGTTTAGTGTTGTCCCAGAGGTCTCTGAGACTGTCCTCTGTTCTTTTCATTCTTTTTTCTTTATTTTGCTCTGCATCAGTTATTTCCACTATTTTATCTTCCACCTCACTTATCCGTTCTTCTGCCTCAGTTATTCTGCTATTGATCCCATCTAGAGTATTTTTCATTTCAATTATTGTGTTTTTAATTGATGCTTGATTCATCTTTAGTTCTTCTAGGTCCTTGTTAACTGTTTCTTGCATATTGTCTATTCTATTTTCAAGATTTTGGATCTTGGAAATAGAATCTTGGATCAGCTTTACTATCATTATTCTGAATTCTTTTTCAGGTAGACTGCCTATTACCTCTTCATTTGTTAGGTCTGGTAGATTTCTATCTTGCTCCTTCACCTGCTGTGTGTTTTTCTGCTTTCTCATTTTGCTTATGTTACTGTGTTTGGGGTCTCCTTTTTGCAGGCTGCAGATTCGGAGTTCCCGTTGTTTTTGGTGTCTGTCCCCCGTGGCTAAGGTTGTTTCAGTAGGTTGTGTAGGCTTCCTGGTGGGGGGGACTAATGCCTGTGTTCTGGTGGTTGAGGCTCGATCTTGTCTTTCTGGTGGGCAGGTCCACGTCTGGTGGTGTGTTTTGGGGTGCCTGTGGCCTTATTATGTTTTTAGGTAGCCTCTCTGCTAATGGGTGGGTTTGTGTTCCTGCCTTGCTAGTTGCTTGGCATAGGGTGACCAGCACTGTAGCTTGCTGGTCGTTGACTGAAGCTGGGTGCTGGTGTTGAGATGGAGATCTCTGGGAGATTTTCGCTGCTTGATATTATGTGGAGCTGGGAGGTCTCTTGTGGACCCGTGTCCTGAAGTTGGCTCTCCCACTTCAGAGGCACAGCACTAACTCCTGGCTGCAGCACCAAGAGCCTTTCATCCACCCGGCTCAAAATAACAGTGAGAAAAAGTAGAAAGAAATAATTAGTAGAAGAAAGAAAGAGAGAGGGAAAGAAAGGAAGAAGGGAAGAAAGGAAGGAAGGAACCAAGATAGAAGGAGGGAGGGAGGGAGGAAGGATGGAAAGAAAGAAGGAAAGAAAGGAGGGAGGGAGGGATGAATGAAAGCAAATGGAAGAGTGAATGGAAGAAGGGAGGGAGGGAGGGAGGAAGGAAAGAAAGAAAGAAAGACAGGAGGGAGGGAGGGAGGGAGGGAGGGAGGAAGGAAAGAAAAAGAAAGTGGAAAGAAGAAGTTTGGGAGGGAGGGAGGGAGGAAAGAAAAAGAAAGAAGGAAAGGAGGAGCGGAGGGAGGGAGGGAGGAAGGGAAGGGAGGAAAAAATGAAAGAGCAGGTAAAGTAAAATAGAATAAAGTGTGAAATATAGTAGCATTATTGAAATTAAAAAGTAATTATTGAGAAAAAACATGGACCGATAGAACCCTGGGACATATGGTGGAAGCAAAGCTATACAGAGAGAATCTTACACAGAAGATTACACATACACATTCACAAAAAGAGATCAGGGGGAAAAATAAAAAATCTTGCTCTCCAAGTCCACCTCCTCGATTTAGGATAATTCGTTGTAAAAAGAGGAAAAGGGCGAAAAGTCTGAAATCTTGCTAAGTCCACCACCTTAATTTGGGATAATTCGTTGTAAAAAGAGGAAAAAAGGGGGGAAAGTCTTAAATCTTGTCCTCAAAGTCCACTTCCTCAATTTGGGATGATTCACTGTCCATTCATTCACTCCACAGACGCAGGGCACATCAAATGGACCGTGGAGCTTTAATCCGCTGCCTCGGAGGCTGCACAGAGAGATTTCCCTGTCTCTGCTCTCATAACTCCCGGGTCTCAGCCTTGGACCTGGCCCCGCCTCTGCGCGTAGGTCGCCGGAGGGCGTCCGTTCTTCGCTCAGACAGGACGGGTTTAAAGGAGCCGCTGATTCGGGGGCTCTGGCTCACTCAGGCAGAGGGGAGGGAGGGGAATGCCCTCTCCTCGCGCACCAGGCAACAAAAGGGAAAAAAGTCTCTTGCCTCTCCGGTAGCTCCAGACCCTTTCCCCGGACTCCCTACGGGCTAGCCGTGGTGCACTAACCCCTTGAGGGTCTCTTCCTGCCACCAGCCCCAGTCCTCTCCCTGCGCTCCGACTGAAAGCCGATACCCGAGCCTCAGCTCCCAGCCCTGCCCGCCCTGGCGGACGAGCAGACAAGCCTCTCGGGCTGGTGTGTGCCTGAGGGCACCGATCCTCTGTGCCAAAATCTCTCTGCTTTGCCCTCCACACCCCTGTTGCTGTGCTCTCCTCCGCTACTCCGAAGCTTTCCCCCTCCGCCACCTGCAGTCTCCGCCCGTGAAGGGGCTTGTAGTGTGTGGAAACCTTCCCTCCTTCACGGCTCCCTCCCACTGGTGCAGGTCCCGTCCATATCCTATTGTCTCTGTTTATTCTTTTTTTCTTTTGACCTACCCAGGTATGTGGGGAGTTTCTTGCCTTTTGGGGGGTCTGAGGTCTTCTGTCAGCGTTCAGTAGGTGTTCTGTTGGAGTTGTTCCACATGTAGATGTATCTGTGGGGAGGAAGGTGATCTCCGCGTCTTACTCTTCCGCCATCTTCCTCCGGCCGCTATCTCTTCTTAGCTTTTGTTCCAGGAAACTCAGAGCTGCTTTTCCGTTTTCGAGGTGGTTTCTCCACTGTGCCAGTCAGTCTTGGGGCCAGGCGACTCCGCGGCTGCTGGGGCTGCCGGGCTCCTCTGACCATCCGGCTCCTGCTCCGCCGCGGGAGCTGCTCCGGCGGCCGTAGGGCTCGCTCGGGAAGCTGAGGCGGCGGAGGCTGGAGTAGGCGGAGGTGGAAAGGGGTGTTTTTATGGTACCTATGTTTATTCATACTGCAGACAAGGGGAGTTTTCCGCCAATGCAAAACACTTAGGGGAGTATTTAGGGTGTTGGGATTAGTGCAAGAGATTTAGCCACAACAAGACTTTGTAATACTATGGTGCTGTCTACAGTGCATTTCCTTGGAGAAAACTCTATGGTTTGACATTATTCTATCATATAGGCTTCCATGTAGAAGTACATCTCCCAGGTTGGGACATTAGAATTAGTTAGCTCTATCAGAAAGAGGACTGAACATTTTGAATTGTTGGAACAGATTTGTAGGGATTTCTATTTTAGGTCCAGTTTTATTTTTAGGCCAAGTTCCCACAAGTTAATAAGTTAACATCCTAGATATGTGCCAAGTTGATGCTGTAATGTTAGATTTTTGTGTTTAACTGAACCTTGAAGTTAGGAAGATTACATAGCTTTTGAGATCCCTAACTAGAACTAGAACCAGTACTGGTTAACACTGACCCATAACCAGAACTGGTAGTGGTTAACATTACTGATTTGTTGATAGAACTGGTATTGTAGGTACTAATTAATATGTGTGTGTGTGTGTGTGTGTGTGTGTGTGTGTGTGTGTGTAAGGGAGGGATTGGTCCAGTGACAGAAGAGTGATGCATGGTATACCATGCCCCAAGGACATTTAGGTTGCTTCCATGTCCTGGCTATTGTAAATAGTGCTGCAATGAACATTGGGGTGCATGTGTCTTTTTGAATTATGGTTTCCTCTGGGTATATGCTCAGTAGTGGGATTGTTGGGTCATATGGTAGTTTTATTTTTAGTTTTTAAAGGAACCTCCATACTGTTCTCCGTAGTGGCTGTATCAATTTACATTCCCACCAACGGTGCAGGAGGGTTCCGTTTTCTCCACATCCTCTCCAGCATTCATTGTAGATTTTTTGATGATGGCCATTCTGACTGGTGTGAGGTGATACCTCTTCGTAGTTTTGATATGCATTTCTCTAATAATTAGTGATGTTGAGCATCTTTCTTTTTTTATATAATGTTATTTATTACTTTGGGCTGTGTTGTGTCTTCATTGCTGTACACAGGCTTTCTCTAGCGGTGGCGAATGGGGACTACTCTTCTTTATGATGTGCAGGCTTCTAATTGTGGTGACTTCTCTTGTTGCAGGGCACAGGCTCTAGACATGCGGGCTTCAGTAGTTGTGGCATGCGGGCTCAGTAGTTATGGCTTGTGGCTTCTAGAGCACAGGCTCAGTAGCTGTGGCACACGGGCTTAGTTGCTCCTTGGCATGTGGGATCTGCCTGGACCAGGGATCGAACCCTTGTCCCCTGCATTGGCAGGCGGATTCTTAAACATTGCACCACCAGGGAAGTCCCGAAGTTGAGCATCTTTTCATGTTTTTGTTGGCCATCTGTATGTCTTCTTTGGAGAAATGTCTATAAATGACATAAAGGTAGGGAGGAGCTAATGGAGTAGATGTTGATTCATGAAACACCATGTTAAAATTGAGCCTCCATCATTGGAGACACTTATTCTAAGAGAATAGATCAGATTAAGTTGATTCAGAAATTCTATTGTCCTCTTCTATTCTGTTTTATTGAAGAGACATATAAAAAATCTACAGATACTTAGTACAATATAAAAAGAAAAAATGAGTTGCAATAGATTAACTATCTAGGTAAATAAAAATCATTTATTAATGCCTGTGTGAGATGAAAGCCGTCCAAGCCCTTATGCAAAATTGCTGTCTCACAAGTGGAACTTGAGAGCATTCCTTTCACAAGGCAGATATGTTGTGCTTAGTGCAAGTTTTCCCAGTACTCCAAGGGACCACAGACAGTAGGATGGGCCAGTTCCCAAGCTAGAACATGAAAATAATAATTCATTTTCTATGTGACCTTAGAAAAGTGGCTTTTTGAGCTTTCTTTATCCATTTAGTAATGATTTATTGAGCAGTTATGCTCTATCTGTATCCTCATCTATAAAATAAACTTATTTTTAAATTGCTGTGAAGATTTACGAGGTCTTGTTTGTTAAAAAAAAGTATTTTTAGCCATGTTTGATTATAAATCGTGTTTTAAATTTTACATACCTACAGGTGGAAAAGACTCAAAAGCAGAATGCAGAGTGCATCTCTAAGACTTACAAAATGCCTTAAATGGTAGCAAACACAGGATTATCAAGGCAGAAGAGTTCACATACTCAGTATACCATGAAATGATATGTTATACACTAGAACCACTTCACAGGAATTCAAAGCAATGTGGTTTATCTTTCCATTACTCATATAAGAAAAAGGGTACTACAAATATGATAGGACAATTTCCCTTACTTTGAATTCTAAGGGGCTGTGACTATTTTAGGTTATAACAAAAATTGTATTGAATTGTTTATTTTTTAAAAGTGGAAAGTCAACTAAAAATTGGAAATACTTTATAATTTAACCAACATTGTGGGAATAGAGAAACAGTTAGGCCTAGTGTCTTAAAAACAATTTTATAAAGGTTTTATTTTTGAAATTGCTCTCAGCTCTTTTCTAAAATAATTTTGGTCCTTAGAATTGGAAAAAAAAATAGTGATAAAGTTTAACACTTTAGATGGCAGTTGTTTCTTCTTCATTGTGCTTTTTCTTAAAGGATGTTGACAAATTGTCTGTGAACTTTTCATTCATCTGTTTATTCATCTTACATTTACTTATGAACACTACGCTAGGTGCAGAAGAACTTTTGTTAATAAGGAATCAATATATTGTCTTAGCTTTTCAGGGCCTAAAGAATATGATTTTAATGAGTTTTCCTTAATGGAATTGAGTAGGGTGACTTAGTGCACATCTGCCTCACTTCTGTCCAGATTATAATCTTCCTTTATTTCATGGTCAATTTAATCTGAATAAATGCTATAAGTAGTTTTATCTAATGTTAGAATTACTATACAGGCAGCACAAACAAACATACACATGTACGTATACAATTTTCTTTCATCTTTGTTGAAAAAAAGAAAAATAGAGAGATCATCTTATATAATGTGTTATAATCCACTGCATGATTGCCTGAAACATTTTTCAAGGGAAATTCAGTTGTACTTGACAATACTTACCTTTTTTTCGTATGGCTGAGAGAGAAAGACTTGGACCTCACAAAGAATCTTTTCTCCCACCGTGGCTCCTGTTTTTCATTCCTGAGTCATTTAGATGCAACAGTAGCGGGTGGCTTTGAAGAACTGTGGTGGGAGGAAAAAGGTTAATTTTCCCAAAATGGAAATCTCCAGCGGCCCCAGTGATAATTGAGAGGCTGCAGGAATAAGTGATTCCAAAGAAAAGAATATCCAGAATGTTGAATGAGAGTTCTGATAGGTTTATTTGTGACCATGTCTGCTTGAAACTAAGGTGTAAATGAACTGAAGAAAAATGTGTATCCTAAACTGACTTGCAACATGCTTTTAATAATGATGAGACTCTTCAGATTGTATACAGAGAGCTTAACCAGCACTACTCCCCAAAGAAATAACTGCTCCAAAGAGATCTCTTGCTTAGTCAGTCAGTGAATTTTGTACACATATAGGAGCCTGGTGGTTACCAAAGGACACTGTCTCTGCAACAATTATGAGTCTTAAATGTGGAAGATGGTGAGTGGTGGTGGTGGTGGTGAGATGAATTGGGAGATTGGGACAGACATATATACACTAATATATATATAAAATAGATAACTAATAAGAACCTGCTGTATAAAAATAATAATAATAGGGGGCTTCCCTGGTGGTGCAGTGGTTGAGAGTCCGCCTGCCAATGCAGGGGACACGGGTTCGTGCCCTGGTCCAGGAAGATCCCACATGTCGCGGAGCGGCTGGGCCCGTGAGCCATGGCCACTGAGCCTGCGCATCCGGAGCCTGTGCTCCACAACGGGAGAGGCCACAACAGTGAGAGGCCCGTGTACCACAAAAAAAATAAATAAATAATAATAATAATAATAAAATAAAAATTTTTTTAAATGTGGAAGATCCAGATTCCAGTCCCTTGCTAGTCCTTACTAGCCGAGCAACTTCATCAAGTTATTTGACATTTTTAAAACTAAGTTTTATCTTCTGTAATAAAAAACTTGGTTGTACTAAGAAACAATTGAGAAATGTCCCCACTCCCAAAAATGTAGATAAAAATGAGAGCAAGGTTGCCCTATCATAAGAAATGGAAAGCTACTGAGAGTCAAAATTTTACAGTTTACATTCAAACACACCTGGGATTGAGTACTAAATCTGTTGCTTACCACCTATGTCCATTTAATCTTGTTACTTTACTGATTAAAATTTAGTTTCCTAATTTGTAAAATTTTGAATTTTAGAAGAATTATTGAGAGGATTAAGTGAAATCACTCTTGTAAAGTGCTCAGAATGGTTTCTAGCACATTATAAGCATTTAAAATAAATGTTAACTTATAATAACTATTTTATTTCAATTAATTGAAAAAATGATTAATTAAAAGGTTATTTGGGGCTTCCCTGGTGGCGCAGTGGTTGAGAATCCGCCTGCCGATGCAGGGGACATGGGTTCATGCCCCGGTCTGGGAAGATCCCACATGCCGCGGAGCGGCTAGGCCCATGAGCCATGGCCACTGAGCCTGCGCGTCCGGACCCTGTGCTCCACAACGTGAGAGGCCACAACAGTGAGAGACCCGCGTACCACACACACAAAAAAAAGGTTATTTGATGAACCAAGAATGAATGAAAGAGGAGAAAAAAATTACAAAGACCAGTGTCATCAGTGTTGTTAAGGGCCAAGAATACCTGGTAGGCCAGCTAACCCATTTTAGGGGCAGCTAGGTCTCTATATTGAAGATGGTTCCATCAAGTTATGTAATTTTGTTGTTGTTAGACATCTGAATACTATACATAATACCTCTTTGTTCTGTTTTTATCATTTCTAAGCAATCATCTATCATCTGGCTTACACGGGATTGCATAGAGAGGGAAATAAAATGATGACCTCTCTAGGCCCAAATAAATAGCTGATCTAATTATTCCTTATTGTTTTCACTGAAATGGATCTTCTGATTTCATACAATAGCTTTTTATGCATTTCAGTTGAAGGAGTCAGCCATTGTAGGTGAAGCTATAGCTTCTGAATATACAATAAAATTTCTAAATTTCCAAACTGAGAACATGACTTGGAATAATCTGACAACATTAAAACATTTAGGGATCCATCTGGAAAAACATGGTGATCTTCCAAAAACTCTAAAATCTCAAGTTTGTTTTCCCATGAGCACTAGGTTTAATGAAGACTCCAATGAGAGAATGTAAATTGAAAATATTGGGTTCAGTTACAAAGCAAGGATGACAAATGTTTTATTGCATTTGAAACTGAGCAGGACCCTATGGGGCTCCTGGGCACAGAAACTTTTCTGTGTCCCCCATTTCTTGATTACAGGTAATAGACTTCATTCAGCCTCCATGACCTTCCCTGAGTTCCAATGGGCAGGTTCAAGCAGTTGCTAATTAGGTAAGTGAGGGGATGTGGAGACAAGGGAGGAACAGTCAAGAGAAATAACAATGCAGCCTGGGGGTAAGGTCCTGATTCCCCACCAAGGGATATACGTAGTAATATCTTTGAACTGTTTTGCAGATACTGAAACCCCCCCGCAGGTGGGAGAAGTTAACTGTATGCTCCCCCCAAGCATGTAGACCCAAGACCAGTTGGAACCAGAAGGTTGATGATACGGACTCCCAATTACCTCACCACTGACCAGTCAGAATGTCCACGAGCTGTTCATGGCCTCCTCTTTGAACCATTAATATAAAACTCCTCACTACCCACTCCAGGTTGAGATGCACAGTTTTGAGGGCATTAGCCTGGTGTGACTTCCTTTGCCTTTCTTTTCTACTTCACCCAAAACTTTGTTTCTGAGATTTTATTCAGTGTCAGGGTACAGAGGCTGGATTCAGATCATATTTAGAAAAAATTATGAAGTTGATTCCAGGACTCTTAGTAAAGAATTACATTTTTGTCATAGTGAGGGGATGAACTAGGGTGTGTATCAGATTATATACTATTACTGCATTTCAAAGATTACCTCTTATTGTTACACTAAGCAAATTATAGAAATAAAAATGAGATGTAAATTGCATATATATGATTTTGACAATTTTATAACCTAACAACACAGATGGAAGATACATTACTAACTCTTCCTGAATTTGACTATTTGGAGGAGGGCTGGTCTGACTTGTAACTAACTTTTAAGTTGCATGTTACTTAGCAGTGGTGCATCTTTAGGGAATTTATTTTGATAAGTAATAATTCATAATTAGCATATCAATATTGTAGCATATGCATAGTTGCCTCCAAATTAGTTTTATGTCAATCAAAACAATTAATTTTGCTATTTTAAATTATCATTCTAGATATTATTTGTAAAACTTCTTTGCTTTATTTATAAGTGGTTTTATAAGTAAGGATAAGCTTTTAACAAGCTTTTATTTAAATTTTCATAAATTTGGAATTGTGTAATCTGAAATGAATCAAGTTTAACTGTATCATCCCAAGTGAAAAAAGTATACTGGTAACAGAGGAAGAAGTTATACCTGAGAATTTTTCTGCAGAATTAATATAAGAATGCAGTTTAAGCAATACACTTATAAATAATGCATTGGAAGTACTTATTCAGAACCTATGTAATGAATCTTCTCCACACTGAGTACATATAATGTATTAATTGTCATTTATGGTAATTAAAAAAGTTAAAATTGGTTAAATTTTCAAATACACTAAGTAGAAATAAGAAAAATTATCATATAAACAAAAATATGTTATTTAAAATACAGGAATAAAAAAATAAAAATAAATTAAAAAAATAAAATAAAATAAAATACAGGAATATGCATATTGTTTTCAAGTATTTTAAAGAACATTAAAAGAATATTCATAATTGATATATGTTATAATGTATCCTTATTTATTAAATGATTCTCAAGTTAGATATTTTTGAATAATAAATTTATTAGTCATGTTCTGTTTACAAGGCTTGGTACACTGAGTCAAAATGCTGGTTTTCTTTTAAATGAAGAAAATCAGATTTGTCTTTAATTTGATGGCTTCTTCAATTTACCTTAATATTTAAAATATGAATTTATTGACCTGTAAAACTTTATATATCTTTTAATTAATACATTTACATCTTTGCTTGCAAAGGTTTAATCTTTTGTAATATAGTGATGGCCTATAATTCAAATGTTTAATTATAATCTTTGTTAAAAAATTATTGGTATCTTCAAATTTCAAAAAGTTTTCATGTTATTTGTCACTGATAATGACCCTGGAAGGCACAGTGAGCATGTATTATTTCCATTTTAAATTTGAGAACATTGAAACTCTGAAAGATCATGTAGCTTATCCAAGTGATTTGGCTAATGTTAGGGAAACTAGCAATGATTTGACTCACATTCTGGTGCTTTCTCTATAACATTAAATAATCGTGAAATAATGTGATACAATGCAATAAAATATGATGTTGATTACTATGGCCTAATATAAAGAATCCCTCAAATACACAGAATATTAATTTACTTTAAAGGGGATAAATAATGATATATATTGAATGTGTCAATTAAAATTAAAAAGACAATCCATGTGTAACTTAATTGTAACTTTGCTTATATGCTGCAGTCTGGGTGTTGTTTTAACATTTGAAATGTGATTTAGAAGAGAAGAGTGGCTTTTATGTCATTTTACATCAGTTGAAACAATAAAGAAAGGCAATTATTAACTATTTTAAAAGGAGAAAATCTTTTTGTGGTTTTCCTACATTAGTTGTTAGAGGGATAAATTCACGTAATCATTTTTCTAATTATTGTTCATAATAGTTAGATAATATTATAGACAATAATTATTGTTCATAAATAGTGTTTTGTTCTCCCAGTCATATTTATGAATCTTTATAGCAAAGACATTTCCCCCTTCCTAACATAACTGCAGAGGAAACACACATGGCTTCATGAAAACCCAGACTGGGCTCTAAAAAAACACAGCCAAACTAACCCCAGGGGTTAGGTCTGAATCTTTAGAGACGTTTCCAGTCTACACTGTCACAATTCATTAAAAAGATTGTGTTCCTTCTCAATTGAAAACACAACAGGAGAAAAGAATCAAGAAAAACAAAATTCTCTAACTCAATCTTAAAATAATTACACAGAAAATTAGCCTACCCCTCTGGGCTACCATTAAAAAGCGGGGAGAGGGGAAAATGACCCCACACATTCTCCTTCTATTAGCTACATGGGTAATGCAAAACATTGAAGAAGAAAAGCACTATGCCCTGACCTAACAATAATATATTATTCTCCACTGATTAAGAAGTGAATAAAATGATGTGCAAAGCAGCTTTTACACATTGCAGTAAGAACTTTCTCACCCCAATCCAACACGGGTTATTTTTTTCCTAAGCTTCCCAAACAGGATTTCGCTTTGTATAAAGACGCTGAATCGTTTCCTATCAACTTAAACTAAAGGTGCGCCCCAGAATCCGGCCGTACCAATCAAAATCCAATGATAACACAGAGAAGATATGATAAGAGAGGTTATGAAGATCAGTTCTTAAAGAACTTTAAAAGGCAAAGCAGGTAAAATTGACTTAACTGTTTGCAATATTTGAGGCAAGTTCCAAGTTTCTCCTTTAGACTATAAGTTATTCAGCTCCCTAACGTCTGGCACTGAATACATTTTCAATGAATTTGCTGAAGGAATGAGAAATGAAATTTCTTACCTTTTAACTACGGTTAAGCAAGAGACACATTTTTGTCCTTCTATCTACCTTGTCCTCTTTTTATGAAAGGCAAAAAAGTGACTGATCCTGTGGGCTTTAGCATCAGAAAGAATTGAGTTTAAGTCCCTGTTTTACCTATTATTACCTGGGTAATTTGGAGCTGGTTAACCTAAGACTTTTATCTACCTCCTTTCTTTCTTTCCTTCCTTCTTTCCTCCCTCCCTTCCTTCCTTCCTTCCTTCCTCTTTCCCTCTTGTCTTCTCTTTTTTGCAGGGAAATTCTGTCCACAATTAATTTTATTGAAAACTACTAATTTAAAAAGGAAAGCCATCATATTCCATCCTGCCACTTCCGACACTTGAATACTACTCCTAAGAAGCAAACACTTGGAGATCTTTCTTCTCTACTTACTTGGATTTTCCTTAAAAATAATATATTCTAATAAACCATTTTTAGAACAATTTTAATTTTACAGAAAAATTAGAAGATAATATTACTGAGTCCAAGCTCTTATTGCTCACCAGACAACAGGCCAATAAATCGAGAAATAAGTTATTGGGGCAAGGAATAGCCCCAATAGATTTGTTCTTCCCTATTACAACAGTACAGAAAATTCTCATATACTTCTCACCAATTTTTCCCTATTGTTAACATCTTACACTAGTATGTTATATTCATTACAATTAATAAACTGATATTCATACATTATGATTGCCTAATGTCCTTTCTCTGTTCCAGGATTCCATCCAGAAGACCACATCACATTTAGTTGTAGACTGTTGTAGGATCCTCTGGGCTGTACCAGTTTCACCAACTTTTTCCTTGTTTTTGATGACCTTGACTGTTTTCAGTAGTACTGGCTAGGTATTATTGTAGAACATTATTTCAATTAGAGTGTATATGATGTTTTTCTCATGATTACACTGGGTTATGAGTTTGGGAGAGGACCACTACAGAAATAAAGTGCATTTTCACAATATCATATCAAGGATACATACTATCAACCTGATGCTAACCTGGACAATCTGGCTGTGTCTGTTAGGTTTTCTCACTGAAAGTTACTCCTTCCCCACCTCCCATTCCATACTGCCTTCTTTGGAAGGAAGTCACTATGTACAGTTCTTACTTAAGATGTAGAGAGCTATGCTCCATCTCTTGAGGGAGATAGAGCTACATAAACTACAGGAATTTTCCTTCACAGATATTTCTTTTCTTTCCTATGTATTTACTTGGTCAAGTATTTATTTATTTATTTATTTTAATTTTTTTTTTGCGGTACGCGGGCCTCTCACTGTTGTGGACTCTCCCATTGCGGAGCACAAGCTCCAGATGTGCAGGCTCAGCAGCCATGGCTCACGGGCCCAGCCACTCTGCAGCACGTGGGATCTTCCCAGACTGGGGCACGAACCCATGTCCCCTGCATCGTCAGGCGGACTCTCAACCACTGCACCACCAGGGAAACCCCAAGTATTTATTTATAGCAGAGTGACTCATGGACATTTATTTTAAACTTTGTGGTATAATTCAATAGTACTTAATTTATTGTGTGATTCAAATTTTCCAACTGTGCCCATTGGATCTTCTTTCAGTTGATTCACATGACCTTTTGATATAACCTCAACAATGTGGGCATTTTGTTGTTGTTTGTTTTGCTTTGTTTAATTTTTGAGTGCTTCTGTACTTTCTAGTGCTACAAGGTGCTCTGGGATCATCTTATAGATTTCCTGCCGCAGTCTTAGAATCAGCCATTTTTTCAAGACATACTTGGGTCTTTTTATTAGAGAACAGTGTTAGAAACCTAGATTTGTGCACTGTGTGCTCTCTGCTACTGGGCTCTTATTGTTTGTAGGCTCTCTCAGATGACAGAACAACAAACATGTGTATAGACTACAGTGTATGTACTTATATCCATAAATATTTGTACAGGTAACCATCTATACCTATATTAAGTTCATGCTGATATCTCCAACTCTAATACATTAAAATGAATCATTCCAGCCCTTTTTTTCCCCCTCGCTTATCTGTAAGCTCCCACTCAAAGGATGAAAAAACTCAACACCCACCATTCATTTATTTAACTGTTCAACTGCAGTGCACATTTATGACAGTATTGGGATTGCTAATGTATACCACGGCGAGAAAGAAATTTATTAACTCCTTGCTTTTGTCTTTAGTCTTACATACTCGACCCAGTCCCAAAGTTGTTATGTAAGTCCGCAGCTCTCCCTCCTCCATTTTAGTGAGGTTGTTCCATATATGTATAAAACAGATTTTTCGGTCACATTCTGCACCCCAGCTTGGAATTCCCAACCCCCTAAAGTTTTTTTTTTTTTTTAATTTGCATACATGAAGCTTCTCTCTTATTTCGATAAAGTTCTATGAATGTTAACAAATGTACAGAACTATAGATCCACATTATAGAATCACACAGAATAGACTTGCTGCCTTCAGAAATTCTGTGCTTCATCTATTCAATCTTTCCCTCCTTCCCCAAACCCCGAGCAACCACTGGTCTTTTACTGTAAGCTGTAGTGTTGCTTCTTCCAGAACATCATATATTTGAAATTGTGTAATATGTAGCCTTTTCAGACTAACTTCTTTCACTTATCAATATGCATTTAATATTCATCAATGTTCTTTATGGCTTGATAGCTCATTTTTTAATCATTGAATAATATTCCATTGTACAGTTGTATCACAGTATTTTATCCATTCACCTATTGAAGAGCCTCCAGTTTTTGGTGATTACGAATATAGCTACCATAAACATTCACGTGAAGTTTTGTGTGGACATAAGTTTTCAAGGAAGTTTTGTGAGTACCCTGACCCTGGGATATATTTCCTGGAACACATGATAAGACTATGCTTAGCTTTTTAATAAACTGCAAAACGGATTCCAAAATGACTATAATATTTTGCATTCCCACTTGAAGTGAATGAGAGTTCATGGTGTTCTGAATCCTTGCCTAACAACTATTATTGCCAGTGTTTTTTGGATTATAGTCATTATAATAGCCATAAAAGTACCATATTATTGTTTTCATTTATAGATTCTCTAATGATATATGACATTGAGAATCTTTTCATATGCTCATTTGCTATATGTTTATCCTCTTTAGTGAAGTATCCATTCAGATATATTGCCCATTTTTTGATTGGGTTGTATGTTTATTTCTGAATTTCACTAGTTATTTGTATATATTGAATAACAGTCTTTTATCATATATGTTCTTTGAAAATATTTTCTCCTTTCTGTGACTTGTTTTTGCATTCTCTTATAGTGTTTTACACTATAAGAAAAGTAGATTTTATTTTTAATAAAGTTCACTTTACTATTTTTTTCATTGCTCATGCTTTTGGTGTTGCATCTAAAATCTCACTGCCAAACCAAAAGTTACCCAGATTATCTGTGTTTTCTTCCAGAAAGTTTATAGATTTTCATTTCACATTTGCATCTATGGTTTATCTTGAGTTAATTTCATGAAGGATGTAAGGTCTGTATCTAGGTTCAATTTTGCATATGTTTTAGCACCATTTGTTGAAAAGACTGTCCCTTGTCCTTTTAACTGTCCTTACCTCTTTGTGAAATATCAGTTGACTATATGTTGGTCTAGTTCTGGACTCATTTCTGTTCTACACTTATATTCTTGCACCAGTTCCATGTTGTCTTCATTGTTGTAGCTTTATAATAAATCTTGATATTGGGTAGTGTGACTCCTCCAACTTAGTTCCTCTTCTTCACTATTGTGTTGACTGTTCTAGGCCTTTGTCTTTATATTTTATAGTAAGTTTATGGATACCCATAGAATAGCTTCCTGGGATTTGATTAAGATTGCATTAAAGCAATTCATCAAGGTGTGAAGAATTGATGTTGTGAAATGAAAAATGTTGCTTGCCATATCAGTAAACAAAGGCTGTTGCATCCATCAAGCCACTATAGCCACCCCAGAAGGTGAGTCCCACAGGAAACTCAGGATGGAGACAAACAGGCTGCCCTGCTGCCAAGCCTTCAGCCACTGCAGTCACTCCCAACTGAGGGGGCTCAGGATGGAGAGAAGCAGGATACTGGTCCTAGAGATTTAAGGTGCATATCAAAGGAATGATTTCAAAGAGCCCAGAGGCTTGTATCTTCCTGTACATAGAAATATCTGGTTTTCTTTAATTAACAGTAATCTTCTGAAGTTGTGACTACCTAGCCTTTGTTGCAAAAACTCTGAAATATTCTGGCTCCTCCCTTACCTCTTCTGAGCAGTCTCTCAGAGCTATCTGAGAGATTGCATCCCGGGCTTAAGTCCTCAGTTTTGCCTTCCAAATAAAATATAATTCTCAACTATTAGGTTGTGCCTTTTTTTCAGTCAACAACATCTTAATGATACTGAATTCTAGGGAATCTACATAAAAATCTTGTATATGTATTTTGTTAGATTTATAGTTAGATATTTAATTTTGTATTTTTTGGGGGGCTACCATAAATGGTATTATTTTAAATTACAATTTCCAGTTGTTTATTGCTGCTCTATAGGAAAGTAATAGACTTTACTACATTAGCCATGTATCTTGTATCTTTCCTATACTAGTTTATTCTAGGAAGTTTATCAATCTATCTATCATCTATCTATCTATCTACCTATCATCTATCAATCTATTTATCTAATTAATAATTAATTTGTTTATTTTAATAGGTTTTTGGGGATTTCTTTATGTAGACATTCATGTCATTTGTGAACAAAGATGATTTCATTTCTTCCTTTCCAATATATATATCTTTATTGTTTATTCTTTATTTCTTTTACTTACTTCTTGTACTAGTTAAGAATTCCAGTATGATGCTCTATATAATTGATGGGAAAGGACATCATTGCCTTCTTCCAAGTTTTAAGGTGCAAGAGTCCTGTTTCTCACCACTAAGTATGTTGTTGGCTGGAGGTTTTTTTTGTAGAGGTGTTTCATGAAGTTGAGAAAGCTCCCATCCTTTCTTAGTTTGTTTAATGTTTTTATCATGAGTGAGTGTTGAATTTTGTTAAATGTGTTTCCATATTAATTGGTACAATCCTATGATTTTCTTCTCTAGCCTCTTTTATGGTGATAGCCTCATAGAATAATTAGAAAATGTTCCCTCTGTTAACTATTTTCTGGAAGATATTTTGTGTGTAGAATGTACTCTCTGTATTTCACACCAGTTACTCCTCCCCTTCATCTTGCAGGGTCCTGTGGCAATCTTTCCTGACTCCTTCCCTTAAGAACCTGGTGTTGTAGTTAAAACTCTTGAAAGTGTGCCGCCCCCACTCTCCCACACACACACAAGACTGCAGCCACCAGGAATTTCTTACTCTCAAACTAGTCTATACTCAGCCTCCAGTAATTTGCAAAAATTACAGCTTAAGTGTTCTTAATTTATGGTTCTAATGTTTCTGGTCCAGATAAGCAGCAATCAGCTGTGACTTTTTGCATCTGCCTGTCTCTCCAGATTTTAGGGTGGCAGTTTTCCCTGAGACCTCAGTTCTTTCATGGATTCTGCAATCATTATTGATTGTTATTTTATTTTTTAGCATTTTTAATGTAAGAGTAGGAGAGATGACTTCTCAGTTCCTCATATGTTAAAGCTGAAATTGAACAAAAAAATACATTTTTCCTACTTATTTCTTTTAGAAAATTATGAATTTTTCTTATAAAAGAGTTTTATTCCTTTTCTCTTGACCTTGCATGCTCTCTCTCTCACACACACACACTCACACATTCACATCTCCCATCTTTCCAAAAATATTTATAGTGCAAATTTTGTTATATCAATATTAAACACTGACTGTATTATGAAATAGACTGTTTTTATAACTAAGCCACATAATATAATATAGTTTTCATTTTTATGAAAACATTTTGCTTTTGTTGTTTTTGTTGTCTCCCTTTAAGTTAATAATTGCTTTTTTTGTAGCTTACTTTTCTAAGATAAACATCAAAAGCATAAAAAAAAAAGAAAGGAAAGAAGGAAGGAAGAAAAGAAGAAAAGAAAGTAGAAAGAAAAGAAAGAAGGAAGAAAGAAACCCAACAAATTTCTCTTAATGTAGTCATAAGACATTTGCTTTTTTTCTCAACTCCCAAATTTTCCTCCTTAATATTTCAGGAGGCTTTATTCCTTTTGTTGTATTTTCAGACAAAATATAAAGCTATTCCATTCTCAGTGTTACTGCTGAGAATCCTGGTGACATTCTATTTCTCCTTTTTTGTACATGATCTGTTGATGCCCTCTGGAAGCTTTTTGGATATTGTCCTTACCTTTGTTTGGTGCCTCATATCTACCATATGAGGTTATTTTGAGGATTAAATAAAATAATAGCTAGAAATTCCTTAGTTTAATAATTGGCTAATCTTGATGATTGAATTAATACTTGTCATGATAATAAAATTGATGATCATAATGTTGCTTATTTTAATAAGACATCATGAGATTTCATTCTTTCATACGTTTGAAAGTAATACTCCTCACATTTTTATGAACAATTATTGATTACTTTGAGGTCAATAGAAATTTCATTGTTTAGGCTAAAGATAATAAATTCCTTTATAAGCACGGTATGTAGAAAGCAAACACAAGGTCTGGTGGCAAACAGGCCAGGTTCTGAATACTAGTGCAACCATAGCTAAGGATGTGATATTAAGGAAAATATTAAAAGTCACTTAATAATAAATGTGCCACCTCATATGTTTAAGGCAGTGTTACATAAAACAAGGAATATTAAGAACTTGAGTAGTGCCAGTGACACAGCATGTTTTCAAAGATGTTCATTTCCACTAAAATTTGATGCTTTTATTCATTCATTCTTTCTTTTAAGTTGTGGGACCCATCCTATCATGGAAAAGATTGCATTTGCTTCTGTATACAGTACATTAAGAGGAATATTGTCCAGTAAAATTTATCAGGATTTTAATAAGTAGGTAGAGTTAGGAAGCCTGAAGCCACATCATGAGGAAGTGATAAAAGTTCTTGTTTAAACTTAATAACATGAGAGTATAACTAACATTACATAAATTGTTAAAATGTATTTGAAGGATTAGAAGTTGCTTTGTTGTTTCATAAAGCTGAAATAGATGTTTGGAAGCAACAAATTATGACAAAGTATAAGGCATAATAATATTTATAATAGAACAGCCTAGATTTTGAGCAGCATTTGAGTGTAGTTTAGTAGCACTTTTTTCTCCAAATTATTTAACCATTAGAAAAGTTGTCAAAGAAGGATTTCAAGCCCAGCCGGAGAAGTGGTTTGACAATTTTATAATGTATAATATCACTTAGACTGCCAATTTAAGTTCATATTTCTGTGCTTCACCCTTTAAAGAATATGATTTATGAGGGGTTCTGAGATGTGCTGCTGATGCGAAGTTTATATTTACAAAAATATTTCAGAAATTCTGGTCTAGGAGTATGACATGATGAATTCTAAGGTTTATTCCAATCGTTGTATGCCATGAATTAATAAGATGAATGCCTCTAGCAGAGATGTGATTCAGGCTGGGCCTCAAATGATGAGTATAATTTCACAATGAAACTCAATATTGTACAAAATGACATTGCCCTGACTAGCATTATCTAAATCAGGGGACAGATAAGTCTTTAACTTCAACTAATTTCTAAAATATTAGCAATTTCTATAGTAGGGATCAAAGATATTTGACCTAATGATAGTATCTTTCCAGTTACCATATCTTACATATAATGAAGCAGAAATCTGGTGGCATTTATTGCTTCTGAGACAATACATGATACTTAATGTACTCTATATTAATGAATGTTTATGTCATTGTAACCTTACTGAGCAAACTGCAATATTTATTTCAAAATTCAATTACTTCTTGCAGTAAGAAAAACCAAATGTGTTTTAACAAAAGTATGAGCTATTTCAGAATTGGTGCAAACTTAGCACTGTACTTTTGAAAACTGACAGTACTTTAAGTCCAATTGGTTGGAATAAATAACAATAACATTTCATTCTTATAAAAGCCCGCTACTTGGGCTTCCCTGGTGGCGCAGTGGTTGGGAGTCCGCCTGCCGATGCAGGAGACATGGGTTCGTGCCCCGGTCCGGGAAGATCCCAAATGCCACGGAGCGGCTGGGCCCGTGAGCCATGGCTGCCAAGCCTGCGTGTCCGGAGCCTGTGCTCCGCAACGGGAGAGGCCACAACAGTGAGAGGCCCGCGTACTGCAAAAAAAAAAAAAAAAGAAAGCCCGCTACTTATTAAGACTGCATAATAAGTAGAGGCATAAGAATCATACAATTCTATGATTTTCACCCTGGGAATATCATTTTTTTTATTTAACAGCTTTCCCCTGAATGTATTTAAAATAAGAAGAACAAGGGTTTTATGTGCAATTATATATTTTAGAATGTGTAGTGTTAATTCATATTTATTAAATATTTAAAACATATTACTATTCAAATATTTTTGAAGGTGTTATATAACTAATCTCCCATTCATCTCTCATTCTACTATATTTAAATATTCATAACCAAGAAGTAAAATCAGCTAGAATATAGCAGGGTGTGGCTACTTTTGACACTAAAACCGGCTTCATGCGGAGATTTTATAATAGCAGCTTAAATACTTGAGATTTTAAAATTATGTAATTTCCAAAAAAAATAAAGTCATAAGTGAGAAAGAAATCTGCTGTTTTAAAATGGGGTTAATTTCACAACCCAAATTTTTAAAATGGTATAATCTTCATTAAAATGCAACTATTAGCCAGTATGTAAGAAACATTACTTCACAGTTGATGAAACCCTATATTAGCACGGGTAGAGTTGTCTCACTTTGTGTATGAGCATGTATCCTAAGCAAAGGAAAGTATTTCATTCCCCAAAGCAGACACCTGAGCTAGTGAGGGTTTGTTATTTAACTTGCATCACTTGCATTTTGTTTGTATTAGAAAAATCTCATCAACCAGAGCCTCTTTTTCATATTGCTATATGATAGATACCCCTCCAAAAACCAGCAAAGTAGAGGATGTCTATTTCTGGAACCACTGTGGCATCATCAAGAATGGGGAAAATTCTGGGGGTTGATTTAGCCTTGTGTTTGAAATTAGCAGGTCTGAGTAAAGATGTGTTAATAACCAAATAAAGTTTACAAAACATTGAAGTAGCATATTGACTTGTCTCTGTGCCCAAAAGACAAGAGAAGCCCCTACTAAAAAAAATGGAGGCTCTGATTGGCTCTAAATTTTTGCTTTTTATTAAGATTCACTGTCTATTATTTTCTTTTTCTCTCATCAGCATAGAGGATTGATTACACCTATTCTCCAACTAATAGCATCAAAGAAAGTTTAAAATTCCGCCTTAGAGCTTCTATTGTTTGGTTCCTCTTCATATTGTTTGCTAATTTCTTTTTCATTTTTTGATTTTTCTTTTTATATAGTTTTTTCTTTATTAATAATTGCTTTAGTATTTTTTGAGTTTACAAATATACCCTGTACTTAGGCTTATGCTAGTTGTGATTCCAGCTATTGAGTATACTTTTTATTTTAATGATTGTATATGTTTCCTTTCCCAAATTTCCTGCTGGCTAGTTTTTATATCCATCAGTTCTTAATACATATTCATTTATTTTGTTTTATTACTACTTCTTGTTCTTTTTTAATGCATACTGTTATTTCTCAAACTTATTGAGAACCTAAATTTAGTGAACTTCTGTTAACTTTTAAGTTACCGTGGCAGTTGCCTACATAGTACTTTGGTTAAGCTGGGAAGTTTGTCTGACATAAAGTGAAAATGTCCAGAAAAAGACACTCGTCCAGATAGCTGTTGGTAGATGAGACTAGATGACAGAGCTTTCCCAGTGTTCAAAGCTTGTGATGGCCAATGACCTCTGGGGTAGAGAAGACAGAAAAATAACATACAAAATACATTTTCTGGATCTTGAGAGTGTGGGACTCAGCAACAGTATGTTCTAATAGGATAAGGTACTTCACTAAAAAGTGTCTTAATTTGTGACCCTCACTACCTTCTGTAGGTGCTCAAGTATTCCTGTGTAAATATTCTGGGGACTCAGGAGCAATCATGAGTACACTGATCACCTGAAATAAAAGAAGGAAAGAGCAATAAACAAACAAACAAACAAACAATAAAGGCATGAACGTGCAGAGGAAAAAGGATAGGCTTGAGATTAGAGGTCTTTTATTTAAGTCCTTTATTTAAGAGTTTTACAATTATGGGCAAGTAAATCTCTGAATTTTCACATTTGTAAGATGGGGATTAAAATACTACTTAAATTCCAAAAAATGTCATAGAAATTATGTTATTCACCTTAGCTTTGATGTTCTTTGAAAATTGTAGAACCATAAAAATATCAAATGGTATTAAAGTATAACAACAACAACAACAAAAGTTCCAGAAAATATATTGTGTAACCATGCTTTGTTTAAAACTATCTCAGGACCAGTAGTGGCTTAAATAATGCAGCCCCACTAGAAAGTAGAAGAAATTATCTTAATATGCTTTAAAATATGTATATATATATATATATATATATATATATATATATATATATATATGTCCCATATATGAATAACAGTATCTCTAGGTTCTCCTAGGTTCTGGTTAAATTGTTACACATAGGTACTGGGAGATAATATAGCAGAGATTTTAGTCTATTAGACTTAAGATCTATTGCAGCTTTGCCACTTGTCAAATTTGTACCAATGAAAATATGATATTATCATAAAGTTCTTAAGATTGTTGTGAGTATTCAATGTGAATAAAATTGTGTGTGATTCCTAATTCATGCCTAGCACATAGTAGGCACTTGAAAATGTTATTATCAAAGAAGAAAAGAAAAACAGACTTAGAGTAAATATGTTAGTTCACCTCACTCACCTTCAACAGAAACCTCACTCCCAGTCGGTGGGGAAAGTGACTCATTCAAATCCCTGGACTTTAAGGTCACATTCAGACAGCCAGCTCTGTAATGAAAGAACCAGCATGAAACCCATTGCCCTGCCATCAAAGCACTGGACCAACACAAGAGCAATTTTAATTACTTGGAGGACAGATGTCTTGCCAGTGGTCATGGGTACGTGTTTCCCGGTAGTGTCTCCCCATAAAGTCGATGGTAGCATAAATTCGCAAACTCCTCATCACAATTCCAGGCAAAGGAAAGTCAGTTTTAATGGAATTCCTTTCCAGATGAATATGGCAATAATTTGTGAGCCTAAGCCTCCCATTGTTCAGGTTGTCGCTGCTGTTTTCAGTGCCTAAAGAATCACTGTGCAACACCTCATTGCATGTGAATTTATGCAAATTGACAATTAAACAAGGGGGTTATTTTAGTCAAATCAATCAGATATTGTATCTATTTGAGACGATAATACAAGCATAACTGATGGTGAATAATTAATGATTATCCAAGGCTGTTAATAATGAAATGATAAGAAGGTATGAGAGGAGGGAGGCGCCAAGGAACTCGGGCTCTAAAGAAACTAAAGAAGACTTTTGCTTCATTTCCTCAAACTACTGGAACCGTTTCTTGCATTTATAACCATATCCACATTTTGTGAGCCTGAACACTTGCACATTGTTCTCTAAAAAAATTCTTGAGGTAGTGAAGTGAATAAATACGATGGGGTTACAGAATCCTGACTGGTTGGAATCCTGGATCTTTCTGTGTTTGAATCCTGGTTCTAACAGTAGCCAGCTACTTGACCTTGGGAATACAATTAATCTCTCTTAGTTTTACATTCCTAATTTGTAAAATGATTTTTATGTTATAGAGCCATGTATATATACTTATGGTGAGGATTAAATCAAATATTAAATGTAAAGGTCTTAGGTGTTTTCCAGAAACTTTAAACATACTAAATAAATATTTATAATTCTTATTTCTTTTGAAACCTCTTTAGTTCTCATTTTCCCACATAAAAAGTTACTTTATGACAAAAATGTAAACCATATTGTCTCAGCTTTCCTCTTAATTCTGAGCTGAGAAGCCCCTGTTAAAAAATATGGAGTCACATCACCAAGGGCACAATTTATGAAAGAAATAATTGATAAGCTGGACTTTATTAAAATGAAAAGCTTCAGCTCTGAGAAAGACAATGTCAAGAGAATGAGAAGACAAGCCACAGACAGGCAAAAAAAAACATTTGTACATATATATCTGATAAAGAGCTGTTTTTCCAAAATATACAAAGAACTCTTAAAGCTTACTAATAAAAAAACTAACAGCCTCATTAAAAAATAGACAAAGACCTGAATGGACACCTCCCAAAGAAGACATAGCTTCAGTAAATAGGCATATGAAAAGATGCTCAATATCAGATGTCATTAGAGAATTGCAAATTAAAAAACAATGAGAAACCCCTATGTATCTACTGGAGTGGGCAAAACACAAAACAATGAGAACAAATGCTGGTGAGGATATGGAGCAATAGAAATTCTCATTTATTGCTTGTTCCCACCAAAATGCAAAATGGTACAGCCACTTTAGAACACAATTTGTTAGTTTTTTATGAAACTACACATACTCTTATCATATAATCCAGCAATAGCAGTCTTTGGTATCTCATGAAATGAACTAAAGATTATATCCACACAAAAACCTGCACCTGTATGTTTTATAGCAACCTTATTCATAGTTACCAAAACTTGGATGCAATTAGATGTTCTTCATCTAAAAAAAATGAATGAATACACTGTGGTGAATCCATAAGTTGAAATGTTATTCAGATTTATCAATAAAAGCAATAAGCGATCTGGCCTTAAAAAGACATGGAGGAATTTTAAATGCATATTACTAAGTGAAAGAAGCCAATCTGAAATGTTACATACTGTATGATTCCAACTATATGACCTTCTGGAAAAGGCAAAACTATAGAAAGAGTAAAAAGATCACTGATTGCCAGGGGTTAAGGGGAAGGGAGGGATGAATAGGTGGAACACAGAGGATTTTTAGGACAGTGAAAATACTCTGTATGATTTTATGATGGGGAATACATTTCATTATACATTTGTCCAAACCAATAAAGTACACAACAGCATAGAGTGAAACCTAATGTAAACTATGGATTTTGTATGATAATGATGTTGAGTGTAGGTTCATCAATTGTACCAAATGTACCACTCTAGTGCAGGATGTTGATAATGGGGATTGTGCATGTGTAAAGGTGTAACACTTCATATCTTCCACTCAATATGTCTGTTGACCTCAAGCTGTTCTAAAAGAAAAAAAGTTCATTAAAAAAAACATGGAATCTCAGTCTCTGTAATGCCCATGCTTGTGGTAACATCTCATATCTCATTTAATGTCATTCTTCTTGCCCCCAGAGCTATCTGAATTCAACTTATTTAATAGCTATAGGCTTATTCATATGTCTGTTTCTTCTTGTGTGAGTTTTGACATCTTGGATCTTTCAAGGAGTTGGTCCATTTCACCTAGGTTATCAAATTCATGGGCATAGAGTTGTTTATAATATTCCTTTATCATCATTTTAGTGTCCATGGGATCTGTGATGATGTCCCCTCTTTCATTTCAGGTGTAAGTAATTTGTGTCCTCTTTCTTTTTGTCTTAGTTAGACTGGCTAGCGACGTGTCAATTTTATTGACCTCTCCAAAGAAACAGCTTTTGGTGGTGTTGATTCTCTCTACTGATTTGCTGTGCTCAATTTAATTGTTTTCTGCTCTAATTCTTATTTATTTTCTTCTCTTACTTTGGATATAATTTGCTCTTCTTTTTCTACTTTACTAAGATGATTGATTTTAGTTCTTTCTTGTTTTCTTATGTATGCATTCAACAGCATAAATTTCCTACTAAGTACTGTCCTTCCTGCATCACACAAATTTTGATGTGTTTTTATTTTCATTTACTTGAAAATAATTTAAATTTCTCTTGATATTTCTTCTTTGACCCATGAGTTATGTAGACACATATCATTTAATCTCCATGTATTTTTGGAGTTTCCAGTTTTTCCAGTTAATTCTCTGTTATTTGTTTCTAGTTAAATTCCATTGTGATCTGACAGCAGACATTATTTGATTTCTATTCTTTTAAATTTGTTAAGGTATGTTTTAGGCCCAGATTGTGGTCTATCCTGGTGAATATCTCATGTGAGCTTGAAAATAATGTTTATTCTTCTGTTGTTGGATGAAATTGTCTATAGATATCCATTATATACAGTCGATTGAAGTTGTTGTTGAATTTGACTATGCTTTTACCGATTTTGGGCTTCCTGGATCTGTCCATTTCTGAGAGAGAAGTGTTGAAATCTCCAACCATGAGAGTGAATTCATCTATTTCTCCCTGTGATTCTATCAGTTTTTGCCTCATGTGGTTTGATGCTCTATTGCCAAGCACATACACGTTAAGGACTGTTATGTGTTCCTGGAAAAGTGATTCCTTCATCATTATGTAAAGCCCTTCTTTATTCCTAATAAATCTTCTTAATGTCTTCTCTGCCTCAAATTAATAAAGCTTCTCCTGTTTTATTTGCTTAGTATTATCATGGTATATTTTTCAACATCCATTTGGTCTCTAGGTATATTTATATTTAAAGTGAGTTCCTTGCAGACAACATATAATTACGTAGTATTTTTTAATTTATTCTGATGAAGTGTTTTTTCATTAGATCATTGACAGTCAAATGATTATTAATATAGTTAGATATCTACCATATTTGTTACTGTTTTCTATTTGTTGCCCTTGTTCTTTTTTCCTATTTTTGTCTTCCTCTCTTTTCCGCATTTTTTGCTTTTAACTGATCATTTTGTATGATTCCATTTTCTATCCTTGCTTAGCATATCAGTTATACTTTCCTTTAATTTTTTTTTAGTGGTTGCTCCCATTACTTCATATCCTATTAAGTTTCATGTTTTTCTGTAATCTTCTGCACATTGCAATCCTAAGTGAATTATTCTTTCTCTAACACCATTGTACTACTTATGACAGTACAAGATGTTTTGAGGTATCTGAAATACAAATATAGACACCAAAAAGGCATTGTTTAATTATTGCTCTAGTAAAAATTCCATTCTTACACATGCATAACTTTCTTCCTCATGGTAATATTAAAACCATTTGTTGAAATTTAATACATACTATATTAATTGTGTCAGTGATGCATATCACAACCATGCTGAAACTCAGCAGGATTCAACAGTGTTTTTAATAACCTCATGAGTCTGAGAGCAAGAGATTTATATTGACCTTGATTGGGTGTTTCTTTCAATCTCTGCCCAGTTCAGTTCCATGCCTGGGTTGGCTAGCTGTCAGTTGATTTAGACTGTCCTTCCTTGTGTGACTGTGCTATTGGCATTTTTAGCTCTTCTACATGTATCTCCAACCTCCTACATGTAACCTCAGGCATGTTTTAATGGAAACGGTAGAAACACAAATGCACAAGAAAATTATATTAATGTGTTTTTAAGCCTCTTCATGACTTCAAGTCTACTCACATCCACTGGTCATGAGTCACAAAACCAAGTTCAGATTCAAGAGGTGAGGTAGATCTTGTCCATAATGGTTTGACACTGGAAAGTTATATGACAAAGGATATGGATTAAAGCAGGGCAAAAAAAAAATAGAGCCAAATACTTCAATTTTCCATATTCACTATCCTTTTTATTGGGTTGGCCAAAAAGTTCATTTGGGATTTTCTGTAAAATGTTAATGGAAAAACCCAAACGAACTTTTTGGCCAACCCAATATTTTTAATCAGTTTATGATGTATAGAGCACAAATGTTTTAAAAATACCAGTCAGTATTTTGCTTGAATTTTGCCCAGAAAAATGACACCAAGACAATGACTGCAAAGCAAAAATGCATTTCCTACTTCTGATTTTTCTATTTCAAAACACAGTTACTCAGAGGAACAAAAAAGTGTTCTAGAAATCTCAGTTTGGGGTGCATTTTTTGTGTGTCTAAGAACAAGCACATTCAATAGTCAAGGCAAATCTCTAACTGTCCCACTCAGTTATGTAGGACATATTAAGTTTCTGTAACATGTCACATGGTGCTATCTCTTGATTTGTATATATATGTGTTTCAGTTGCAGTGCTGTGTAACTAACTGCCACAAATCTGAGTAGTCTGAAACAATGGCATTTATTTTGCTCATTGATCTATAATTTGGGCAAAACTCTGTGGAGATAGCTCAGCTCTGTTCCACATGGCATGAGCCAGCTCATCTAGAAGGCTGAGGCTGGTTTGTTCACTTATATTTCTAGTGGTTGACACTAAGAAGACTCAAATGATCAGGTACTGAAATTTGAGGGGCTACTTGGACATCTCTTTCTAATGTCATGTGGTTTCTTTAATATGTAAACTTCATGATAGATGTGCACTTATATGTCAGCTCATGGATCTCAAGGTCAGATCCCAAAAGAGAAGGAGAACCAGCTAGAAGCTACATCACTTTTTGTTAGCCATGGAATCCATGAAGTGTCACTACTACCACATGATGCATGTCACCATATATGATTCCTTTTTGAGGGGACAACATTCAGAATTCACCTTTTGATGGGAAGAGTATCGAAGTTCTGAAAGACTATGTAACACCAGATATTTTGCTGTGACCATTTTTGTAAAGTGCAATTAACCAGAGATGCTCTAAGACAAGAGCCCTGTCACAGTGCCCACCCATATGGCTAGAGCAAGCTGTTCCCTCCCAGCACCATTCCATGGACTCTAGCATTTCAACTGATGTTTTGTACATTTTATACCCTATAAAACAGTCACTGTTTGCTTCATTTCTTGAGGACCCTGTTCTCTTACAGGACAAAAGTCCTAGTAAGGGCTAATCAGATAAACACAGTCACTGAACATGTACAACATTTTAAAAATACATTAAGTTGTTGATGTGTAGAAAAGAAAATGTATTCTTTCAGATTATATGGTGATGGATTTAAACTATCCTACTGAAGAAAATTGATTATCAGTTTCATAAAACAAATCTGAAGTTAACTTATTTATTGCTTATAATTTCTCCCTAAAACTGCCCCCCCCACCAGAAGGTATAATCCAAGAGAACAGGAACCTGTACATTTTGTTTTTACCAGTGTATTCCCAGTACACAGAACAGTTCAATGAATTACTGAATTAAAAGCAAAATCAATTATGACTACAAACAAATAAGGGAGTTATTAGAGAAGTAAGGCCAGATTTTACACACAATGGATAACAAGAAAATCTGTTTTGTCATATAAAACTTGGATTAGAGGTCCCGCTATGAAGCAAATTTCTTTCTCTCTGCAGGCAAGACAACTGAGGTCATTTTATTTGGACTCTTCATGAGTTAAGACACATACTATACTAAAAAATGAATTGATCCTTTCAATTATATTCCTCGGGGCTGAAAAAATACTATAGAAACTTCTAGGGTGCTTATAAAAACATATTTAACTAGGCAGGAATCCAAAGACTCTTCACTGTCTCTGAAAGCTCTTAAAAGCTTAAATAAGCCATTTCTATTTCTATAAGATGTTTTACCGGCTCTATTTATACTTGGACCAAGGATTATGTGGCAACAGAGTCCACTTAAAGTTAAGGCTCTAAACATCTGTCTCTGAGAGATTGTTTTAAGTGAACTATGGATGTGAAATTTAAACAACGGAAGTATCATAAGAATACCACTCCTTTTTATTTAATTGGAGATGATTATTAACATTCTAATGCAAAGCTTTGTCACTTAAGATTAAGATTTTGAATTCTATAAGAAAACAAGTTACATTGATGTGAACAAGCTTTCTACTACTGTCATTTAGCATGAGATGGGGAAGAGAGTATAAACGTCAGAGGAAGACACACTTAGATTTATATCACAGTTCCAACAACTACTATTGAGTGTCTTTGGACAAAGTACCTAATCCTCATGAATCTCAATTGTTTGTCCCATGTTTTGGTTGCACCTATAAAGCTTAGCACACAATTTGGCTGTTAAGATTAAATGAAATAACATATTTAAGCATAAAACAGTGCCCAGTTAATAAATAGCAGCTGATCTCCAAATTCCTACTTATCGTAGATGCTTAATATTAAATAAATTACACACTTTTCATAATAAAGAGAAATTTAGTTATTACCTCCCATGAAAGCCAGAAAAAATGGAAGTTACACTTGAAATTTTACTTATCAGTCTTTCTCTAAGAATTGAACCTCAACTTCTAACAACACAGGCAACCATCCTGCAACAGTCAATCTCTTCTGCTGGTTGTTTTCCTCCTGGATGCCTGGGTTCAGGGCATCTCCTAGGCAGTCCCCAACCCCCTGTGCTTTATATCACAATACTGCTTACATTCTAATATTATTTCCCATTGGTTTCTCAAGTTCAAACATAGATTCTCTCAATAACAGTTGTAACAGTTTATTACTACTCCATTGTACAGCCTACATCACAGTGCCTGGAACATAATAGGGGTTCAAAAAAGTGGTTCCAAAAAAAAAAAAGTGGTTCCAGAATGGCAGAATTCATGGACGTGTCCCACTGCGCACACATCAGCAAGGACACAGAGGCTTCATCAAAAGTGTCCACACTCACTACTATATATAAAATAGGTAGCTAATAACGACCTACTGTATAGTACAGGGAACTCTACTCAATACTCTGTAATGGCCTATATGGGAAAAGAATCTAAAAAAGAGTGGATATGTGTATATGTATAACTGATTCACTTTGCTGTACACCTGAAACTAACACAACATTGTAAATCAACTACACTCCAATAAAAAAAAGTGTCCACACTCATAGTTAGTATAATCACATCATCACGATCATTACCATTAAAATTCAATTGCATATGATATTTTTTAGCTTTTGTAAGTTATTGAATTCCCACCATTTCCAGTATCCACCTCCATTTTACAGCAACCAGTCTTAAGGTAAGTTTCTGTCACCAATTTTCAGGTAGGTGGTTAAATGTGAGGGCCAGAGGGTCAAAGCAGTTTGTCTACAGCTATACATACACTTAATAGCACTGATGCCCTCAGAACTCGTGTCCTACTTCTCGGGCCAGATCTTCCAGGGTCACTTCAATTATTCCTAGGGATTCCTGCTCTGTAAGACTTATGAAAGGATTATTTAGGATTATTTAGGATGCAAGATTTTGATTCCTGACACATTATCCTTTCTGTTCCCCTGGGCTAAATAGACCAGGAATTAACATATTTTGTATGGATTAAAGCTTCCATTTTATATCTCTTTGGAGAAGGTCTTAGAGCATTGTGTTCTCTTCCATGCATGATGATTTGAGGAAAGCAGGAGAGAGAATGCTTATTTGTTGACATTTTGGTTTTGGTAAATAAAGTGACCTTTTTTTTTTCTTTTTTTTTTTTTTTGCGGTACGCGGGCCTCTCACTGTTGTGGCCTCTCCCGTTGCGGAGCACAGGCTCCGGACGCGCAGGCTCAGCGGCCATGGCTCACGGGCCCAGCTGCTCTGCGGCATGTGGGATCTTCCTGGACCGGGGCACGAACCCGTGTCCCCTGCATCGGCAGGCGGACTCTCAACCACTGCACCACCAGGGAAGCCCTAAAGTGACCTTTATCTTCAGTCACACACTTGAATTTAAGTAAAGATAAATGAAAGTCTGGAAAGCCTGGCTAAAAGCCAAGTATACTTTGAATGAAGTACGCCTTGTTCTCAGAGGAAAATACTCTTTACTTCTTCCTTCAGGACTACTTTCCTTTAAAATATCCAGTTAATCATGAAAGATAGATTAGATAAACAATTCCTGACCCAACAGTTTCATTTTTCTTTGCAAAAGCATTGATAATAGAATTCTTTCAAAAAAGCAAGTTCCTTGAGCAGATGTAAAACATCAAAGACTCTGGCCCGGCATCTTTGTACATTTCTTCAATGGAGATGCATGCAGTGGTCCAGGCACCGTGCTAAGTGGTGGGGCTTCACAGAAGGCAAAAGGCTTTTTAAAAGAAGCAAGACATAGTCCATTATTTTTATATCTATTTTAAGAGGACCTTCACTGTCTGGTAATATTAAACCTACAGGCATAGATTCAACTTTTATCTAGATAAACATGAGCTGTGCATTTGCTTGATGTCAGAGAAGTTTTGGTAAGGAACCAAGTACTGATTATCTTTCAGAACAAGACAATGGACTTTTCAAATGAGTTCAGATGTCTATCTTTTCTAACACCAACATGCCCATACATATCTACTATAGGTTATGTTCTCATTCTAATTTTTAGGGGGGAAAGATTTGTATTTTATCTGCTCCAGAGATAGTTCATAGAGTTACAAGCATCCTTGTCCAAGTCTCACTTTTACCTCTGTTTTGCTTCCTGTACCCTGTTCCAGACCCTCTCCAGGAACATGGATTTTCCTTTGATGAAATATGGCTGTGATTACTGTCCTTAGCAGAGAGATGACACAAAAAGGCCTCACATACTTATGTCTCAGTTTCAAATTTTTCCACTATTCCACTAATACATGACTAGTGTGCATGAGTGGCAGAAAGAGAGAGAGAGAGAGAGAAAGAAACCCCTTCTTTAATTTTTTTTTTTTTTTTTTTTTTTGCGATACGCGGGCCTCTCACTGTTGTGGCCTCTCCCGTTGTGGAGCACAGGCTCCGGACGCGCAGGCTCAGCGGCCATGGCTTACGGGACCAGCCGCTCTGTGGCATGTGGGATCTTCCCGGACTGGGGCACGAACCCGTGTCCCCTGCATCAGCAGGCAGACTCTCAACTGCTGTGCCACCAGGGAAGCCCCCCCTTCTTTAATTTTTGATATTGCCAATCCCTCCCCTCTTTGGAGCATCTCAACGTCTACACATAGAACATGGTATCCCTCTAGGGTCCCCACCACTCCCTTCACCCAGACAATGGCACATAATAATCCACAGAGTACACTGTTTGGTCTCTGAGGGATTATTCTGAACATCCCATAGGGCTTTATCAGAGTAGACCAGGAGTGGTCTGTGATGTTTAATTTTATGTGTCAACTTGACTGGGCCACAGAGCACCAGATATTTGGCAAAACATTATTCTGGATCTGTGAGGGTGTCTATAGAGGAAATTAACATTTAAATTTGTAGACTGAGTAAAGCAGATTGCCCTTCCAGTGTGGGCAGGCTTCATCTAATCCATTGAAGGCCCGAATCGAACCAAAAAACAAAGTAAAAGGCATTTTCTCTGCCTGACTCTCTTCGAGCTGGGACAGTGACCTTGTATTATCTTTGGACTTGGACTGGACCTTAAACCATTGGCTTCTCCATCTTCTCAAGTCTTTGGACTCAGGCCAGAACTACAGATCTAGGGACTTCTTAGCCTCCATAATCATATGAGCCAATCAATTCCTTATAATAAATTTCTCTCTCTCTCTCCTCTCTGTCTTCTCTTTCTGTCTCTATCTATCTGTCTACCTGTCTCTCTCTATCTTTCTCTCTTTCAGAGAGATAGAGGGATAGAGATGATAAAGATAGAGACAGAGATAGAGATATTCATATCCTATCTGTTCTGTTTCTCTGCAGAATACTAACACAGGGTCCAATCCCACTAGAAGTACTGCAGCCAGTGTGAGGTGAAAGTATGTGCCTTTAAAAAAAATTTATTCTAGCAACTTTTTATTATTGGGCAAAGCACACACACTTGCATTTACATATACACTACAAATACCTTGTGAAACCATATAAAGAAGGGAACTATTTTTTCAAAGATCATGTAATCCACAGACATTCCTATGGGCCACAAATAGAGTATATCTTTCACATTACCCCACAGAGTAGTTTTAGTTCAATTCTTTATCCTTCTCCTTTTCCATATTCATTTTCAGCCCGTGCACTGGAAATTTTAAGTTTAGTCTTTATTTGTAATACTTTTTTCAAAACCTTGGAGCCATCAACACTCCCCACCCCCAATATAAGCAGTCACTTCTTCATTCTGAACCAGCTGGGTAGAAGCTTTGCAATTTGAAACTTTTCCCCTTGGAGATAGAAATTGAATTATTTGACAGTTGTGTTTTTCCTCCCAAAAAACCCCATATGTGAAAGGGAAACAGCATAATAAGAGTGTATTTTGCCTATTCCAGAGAAAACCTTCATGGGTCCCAGAATCTCAGAGCTTCATGACAGACTCTCCTTACATTCAGGCCTGTGCATACCCCTGCTGGCTGGATGATACTTACTGTCACAAATTCTATGACAGTATCATTATGACAGTATAAGCACACTGAGGACAGGGATTTGATCTGTTTTGTTCTTCGTCTTATGCCCAACTCTTAACACAGGGTCTACACATAATTTTTACTTCCTAAATAAGCTCAAATGAATTGCAATAATTCAGACATTCAAGACATTTCCTAAGGGCACATTAGTGCCAGGAACTGTGAGAAAAAAGTGAGGAGAATGTGCAAGAAAGAATACTGAGATGAATAAATTAGTCTAAAGTCCAGTCACAGACATAGAACTAAAATGCCAAGTGTTGGCTAAAGAAAAATAAATAGTGTCTAGGAACTTCTATGGCCCAGCATCATTTTCTGTTTTGCAGCTCATATTTGAAAGACAGATTGCATTTTTTTTCTCAGTTCATCTTCCTTTTTTTTTTTTTAACATCTTTATTGGAGTATAATTGTTTAACAATGGTGTGTTACTTTCTGCTTTATAATAAAGTGAATCAGCTATACATATCTCATCTTACTTTTATGTGCTATTAAACAATGAGGCAGAGCATTTTATCCTATTTTCAGCAAAATTTTTAGTTCTAAAGTTTTCAATGAATAGAAGCATTAGAATTGAATTATAAGAAGAATAGAGGTACCACAGCAGTACTACAATAATTTCAGTGATCTTTTTTTAAAAGATAGATTATTAAATTTAACCACATTGTGTCATGTGGTTATTAGTCTACTTGGTATTCATCTTCAAATACTATTTTTTTAATGAAAGAAATGCCAATTCAGCCATTTGGGGATATTTATTATAATGATGGTTTATGGGAAAACAAACTACCTGATTGTTAAAGGATTTTAAATATATTAAAGTGGATTACAGAAAGAGAGACCGAGTGAATATCAGCAAAAATTATACATTATTTCCTGGAGAGTAACTAAGAAAATTGGAGTCATTAGAATTTAAAGATTATTTCCAATAAATACTAGTAGGTTCAAAAGAGTTGAATGGGAAATTTAAGAGAGGTAAAGACACAAATATTAACTTCCAAGTGAAAGTCAACTTGAAATTTTGTAATAACTTGTTTGCAAACTCTGGCGGTTTCTTGTCAAAGAACATACAAGTAATAAAAATAATTAATATTTGCTTAGCATTTGTACTATGTCAAGTTCTGTGCTGATTATAAATGATCAAATTTAAACTTCAAAACAAACGTATGAGGTGTTTATTTCTTATGCTTATTTAATGAATGGGCTATAGTGGGAAGTTCATACTGGTTAGGTAACAGTACAAGGCCAGGAAGAGTCAGAACTTAGGTTTAAAACTGTTCAGTCAACTTTCTTATTCATCAGGTTAAGTTGCCTCTCACAGTGAAAAGAGGGAGAAAAAAGGAGGAAGGAGTAGAAAGAAATATCGTAGGTAAGTGCATGGCTCTGAGGGACATATTTTGTCCTCGATTCTATCCGTTCAGGCAGCAATTTGTATTTAAAGCATCGACCTCTTGCTCACTAATTTTGGACCTTACAACGACTCTCATTCTGGTCCCTCTTCTTGGTTCTGAGCCCTGGTATTTCATAAATATCTCAAGCATGCTCCACTGCCACACAGCAATGCCAGCATACTCTTACCTTCTTATCCCAACTCCCAGAACCTTAGCCCAGGACATTGTTCCAGGCCTTCCTAGGTGCCTAGAATGAGCATTCAAGGGCATTTTAATCACTGGACCGTCCATTGTAAGTATCTCTAGAAAGTTCATCAAATGGCCTCATGCCTTAAGTCTCCATGTTGCCTTCCATGCACTAACAAGCAGACAAACAAAACAAAACCAAAAATTTACATACAAAAGATAGTTCTCAGTGAATCAGAAGAGTTGCCTTGTTTTATTATTGTTTTTAGTTAAGTATTCCAGCTGTGACTGTGGAATGGCCAGCCTTTTTTTAATCAGTCAAAAATCTTTTTTGGCTCACTTTGCAGAAAGAAACAAATTTGCCACTGCTGTTTCATTTTGCTTTTCATTTGTGTTATTGTCCATCAATCCTTTTCAGACTCCTCAAAGTAAGTAAAATATAGCTTTGCCAACCCTGTGGAGTATCAGATATGGGATTACATTTATCTGCTGTTTTAGATTGCCCTAGTCCAGCACTTTTATGTAATTATTTCCTTTGATTATTGAATCATATTTCCAAGATTCAACTCTTGAGAATAGCAAAGAAGAATTTCTTTAAAAAGGAGAAACACATTGGCTTTTGAAAGAAAAAATATTATTATGTTTCTCTGTACTTCCCTAATGTTTAATTTCAAAGAAATAGTGTACTGCAATCAAGAGTTAATAGACAATATTCAGAAACCAAGTGTATCATCTTTATAAATAAATATCCATCTGAAGGAATAGTTTGATAAACGGAGTTTCTCTCTGATGATATAGAGTTGGGTGTTCTGCTGCAAAAGAATAAACTCAATAATACCAGGTGACTGTAAGTATGGAGTAGAGTCATAATTCGATCTGGACCTCTGGGTCACAGTATGACTTTCCTGGGTCTTAGTCATTTTTGTGTTTGTGGGTCATTTCTTCAACTAAACAATAAAATTGCATTTTATGCAATTTTGCAAAGGTGAATGTAATCCAGGCTGGTTATATTAATTTATTTTTCTGATTTTACAATAAATTAAAGCATTCTTGTACACCTTTAAACTTATCACGGATCCTAAGATGCTATGGCATCTTACCTACTGAACCTAATGGGTAAATTGGCACTCCTGAGTTGGTTCAGGTTCAAGGTAGGAAGCTACACACATAGTATGGTTTAGATGTCATTTTGAGATTCTGACTTTCCAAACAGCCCAGCTTATTTTAGCATAGCTCTCACTTGATAGTTGGTCTAAGATATTTAGTTTTTACGTTGCTCATTTGAATAGAGATTTGTGAACAGTATGAAGATATCATTCAACCTGAGGCAATAGGAGTTTTCAAGATGCATTTTATTGTTAGTTCAGTGGAGCTCTCAAATTTAGTTTTTTCAAATGATCTCATCAGGACCTTTGAAGGAATAGGGTTCAGATATTACAGGTTGGCATGAGAGTGATTGTGCAGAGGCTCTGGAAAACTGGGAAAGTGGTATCTAGAGTATGCTCCTGTCCATTTCCAAAACCTGCTGTATCTACAGTCTTTCTCAACTCAGTTAATATCAATCCTGTCCTTCCAGATGTTCAGTCAAAACCTTGGAGACATCCTTGAATCTTTTCTTTTTCTCATATGTCACATCAATCAGTTAATAAATCACATCATCTCTACTTCAATAAAGACTCAGAACACTTCTCCCCTTGTTATCACTTTCTGGATTATCACAATAGTCTCCTAATTGGTCTCCCAGTTTGTATCCTTTATCCTTTCCTGGCCCTTCTCAACACAGAGGCCAAATGTTTCTTTTAAAAAGTAAGACATTCATCTGTTTCATACTCTTTGATGCCAACATTTTTGCCAAAAGTAACAGCCCAAGTCTTTACAATGCCTTACACAGTTGGACACAATCTGGTCCCACTTTTCTTCCTAAGGTGACCTCTTATTTCTCTCCTCCATGATCACTACATGCTAGAACTATAAGGCTTCTGGAATCCTCTCTCTGCCTCAGGCCTTGGCATTGAGTGTTCCCTCAGATTCCCTTGTTGGTCCATCTCTTCCCTCCTTCAAAGCATGCCTATGTCACTTTCTCAGTGAGACTGATAGCATCCACCATTTTTAACTTCTTCCTTAGTTAGACTCCTTAATTCTCTTCCCAGATCTATTTTGCCACAGCATTATAACCTCTTAACATAACATATTTTATTAGCTATTATTTATTGGTTACTATTTGTCTCCCCCAAAACAGAGATTACTGTCTGATTTTATCGCTGATGTATTCTTAGAACCTAGGACCATTCCAGACACATAACAGACATTCAATACATATTTATTAAGTGATTGGAATAAATGAATGTGGAGACACCAGATTGATGGGTGCATAGTCAGTTGGACCTTGTGCATTGTCTCCTAAAGGAAGAGGGTGTTTGGTCAGTTTTAATGTATTACCTGGGAATGAGGCTGGAAACTAGTATTATAATGATCTCTATACAGTTTGCTCAGGTAGAGCATATATACAAGTTTGATTGGATATAGCCTTTTTTATTCTTCTAATGATTATCTGTAATCCTAATTCAGAATGCAAAGGTCCCTGTGAGTCCTTGAAACAAAGATTATTCCAACAATTTCAATGATTTGCAATGATGGAGGTTGCTGCACTTAACATTGCCCAAATTGAAAACAGACCAAGATAGATGGGAAGATGGGGCGTCTGGCCAGAGGGTCACTGATGACAGGGGAGACAGTTTTTTGGTTATTGCTTTCTCTCTCTTATGGATGCACCTGGAAACATTATATCATTATGCTATCCTAGCTGAAACTAAAATCTATGGAAGCATGACTATGTCTTGGATAACAGTATTTGGGAACATAGAGCTCCAAATTTTTTTTTCTTTTTTTTCTTTTCTTTTTTTTTTTTTTTTTTTTTTTTGCATTACGCAGGCCTCTCACTGTTGTGGCCTATTCCATTGAGGAGCACAGGCTCCAGATGCGCAGGCTCAGCAGCCATGGCTCTCGGGCCCAGCCACTCCGTGGCATGTGAGATCCTCCCGGACCAGGGCACGAACCCGTGTCCCCTGCTTCGGCAGGCAGACTCTCAATCAATGCACCACCAGGGAAGCCCAAGCTCCAAATTTTAAAAGACTGCTTCAAAATGTTAAAAATGCTTTAACCATTTTAGTAGCTATTTTAACAGTTTAATATTAAACTGTTTTTAAGAATACTTTGGGAGCATTCATGGGGAGATTTGGGGTTATGCTTCAAGGTACTATATAAAGAACTTCTGGGATTTTTTGAGGAAGCCAAAATTCCAACAGGATAAACTGATAATAGTGCAGAGGTTACCCTAAAAAAACCAAAGTCCGTATCTTACTTCAGAAAACAAACTTGCAAAGAAGCATTGTATTAAAATAGAAGAGATTAATTGGTCAGCACAGTCATTCTCTCCTTTATAAAGTGCCAGGGAGGAAGGATGTATATTGATTACTCACTTCTGTACAGTAGATCTCTCTTTTTTTTTTTTTAATTTTTGAAGTATAGTTGATTTACAATACTGCATTAGTTTCAAGTGTACAGTATCGTGATTCAGATTTTTTGTGTGTGTGTGGATTATATTCCATTATAAGTGACTACAAGATATTGGATATATTTCCCTGTGCTATACAATAAATCCTTGTGGCTTACCTATTTTATGTATAAATTTGTATCTGTTAACTCCATACTCTTTTTTTTTTTTTTTTTCTTTGTGGTAGGCGGGCCTCTCACTGTTGTGGCCTCTCCCGCTGCGGAGCACAGGCTCCAGACGTGCAGGCTCAGCGGCCATGGCTCACGGACCTAGCCACTCTGTGACATGTGGGATCCTCCCGGACCGGGGCACGAACCCGTGTCCCCTGCATCGGCGGGCGGACTCTCAACCACTGCGCCATCAGGGAAGCCCAACTCCATACTCTTAATTTGTCACTTTCCTCCACCTTTGGTAACCATAATTTTGTTTTCTATGTCTGTGAGTCTGTTTCTGTTTTGTATACAGATTCCTTTGTATTCGTTTTTAGATTGACATATAAGTGATATTATGTATTAGAACATTCTCTCTCTGTTTTGTTTGGAAGTTCATGATTTTTTTCATGACTTTACACTCATAATTCTTTTCTAATCCTATTCCCTCCTGCATTATTGTAAACACCCTGCAACAAACAAGTCCTTATAAACACTGAACAGGCTGTGCACATAGCTATTCTTATCCTAGATTTCCATTCACTTCACTCTGGGCCTGGCCTTCCCATTCTGTAAGGCTCACCTAAAATACCTTTTCCTTTCTAACATCTGTAATATCTGGGTGAGAACATTTGGATCTTTCCTTTGAGTTCTGGTGGCATGTTCCATTTACTTTTGGTGCGCACATCACTCTGCCTAGCATTAGAGTCAATATTTTTACAGGTTTGTCTCACCTGCTGGTAGTACAACCCTTGAAAGCAAAGTTAGTCTGCTTCCTAGTTTTATAACCTAACTGCTTAACTATAACAAGGCTTCTGTGGTTATATGGTTATATGCTGACCTTAACTGTAAGATTTATAAGGAGCCTGAGATACAGCTTCAGAAATTCAAATCCAGTAAACCCCCTCCCCACCCCATTCTTGGTTTTGCTTTCCACGGTTTCTGTTATCTGATGTCAAACAAGGTCCAAAAATAGTAAATGGAACATTCCAGAAATAAACAACTTATAAGTTTTAATTTGCATGCCATTCTGAGTTCTGTGATGAAATGTCCCACTGTCCCACTTCTGCCTCACTGGGATTCCCCAATTATCAACATCATCTGCTCCTGACATCAGATCATTGACATCATTGTGGCTCAGTGATCCAGGATCACCCGATGCAGACAGTCCTCCTTCTAATGTGTTATCAGAAGATCAATATCCATGGGGGGTTAGCTCCAGAACTTCCCATGGATAACAAAACCCGTGGATGCTCAAGTCTCATACAAAATGGTGTAGTACAGTCAGCCCTTTGTAATTGCAGGTTCTGCATCTGTGCATTCAACCAATCACAGATCAAGTCCACAGGTGTGGAACTGCCAACGGAAGTAGCCTAATGCTACATCACAATGACTGCCTCATTCACCTCACACCATCACAAGAAGAAGTGTGAGTACAAAACAATAAGATACTTTGAGAGAGACCACAATCACATACCTTTTATTACAATATATTGTTATAATTGTTCTATTTTATTATGTTATTGTTGTTAATTTCTTACTGTGTCTAATTTATAAATCAGACTTTATTATAGGGATGTATGTAAAGAAAAATAAAGTATATATAAGGTTCAGTACCTATCCATGTTTTCAGACATCCACTGGGGGTCTTGGATAGTATCCCCCTCTGATAAAGGGAAACAACTGTAACTACTCTTGAAGAGAGGTTAGATTTACTTAAGTGACTTCAGAAGTAGTGTTTGGGAAGATGGGTGGAAAGCCAAAGAAAATTTTAACAAATGCTGAAGATGCTCAAAACTGGAGTGAATATTCTTAATAGTATAATAGAGATATTCTAATTTATACTAAATGAAGACTTGTCAGAAATAGTAAGAATCCATTAAGGCTTCAAGCATTCTGTTACTTAAAGGTTTCTCCCATATCTGATTTTTTATGACTCTATGATTCTGTAATTCATGTCAATAGAAAGCATGCTTTATAGTGTTAAGTAGAATCATCTTAATTCAGAGGCTTGTTTGGAGAAGAAAATGATGTACTGCATGTGGAAAATGCCTAGGACCATGGATGCACATAGTAAGTATATTTTCAACAAATCTGAGAAGCGGTGTAATATTTTCAAAAAATTCAATGTATCTTTAGAGTTGTTCCACACTATCTATTCAGGCATCAAGAGTCTCTTTAAGATTAAAAATCAGGCAAAATATCTCTTGAATCCATGTTCGTGTACATTTACTAATTTTTCCTGGAAAAACTTTACCCAACTCGAGGTCTGACTACAGCCTCTCGATCTTCAGCTTTTTAATCCAAATTTCATGTCATCTATGAAAACTTCTGGAATCTCAAGACTGAGTGTGTGTCCTTCCTATGTCATCTTGTAGCACCCTATAATTAAAATTAGTATCCAACTTAATCACACAGTGTTTAATTGCCCCTTTACTTGCTTGTCCTATCCACTTTCTTTTAAGTTCTTGGAGGTTACCTTATGTATCTTATTCCTTTCCATGCCCCAGGGCCTAATACCCTGCCTAAATAATAAATGTTTCAACTGTATGTGGAATGTGGAAAGGAATACATGAACCAGTGAAAAAAATCTCTTCAGTTTGTTGTGAGAACAAAATCCCTTTATGTAGCTGAAAACGTATTTTGTAAACTCCAGCTTGTGATTTTATTATGGTTGCAAATACTTTTCTTCATGTCCTCTGCACCTAGCATTTTCCCTATATGCAGTTTATGTATAATAAAGATGTCTGAATAAATGAGTGACTAAAATAGAAGCCCTATAGTTTAAAAAAGTAACATAAAGTAAGTTATTAGAGCATAAAAACACATTATTATAATATTGTTCTTTATGAGCCAAATTAAGTCACTTTGCAACATGCATTTCTTTACTCAGCTGAAAATATTCACTCTGCAAGTTTTAAAATGGCTTTCCCTTCTATTTGTCTTTTGCTTCTCATGAATTAGGCCAGCACACATCATTTCTACACTACCCAATGCCAACTTTTAAGCTGTTTCCGTTATACATTCATTCCAGCAGAAATAATGACTTCCATTTACCACAGTGTCAGAGGTCAGTGAAGCCAAATCAGCTGCAGCTGTATTGTTTTATAACAGAAGATAATGTTATCCCCATTGTAGTTACAAGTGTGACTTCCTCAGAGTTCAAATACTCTTGGAGCTAAAATGTGATTTGATGTCTAATGGTCAGCTCATGTTCTGGGGATTAAGTTAATTAAAACAGTTGCTCTACTCTATTATAGCTCCCTGTGGACTAATTATTAAAGTGCCAATCACCATTACAGACCTACAGCAGTTGAAAGTCACAAAGGGAGTTGCTTATATTACGGGAACTCCAGAACTCAGTAGATTATCGTCGGTAGTAAAAGAACATGCACACTGAGAAGTAGTTTACCTTCTCCACAGCCACTGAGCTATTATAAAATATACAAAGGAAAAGCCAAATGCACAAGCATTTGTATTCATAGCCTTTAGAATCTGAAATTTCCAAAGCTAGTCAAATATCAGAAAAGCAGGTTGGTAAAGTGCAAAGAGCTCTGTTAAGGGAATCTGGAGCATAAATTTGAGTCCCAGCTCTCCCTCTAACTGTCTGTGTAAGCTCAGATAATTCCCTTCAAATGCCTCATCTCTAAAATGAAGGGTATATATGTGACCAGTGATTCCATCTTAACATATTTTGAGTTAGATCTTTTACCAACCAGCATCTTTGGGTAAAGGTACAAGGGGTACCATTAAGTGGTGAACGCAGTGTCTAAATCACTAGACCTTCTCTTTTTCAGAAATCTTCAAAGAACTTTGCTTCACAGAATATACTTTAAAAGCTTTGTGTAAAATAGCTAGTGGGAACCTGCTGTATAGCTCAGGGAGCTCAGCTTGGTGATCTGTGATAACCTAGATGGGTGGAATGGGGGGGAGGTCCAAGAGGGAGGGGATATATGTATACATATAGCTGATTCACTTCATTGTACAGCAGAAACTAACATAACATTGTAAAGCAATTATACTCTAATAAAAATAAAAGCTTTTTTATTCTTTACTGGTGCAGAAAGGAGATGCTTGATGTTGTTTTTGTTTTTATTTTTGGTTTTCTGGTGAATCCCACAGAAGTCGTAAGCAAACAGATTTACATTTTTTGATTATTATATGCATTTACATAACATACGTGTTTTCTTTCCACAATAAGTCAGTAATAATCACAATAATAAATCAAAAGTTTTTATACCTGTATTAATATAATGGAAAGAGCATTGGCTATAAAGTTAGACTGGCCTAGATATTAATTCCAAATTTAATAGCTTTGTGGATTCAGGACAAATTGTTTTTCCTCTTGGAATTTTGGTCCACATTTATGATAGATAGATAGATAGATAGAAATAGAGATATCCCACCTCATAACTCTATTCCCAGAATTTAGTAGGATACACCCATCCACACATCATGCAGCGGGCAGTTAAACTTATTTTCCTTCCACCTGTATAGAGCAAAGAGATAATATCATTTTTACAATATGCTTAATATAATCAGACTTTATTTTATTTCTGAAGGCTGGGCTGTAGCTCAATACATTTAATAGATGAGTATGTGGCATTTCATGTTGTATTCTTATTTTTAAAAATGCCATTATCACTGGTATAGGAACACAAATTTTGGAGACTGCTGGGATGAGAACAATCAAGACAAGGGATTGGATAGATCTATAGATAATTACTCTCTCAAGGTTATCTATGAGCTATCACAACCATCAGGTATTTGGCTACCTATATTACAAGCAGTTGATTTTCCAGCCTGCAAGCCGTTAAGATATAGGACTTAGGTCTTTTCATTTCGGATATGTCTGTACAGAAATATTTGTTTTAAATCGGCTTTTTATATTAACTTTCCATTTATGTAAGTTCAATATCAACTGGTAATATTATTGTTACTTGTCAGCCAGCAAATCCATTTTGGATTCATTTTGTGTAGTCAGTAAATCATCTTGTAAAATCCCTTTTCTCACTAGAGTTAACAGCAATAACTATTAGGAAGCAGCAGTTCTCATTATTACTCCAAAGGGTGCCAGGGCATCAAAGTATATAAGCTCTGACAGAGTTCATTCATCAAGGTAGGAAATCTGTTTCCAGCAGTAAAACAGGGGCTGAGAAACACCAGAGACCAGTACTTGTGTGAAATAAGTAGAAATACAAAACAGGAAAGAGAGTTACAGGGAGAAGAAAGTATAGTTTATCTAACTTTATATGTGTGAACTGATATTCAGTTATTGATATAACCTTGCCCTTCACAAATATACAAAGTAAATGGCTTAATTTACAGAGGTCTATATTTTTTAAAAGGCTACAATTGTGTAAAAAATCTTTTAAAACAGATTCTCCACTTATTCTGATCATAAATCTAAATATTCAGAAATTATATCCTATAATATCATTGATTTCTTGATTAGTGGTAGATTTGTTATCAAATTTAATAACAAGACAAGTTTATCTATATCTGAAAACATGCAGCTAGAATAACCTCAAGATTCGTTCTGATCGGATCTTTCAGTCAAGTCAAGGTGCAGGGTACATTTATTTTCTAGGAAGCATGGGTCACAAAAAAATTAGTATTCATAGTTTCCAAGTGGATAGAGATTAGGATGATGGTTCCCAAAGTAACAAGTGAAGTAACTCCCAAAATCTACTTGTTGATTCAATGGCTTTTTAAACAAAGCCCAAATTGGGGTAATTTCACAGTTATCTTACTATCATTTAAAATTTTTAATCTGATTATACAAATTAATGTTGGTCATGTTTTAAAATATGCAAAAATGAATAGATCCAAAATGACATCAGTCTCTTCATTTGGGCAAACATAATGATAGATAAATAATGTCACACAGCCTATTTGACAATAGCATTATTATCTATCATTAGTAAGGTTTCAATCAGCCATGGCCCATCGCCTACCTGGACTGATCACATTAACTGAATAACTGCTGACTCTTCACTTCATATTGTCTCTATAATAAATTATTGATGTTTGCCAGGTATGCTGGTGGGGTAACTAACTTGATTTACATTTTCTATTCCTCTAAATATTTAATAGAACATATCACACCGGATAACCTTGTTCTTTCAAACCTAAGATATGTACCTATATGTTTATTTAGAGTTGGTGGAAGAAAAGGAGAAAAAAAGAGAATACTAAACTGATTTATTCCCTAACATAGGCCTATTTCTTTCTTCCAAATTTGGTTAGAACTCTTCTCAAGATGAATGGGAAGTTCAGTAAGCTTTAGAGGGGGTCTTGGCTGCAGCAGATTAGATGGAATTTTGACAGCTGTGGAGATCCATGATTTCACAGGCAGTCTCTGGTCATGCCTGTTGGCATTTTAGCTCCTAATTGAGACCCCTTCAATACCTAACATGGCTGCCATAGAAAGATTGCTACTCATAAACTATATTTTTTATATGGAAGCCTCTCATCTTCAGTCTGACATGAATCAGAGTGAGCATCAGGGACTCAGAGAAGAGAGGAATTATTTAGAGAGCTGTATTAAATCACCACCCAGAATTTTACATAAAGCACTTGGTAAATTACAAAAATACAACAGACTTATTTTATGATAACACAGTAAATAACCAACAGCACCATTATCAATCAGCTTGTGTCAGAACTATATGTTTAGGCCTAACGTTTCCAACATGAAAAACTCCCAGATTTACCTGACGTGCTTCCTGTTGTTTCCTCGTTGCTGACTGGCTAGTGACACCATTTCAAGTTATAGAGAAAATAAATTTAGAATAAACATGTGTAGGAGAATGATTGCAAAGTCTGACAGCAATTACAATCAAAGCATACTATACTTTCTCATTGTCAAATGAATATGAGCTGGAACATCTTCAATACTGCTGTTTTATTATCATTTAAATGTGTTTCTAGCACATAAGACATTGGCAGTATCAAGCAACTGGGTTTTGATCATGACAACAAAAATCTAGTTTTCAGCTCTGGGTCATTGCCTTCTGAAAGAACTGTCTGAAGAGTAATAGAAAGCAGAGAATGCTCAGAATAAGTTGTCTCCATAGCCTCTTTTTCTGTGACTGTCTGTCTCTGTCTCTTTCTTTCTCTCTCTCATTTTCCCAGATTGCTGGAATTTTATTATTTTTTTCATTTTTACATCATCTAAGTATATTCATTCTACTTATTGTTGAATTTCCTATATAATTTACAGAAAAACAGTGCACTTTTTTTTTGCTAAACTTATATTTGGCCATCTTGCTGAATAATTACTAAGTTGGTGAACAAAATAATAATCTGTAAAAATACAATAGACTTTTCAGAGATACAGCAAAATTGTGAATCTCAAATTTTCACGTTATCCAATGTACATAGAATGGCTGATCGTAGAGTAGTTGTAAGCACAACAAAGAGGCTGCACCTATCTGATGCAAATAAATAATTAATTTTTAAGTACATGAAAAGATATATAGAAATATGTCACAAGTATATTTAAAAATATTTAATAATATTGTTATTTTTAATTGTGCATAGTCTAAAGACTACGGTAAATGTATAAAGCACAAAGTAAAATGGCAATTCAGACATTGTCTGAGGGCACATGGCTGTGATGCACTGAACAGCAGAAAAATCACTGAGGTGTGTTGTGGTGGAACTTACTGGAATCTACCATTTTGGGTTTGTGGGAAAGATGTTCCCGAACATAATTGCCTGAGGGTAGTGTCAGAAGTTCTTGATACTGCTGAGTAGAACACAGCACTCTGCAGGATCCCAGGTGCTGGAGAAAATTATTATGCTACAGAAGGTTGGAGCTGGAGAAGCCTCCCATGCTGTAGGAGCCAAACTCTGGAACAGTCCTTTACCCTGCAGGAGGCTGCTGAGACAGCATACTGTAAGCAGGGAGAAAAACTTTTCTCTTGTAATGTTCCTTCAGTGCCCTCTCCTGCAAAGGTTAACACATACCAGCTGACAAAGAGAAAACATTTAAAGAGCTCATCCCCATTTTCTTATAACCAAAAAGGAAGGGTGAATTTGCAATTGCAAGGAAATAAATTGATGATTGGCAAGTTATTGTGAAAATAAAAAGAAATAAGTTTTGAACAAGGATATGAAGAGATTGAAGGAATTATCCAGAAGAGTATATTTCCAGGCGGTGTGGGGGGGTATCTTGGAATATGCCTGGTGTTACAGAGAAACAGAAAATGATCAATATGGCTGGAATAGATTGAAAGATAATGAAATGATATCAGACAAAAAGAGAAAGGGAAAATAGCAACTGTATCATGTAGGGCATTTTATACCTCTGTAAGATGTTGACTCTGAGTAAACTAGTGAATGATTACAGAGTTGTTGGGTTTTTTTTTTTTAATTTTAAACACAATTTTAAAGGTTACTTTCCATTTACAGTTATTACAAAATATTGGCTATCTTACACCCAATAGTTTGTGTCTCCCTCTCCCCCATCCCGATGTTGCAAAGTTTTGAGCAGAAGATATGATTTGACTTTCATTTATGATATTAACTCTGGCTGCTGTTTGGGGAGCAAATTATAAGGAGTGGGGTCAATTATAGTGAGAAGAATATCTGTCAGAAAATTAGTGCACTAAGCTAAATGAAAATTAATGATGGCTCAGGTGGAAGTGTTAGAGGTAGATGTTATGAGCAGCGGTCAACTTTTAGATATATTAAAATTTGAAAGAATCAGTAGATTTTCATGATAACTCGAATGTGGAGCCAGATGGCTTCAAGGTTTTTGGTCTGTGCAGCTAGAATTATGGAATTGTCATCAACTTAGAATAGAAGACTTTCTTTGAGTGGAAGGGGGGAAACATTCAGAATTCAGTTTTGTTTTGTTTTCTTTTGTTTTGTTTTGTTTAGGGCTTCAAATCCATAGCTTTTTTATTTATTTATTTATTTATTTATTTATTTATTTATTTATTTTTGGCTGTGTTGGGTCTTCATTTCTGTGCGAGGGCTTTCTCTAGTTGTGGCAAGAGGGGGCCACTTTTCATCGCGGTGCACGGGTCTCTCACTATCGCGGACTCTCTTGTTGCGGAGCACAGACTCCAGACAGGCAGGCTCAGTAGTTGTGGCTCATGGGCCTAGTTGCGCCGCGGCATGTGGGATCTTCCCAGACCAGGGCTTGAACCCGTGTCCCCTGCATTAGCAGGCAGATTATCAACCACTGCGCCACCAGGGAAGCCCCAGAATTCAGTTTTAGTATACACATTTTTATATGTCTACTAAATATCCATTTGGAGATGACAAGTAAAAGTCAAGTAAGCAGCTGGATATACACATCTGTATATCAGCAAAAAATCTGAGCTGGAGATATAAATTTTGGATTTCAGGGCATATAAATGTATTGTTTAACAGCATGCAACTAGAGAAGGTCACTAAGAGAGTAATGGCAGACAGAGATGAGTTGAGATATAAGAACTGAACTCAGGAGTTCTCCAATGTTGAGAGGTTTGAAAGAGTTGAGAAGGTAGTACATAAACTGAGAAGAAGCAGTCAGTGAGACAGAACAAAAACCAAAAATGCATGGTGTCCTGAAATCCAAGTGATATGGTAAACCAAGGAGGAAAGCATGGTCAACAGTTTTATCTAAGTAATACTTTATGATTGAGCATTAAATATAACGAAGGTTATTGGTAACCTTGAAGAAAGCAATTTCTGTATCCTACTTGGAGCAAAATCCTAACTGAAATAGAATTAAAGAAGCATGGGCAAAGAGGAGTTGACAGCATCAAGTGTAAATGGCTAGTTTTAGGACTTGTACAGTAAAAAGGAGCAAGAAAAATATAGTATGTGGGACAAAGTGGAAACTCAACTTTGTTTTCTTGCAATTTTTCTTGCCTAATTACATCTTTAACTGACAGTAATTCAGAATTAATATACAAGTTAATATAAAAGGTAGGTAATTTTTTTTTTATTACTGATGATATTTTTGTTTCTGTTTTTTTATGAACTGTTTATAGTTACATTGCTTTAAATAAAAACAGAAATTTAATTTACCAAACTATTTTTGTCTATTATTGGGTATTTTTTTCCTTTCTTAAATTATCACTATATTGAATTATATTATTCATCATATGAACTTGTTTGAATGAACCCTAATATATCAGAAGGTATCATTATTTTGCATACTATGTTAATTCCTCTATTTTGCAAAGTATAACTTAAGATTTACATCACACTTTAGATGTAAAATAGAATGACATTTCTGTGCTTTGGTTTTTTTTTTTTTTTTTTTTTTTTTTTTGTCTGCTGTACTCTGTCAGGTATTGATATGTGTTACAAAAACAAAAACTTTTGGTTATTTTCCTCATTTTGTTCACTTATAAAATTAAATTATTGAGAAAATCATATGTTGAAAGTTGAAATTTTTCATATAAAAATCATTAATGGACTACTTATTTTTGACAAATAATTTTGGAAATTAAATTTTACAACAAATATTACCTTAAAATAATACGTCATTTAAGTTTCAAATTTATTAGCATGATATTGTAAAAATCAATTTTTGACTATTTTAGTGTCAATGTGCATTTGTCTGAGGCCTTACTTTCTGCATTTTGATTACATTAATCTAATTAATTTATATATTCTTTTGTTTGGTCAAAGAAGGGTTTTGGACATTTTATTAATCCTACTTTTAAAAAGCTATTTAATTGTTACTGTCTAGCTTTGTTCTTGTTACCATTTCTGCTGTCCTTAATCATCTTTAATTTTATGAGTTATATATTTCATTTCTTTTTTTGGCTTCAACAATGAAAGTGTTGAATTCTATGAATATTATTCTAGACATACTTCTTATGACAGCCAATAGATTGTGATCTATAAAACAGAGCTAGCATCCTCATGATTGGCTTAAAATGTACATGCATTTTGCACTATTAAATTGAACAGTAAAGAAGTTGGGCAGGCTACAGATAATCCTGATATAATCTCGTCCTATGAAAGCCAGCACTGACACTAGAAATGAAGATGGGGGCGATCCTAGGGTAGCTGTGTTTGGAGCACGTCAAGCCAGAGTAAATCTCCTACTTAAGATGACCAAAACGTATACTCCCCTACTAAGCTCTGAAGAACTAAACATGCTTCCCACTAGAAAGGTACCATTTCATGTCTGACATACAGAGGACATCAATGATTATTAGCCTCCACCAAAAGAGAGGCAACAGCCAAAAAAGGATGTTACATAGGCCGTCAAGTATATCAGGTAACCTCTAAATTTTCTCCTACTCTTAGATGATTGAGACAGAAAGGGGAGAAAGGAAGAATAGCTAGCAGAATCCATCACTACTATACACATACACACAGGTGCATAGACACATACATATGAACACACACAGAGCAGTGGGCTGAGAAAAATGAATAGGTGAGTGTGACTGGAATATGTGACTGGAATTTTTAACTTGAATGAAAGTTTGTTTTTTGTTGTGTTTTAAATGACTAAAACTGCTATGGAAGTCCCTGACTGATCAAACAGTGATAAGAAATTGAGATGCACAGAGTATTATCCAAAGAAATATCAGGAAAAAATAATTTCTTATCTTCACACTACCAAATTAAGATCATTTAAAAACTGGGTTGCATCTTCAAGAATGTAGTGTTTTCAGAACTTTATGAAAATGTTAAAGAAAGATTTTGTAAAGTAATTCCTTTAGTTAAAATGAAAGTGAGAGACCCCATGATTCTGCTTTTGGTAATTCCAAGAACATTTAGATTCTCTCTTCAATTTTCCTTTCCATTTTGACTATGAAGGCAGGTGCCATGTGCTCTAGGGACACGAATTCTGTAAGTTGGCTTTTTGTTTTTTTCTGTATCTTTTGGCATACCTACGGCTGCTAGCTTCCCCCTGAATGCCTAGTTTAGCACAACTTAGTTTCCCATCTGTTTTTTTTTTCATTTTGCATATGCAGCATTGCATTGTGGGTAAAAGGCTGGCAAGACCAGCATACATAAGATCTTAAGAAAATCCAGATTATCTTTGTGCCTAGCAAAGTTTTTTTTGTTTTTTGTTTTTTTTTTTTTTACTGTTCTTAGTTGTTGGGAATTTCAACCATATCCATAAACAGCAAGGAGTCAAGTTTGCAACGTTAAAAAGTTATAAAAAATAGATTTTCTTATCTATGGACCTTGAACTCAACAAATATTTAGTCAAGAGTGAAATATTACATTTCATACTAATTGTCTCCTTTTTGCTTAATTGCCAATTGGAGACATTAGTAGTGGAAGAGCAAAAAATGTCCACTGATGATAATGACCCTCGAATATTTGACATAATTCTCTGCTGAAGTTAGATTAAATTGACATGTTTTGAACCTCAATCCAATTTAAGAATTTCACTGCTCTTTATTTACTTAAAAAGCTTTTCCTACCTACTCATAAGTTATTTTTAAAGTTCTGTTTTATACCAGAATTGGCATCATATATCATTTGATGTGCCAGCTGCTAATTAACTAAGTAAAATTTGAGTTTTCAGTGATTAACATATTTCCCCAAAACGCATGGATTAGAATGCTCACATGGTAATAATTAGGTGTTCTGGACTCATCCTCTAAATGTATTATTATTATTTTTTTATCACCAACATTTGGCTGTTGGCACTTTCATAAACTCACTTACAAGCTATTATACCACACAAAAAGGAGTCTGCCTAGAAATTAATGCTTCTTTCTCAGCCCTTTGCCATAACCTCATTTTTTCTAATAATAAAAATAAGGGGGGCATATGATAGCATTCTTTGATAATTTGTGAATATTAACTGAGATAATATGTGTGCACACACAAAGAGTTGTACAAACAAACCACTTTCATTGTGAAATGGCCCAGCTTCATTGCCTTTCCCGTGTCCACCTTGATTTCTTGTTCTTCGGAAATGTGTGTAAAGCAGTGCACTTCCCCTAAACAAGTCTCCCGGCTTGGCTTCTGCATAAAATGTCACGCTGTGTATCGCGTCATGATATTGAACTAACTAGCAAGGTGGCAAGAGAAAGTGACAATTTCATAGGAGACTCAGTGTGTTGAGATAAAGAGCCTGTCATAATCCCATTCCCTAAGGGAAGAGTGAAGCTTGAACATCAGAAAATGAGAAAGAGGTGGGCCAGCTTCTGCCCCCAGGTATTCATACATGAGGCTCAAGGCCAAACACTTAGGTCAGGCAGGAAAAGGCAATTCATCAAGGTCCAATCAGCACCCTGTAGTGCTTGGTTATGATAATTACAAGAATCTGTCTTAATATTTTTATGGATAAAATAGGAAGATAATTATTTATCAAAATCTTGTACTACAGCATATTACTCAGCCTCGAAATAGATCTTAACATTTCACATGGTGTGCATTAGATGGAAAAATGATTTGGAAAGTGAAACCTTTTAATCACAGCAGCTAATTATCTTGCATTTTCTTTTCTGCCCTCCTGGATTTCTCTCACGTCATCCCCACACCCTCTTTCCTCTGTCTTTGCCTTGCTTTCTGCCTCCCACGCTCACCCCCTCAAATCCGGCTTTCCAGGCATCTTTTTGGGAGCACAGAACAGGCGTGTGTGGCAGTTCTCAACTAATCCAGACTTTCATCTTTCAAGTATTAGATGAAAGCTTTAATTCGGACTTTCATCTTTCAAGTATTAGATGAAAGCTCAGGCACTGTCACAAACACAATGTAAACTCTCTGTCTTATCCTATGTGGCTTCCTTGACCCAGAATATAATTAAATTATAGGACAAATTGGACAGTGGAAAGGCTTGATGGTAGACCTCTGTTTTATTTTTTTCCTTCAATTACATTTTCTTTCTTGCTTTCTTCATAGAGGGAGTAAACTGCTGGAGCCAGGATCTACTAATTACATCTATAACCCTCCTCATTAATTCATGTTTCATTTATTCAACCCCCTGGTAGGTGCCAGGCTCTGTGCAAGACCCCTGAGAGTGCCAGTAACTGTAAGACATTGCTTCTGATTTCAAAGATCTTAAAGGTAAGCTCAGAATTTAAATGAAGGAATCTTTGGAGTATTATAAGTACTCCACTAAAAGAAAATATAGGGTTCTACATTTGCAAATACAAAAACAGGTTTTGATCTCTGAGTTCAGGTAAGGTTCATAAAGGATGTCAGCCCTGGTTTGAGTCTTTAAATGAAAGTCATATCTCACCAGGTGGATCCAGGCAAAAGCATGAGAATGGTGAAGTTTGTAGATATGAAAGAATTTTGCTCCTTAGAAAAAAATAAAGCATGTTAGTCTCTACATATGACTGGAGATTAGAGTAGGGCAAAAAAGGAGACCTATTATTTAGTTCGTCTTCTATGCCAGAGGAAGGAATTTAGACTTTATTCCATCAGCTCTGAGGGACATGACAGGTGTCTTTTTGCAGTGTAGTGTCATGTTGAATTGCATTTTAGGAAGAATGCTCTATGGCATGGTAGTTGGTTGGGGAGACATCAGGAAAACTGGAGTCTGGACACTAGTTAGATACCTCTCACAGTAAGTCAAGCAAGATAGAATCGGGGACTAATGTGAAGTTGTCACGGTAGATGCCAAATGGAGGGAATTCTAATAATGATTTGAATGCATAGAATACATAATATTGGAATCAGAGAGGTGGAGGAGGAAAGGGTTGCCATCAGGTTTCTGGCTGAGATTAGAAGCACAGAGAACAAGGAAAGTGGATGGCTTCCATTTTCAATTATGGACACTGTGGGACACAGTTTTCAGTTATGTGCATCATTATTCCACTCTTCTTTACTTATTTCCTTCTTTTTCCAGATACCAAAGAGACTGAAGCATGATATTTTATTTCCTGGCACTACCTGTTTGGCACTATGTTATTATGAGCAACCTGGTTAATATCTCTATGCTTCAAATTATTCACCTATCAAATAGGATCAATTATAGTACTTAACTTAGAGTTTTATTTATAATTTATTAGCAGGATTTGGCATATAGTAAGCACTGAAAATGTTTACTGTTGCTATTGTGTTAATATTATTATTATAATTATCAGCATTATGCTTGGCTAGAGGCAGAGAGAAAATGGAACTGATATAATTTACCATTCTAATGTCTCAATTTCTATGAGTTTTCACTCTCCTCATCACAGCTCTAAGATTAACCTATATAAACCGTGTTTGTACCTCTACAGAATAAATTTATGTTACTTTACTGGCTCTCTTTTCTCAACCTTCATCCATTTACATAAACTTCTCCTTGCCTGGAATCCTAGATAAATATATTTTCATCTACCTCTCCTCTCTAATCCTGTCTTTATGAATTCTATCCTTGAAGTTCAAAATAAAATGACATTTCTCTCAAAAGTCCATTCTGAGTTATATACTCAGATATTTGGGTGGTTTTATATCAATATTTACTTTTTTGTCTTTTAAAGAATTCATATTTCCATTTTATATTGCTATGCATCACATATAAATATACACATATTATCCATCTTTTCTTCATCCCTCAAAGGCAGATCTCATGCTTTAGAATCTTTTTTTTTTTAATCATTGAAAGTACTGAGCATATGGTCTTTTTCATACCAGGGATTCGACAAACATGTATTGAAAAAATAAATGCAATAATTAATGAGAGGATTAACCACTCAATTTTAACCAAAATAAGTATACATTACTAGATTTTAAATCAGTTTGAATTAAGTTTTTAGAAATAAAAGTAGAAAGAGAGTCAGGATACAAATGAGGTCTCTATGCCTTCCAATCTTGTGTTTTGTTTATTCTATCTTGTTTCAGGTGCTGGGAAGAAGGGGAGGATAATCTTCAGGATTATATTATTTTTGCTTCTGATTTTAATCATTAAGAATAAAATGTTCTAACCAATTAACAAAAATCCTTCAATTCTTTTGCATGTATGTAAAAGTAAAGAGAGAAAAAAATGACTTAAAGAAAGAAAAGGAAAAAAAAAGCCAAGAAAACAGGCCAGAATAAAATTAAAATAATAATAAGCAACTAGGAGAATTAAAGAAACAAAAATAATGCTAGAGACTATTCCAACATAATGTATGTACAAAACATGAAATGCAATGATAATGTTGTATTTATCCTACTTTTACTCATGAATAGTTGCTTAAATATTATAAACAATGTATTCAGTGGTGCTTGCAGACCTTGTTCTTATTAACCTGCATAACCTTGATTTGTAGAAATATTTTAATGTTTTATGTAATGCCATTAGTAAGCAGAAGTAATTCTAATTCATAACTAGGCCAGGAAGCAACTGACCCAATCAGACTGTAGGATTCCCTTATGCCATTTTTTAATTAGAAGTTTTTCAACTTCTCTATAGTTCTGAATTCCATAGATTCCTTATACAATAAAAGTCTGCTTATCTTATGAAAGCAATAGCCTATAAGATCCAGTGCATGTGACAGCCCTGAAAATGCAGCTCCTCCATTGTTTAAACTGGATTCTTTATTTGGTTGCTCTAAAATGACATCCCATTTTTTTCACAGGTGATTTGCATAGATGAGAATTGGCAGATAAATTTCTCCAATGCCATATTTGATATGCTTCCTTTCATTTGCTCTGTTATATTTCAGATTATTCATTTGGAACATATTAGTATATATATATACTAAGAAATAAAGTACTTAAGTTTCACTCCAGATATGAGTCATATTAGCTACAAGTCTCAATGGTATAAATGCTCATGAATACAAAGGAGGATGAGGTGGAAGAGGATGATGAGGAGGAGGAAGAGGAGGAGTGGAGGAGGAGGAGAATTGTCCACAAGCTTAGTTAAGGGATTGGGAGGCAAAGGCAGAGAATATAAGGGAAGGGACTCTAATGGCAATCTTCACTTTGGCCTTGGGGAAGCCTAAGATGGAGTTGAATTAGAAAAGGTAATAATATTATAAATGCAATAATTATTTTACCTGCTTTTCCACCTGATGGCCATGACTTCTCAAGTCTGTACCTCAAGATGATGATGATGATGATGATGTAACAAAATAAAATTCTGTGAGGAAAATCTTGTGTCCTTTCTCCAATGGAAAAACTTCAAAGGAAAGTTCTCAACTGAAAGGAGCTCACAGAACTTGCTAATTAAGGTATAAAGAGCCTATGGGAAATATTTCACTAAGAGAATCATGCAGCCCAAGAGAGAGATCTAGAACTGTTTACACAGAAACTCTGGATACCATGGAGGTTAAGTAGAGAATTCTAATCAGTTCAAAATCAGCTAATGCCTTGTCCTGAGTAGAAGTACAGCCAAACACAAAAGAAGACAAACATCTTCTGCCTCTGCTTTCCAGGTCACCTTTCCCAGAATTCTCCATGATGGATAATGCCCACACAATACTTTAAATCACCAAAATTTAAAATATGATATCTGTTCTTGCCTCCTTCCTCACCAGAATCTGTTGTCACCAAATTTTGATATATTTTCTATCAAAAAATACCTGAGTATTTACTATTTGGCATGTAGTAGTCTAGGAGCTCATGAAATCCAAGGTTTTGGAGCAGTGACTCAAAATTTTTTAACTTTTTAGGTTTTTTTTAATCCCTCATCTCTTTTACAAGCAAATGAATGGTATAAGCCAGTTGTCAGAAAACTATGATACCTGGTCCAAATCCATCCTCTGGTCTGTTATTGTGTGTTTAGCAAATAAGATTTTTCTTTAACATTTTTAATCATTGAAAAAAATTTTCAAGCATAATAGTATGTGACAAATGAAAATTATATGAAATTTAAACTTTAGTTTCCAAAAAGAAAGTTTTATTGCAACACCAACATGCCCATTCATTTACCTTTTATCTATGTTTTTAGCTACTGAGTTAGAGTTGAGCAGTTGTAATAAAACCTAAAATATGTACTACCTGGCCCTTTACAGAAAACAAGTTTTCTTGTTTCCCTGGTATAGGCCCTTAATATACAGGTCTGTAGTATTGAATGCCCTTATGATTGATTTCCCTGCATCCTAATATTTTTCTCCTCAAATCCATCTTCTTCACAGCCACCTTGCACCTAAAGCAATTAGAGAAAGAAGAACAAAAACCCCAAAATTAACAGAAGGAAAGAAATCATAAAGATCAGATCAGAAATAAATGAAAAAGAAATGAAGGAAACGATAGCAAAGATCAGTAAAACCTAAAGCTGGTTCTTTAAGAAGATAAACAAAATTGATAAACCATTAGTGAGACTCATCAAGAAAAAAAGGGAGAAGACTCAAATCAATAGAATTAGAAATGAAAAAGGAGAAGTAACGACTGACACTGCAGAAATGCAAAGGATCATGAGAGATTACTACAAGCAACTCTATGCCAATAAAATGGACAACCTGGAAGAAATGGACACATTCTTAGAAATGCACAACCTTCCGAGACTGAACCAGGAAGAAATAGAAAATATGAACAGACCAAACACAAGCACTGAAATTGAAACTGTGATTACAAATCTTCCAACAAACAAAAGCCCAGGACCAGATGCCTTCACAGGCGAATTCTATCAAGCATTTAGAGAAGAGCTAACACCTATCCTTCTCAAACTCTTCCAAAATATAGCAGAGGGAGGAACACTCCCAAACTCATTCTACGAGGCCACCATCACCTTGATACCAAAACCAGACAAGGATGTCACAAAGAAAGAAAACTACAGGCCAATATCACTGATGAACATAGATGCAAAAATCCTCAACAAAATACTAGCAAACAGAATCCAACAGCACATTAAAAGGATCATACACCATGATCAACTGGGATTTATCCCAGGAATGCAAGGATTCTTCAATATATGCAAATCAATCTACGTGATACACCATATTAACAAGTTGAAGGAGAAAAACCATATGATCATCTCAGTAGATGCAGAGAAAGCTTTCGACAAAATTCAACACCCATTTATGATAAAAACCCTGCAGAAAGTAGGCATAGAGGGAATTTTCCTCAACATAATAAAGGCCATATATGACAAACCCACAGCCAGCATCGTCCTCAATGCTGAAAAACTGAAACCATTTTCACTAAGTTCAGGAACAAGATAAAGGGGTCCACTCTCACCACTATTATTCAACATAGTTTTGGAAGTTTTAGCCACAGCAATCAGAGATGAAAAATAAATAAAAGGAAACCAAATCAGAAAATAAGAAATAAAGCTGTCACTGTTTGCAGATGACATGATACTATATTTAGAGAATCCTAAAGATGCTACCAGAAAACTACTAGAGCTAATCAATGAATTTGGTAAAGTAGCAGGATACAAAATTAATGCACAGAAATCTCTGGCATTCCTATACACTAATCATGAAAAAATCTGAAAGTGAAATTAAGAAAACACTCCCATTTACCACTGCAACAAAAAGAATAAAATATCTAGGAATAAACCTACCTAAGGAGACAAAAGACCTGTATGCAGAAAATTATAAGACACTGATGAAAGAAATTAAACATGATAAAAATAGATGGAGAGATATACCATGTTCTTAGATTGGAAGAATCAGCATTGTGAAAATGACTCTACTACCCAAAGCAATCTACAGATTCAATGCAATCTCTATCAAAGTACCACTGGCATTTTTCACAGAACTAGAACAAAAAATTTCACAATTTGTATGGAAACACAAAAGACGCTGAATAGCCAAAGCAATCTTGAGAACGAAAAATGGAGCTGGGAAATCAGGCTCCCTGACTTCAGACTATACTACAAGGCTACAGTAATCAAGACAGTATGGTACTGACACAAAAACAGAAATATAAAACAATGGAACAGGATAGACAGCCCAGAGATAAACCCACACACATATGGTCACCTTATCTTTGATAAAGGAGGCAAGAATATACAGTGGAGAAAAGACAGCCTCTTCAATAAGTGGTTCTGGGAAAACTGGACAGCTACATGTAAAAGAATGAGATTAGAACACTCCCTAACACCATACACAAAAATAAGCTCAAAATGGATTAAAGACCTAAATGTAAGGCCAGAAACTGTCAAACTCTTAGAGGAAAACTTAGGCAGAACACTCTATGACATAAATCACAGCAAGATCCTTTTTGACCCACCACCTAGAGAAATGGAATTAAAAACAAAGATAAATAAATGGGACCTAATGAAACTTAAAAGCTTTTGCACTGCAAATGAAACCATAAACAAGATGAAAAGACAACCCTCAGAATGGGAGAAAATATTTGCAAATGAAGCAACTGACAAAGGATTTATCTCCAAAATTTACAAGCAGCTCATGCAGCTCAATAACAAAAAAACAAACAACCCAATCCAAAAATGGACAGAAAACCTAAATAGACATTTCTCCAAAGAAGATATACAGATTGCCAACGAACACATGAAAGAATGCTCAACATCATTAATCATTAGAGAAATGCAAATCAAAACTACAATGAGATATCATCTCAGACCAGTCAAAATGGCCATGATCAAAAAATCTAAAAACAATAAATGCTGGAGAGGGTGTGGAGAAAAGGGAACATTCTTGCACTGCTGGTGGGAATGTAAATTGATACAGCCACTATGGAGAACAGTATGGAGGTTCCTTAAAAAACTACAAATAGAACTACCATACAACCCAGCAATCCCACTACTGGGCATATACCCTGAGAAAACCATAATTCAAAAAGAGTCATCTACCAAAATGTTCATTGTAGCTCTATTTACAATAGCCAGGACATGGAAGCAACCTAAGTGTCCATCATCGGATGAATGGATAAAGAAGATGTGGCACATATATACAGTGGAATATTACTCAGTCATAAAAAGAAATGAAATTGAGTTATTTGTGGTGAGGTGGATGGACCTAGAGTCTGTCATACAAAGTGAAGTAAGTCAGAAAGAGAAAAACAAATACCATATGCTAACATTTATACATGGAATCTAAAAATAAAAAATAAAAAACGGTCATGAAGAACCTAGGGGTAAGACGGGAATAAAGACAGAGCCCTACTAGAGAATAGACTTGAGTATATGGGGAGGGGGAAGGGTAAGCTGTGACAAAGTGAGAGAGTGGCATGGACATATATACACTACCAAACGTAAAATATATAACTAGTGGGAAGCAGCCGCATAGCACAGGGAGATCAGCTCGGTGCTTTGAGACCACCTAGAGGGGTGGGATAGAGAGGGTAGGAGGGAGGGAGATGCAAGAGGGAAGAGATATGGGCACATATGTATATGTGTAACTGATTCACTTTGTTATAAAGCAGAAACACACCATTGTAAAGCAATTATACTCCAATAAAGATGTTAAAATAATAAATAAATAATATGAAAATCTATCCTTGTCACTCTCTTAATTAAAGCCCTCCATTGACTCACCACAAACTCTAAGACAGTCCAAGCTTTGTAAATTGGCACATGAACAGTTCATGAATCTGTTGATCTACTGTTGTTCACCCCACTCCCTTAGCCATACTTCAAGTGGTGAGAAATTCCTGTTTAGAGAAAGGATAAGTCACAATTGCACTCTGAGATTATCCATTCTAATGTAAAAAGAGTGATGAAAGGGAGAGACAAGACAACCTGTAGAGGAAGAGGCCACAGCTGAGGAAGGACCTCCACATCCACTGGCAAGACCCCATGCTTCTTAGAGCCGTGTGGTAGAGTGCAGCCACGCCAGTGATGGAGATGGAGATTATTGATGGAGATGGCACTGCCAGTCGTGGACATCCAGCAACATCCAGCAATAACTGGAACTCTATTTTTTGGAACTACTCTGTTCCAGGCCCTAAGATAGGTACTGGAAATCAGAGAACTGGGTAGACACAGATAGGAACGTTAATCAGTCTAGGAGAAATCCACTGATGATATAAGCTCAGGGCCCCATGGAAGTGCAAAGGAGGGGCCCCCTTTTCAAGATATGAAGTGCCAAGGAAGACGTCCTGGAAGAAATGACCACAAAACAAGTAAGGAAATGGTTAATTATGTAAGGACTAGTGTTTCAAGCTGAAGAAATATTTTTTGCAAGGCTTGGTAGCAGAATGAAGTGTAGGAACCAAATATCTGTATATGAAAACATTTAAACACTATCGGAAGTCAGAGTCTGTACTTTATCTGTTGTGCCAGAGTTCCTGTTTCTACGATTTTCTGCCACTGTGACCAGTTCTGAACCTGTCAGTGCTTGGCATTGATCAAAACATGGAAACTAGCTACATGTACCTCTATACTTGAGACAAAGGCATTGCAAATTAAAAGTAAGTGAGAATTAATGTTGAAAATGTACATAAAAATAGTGTGCATCAAAAATTCCATAGCAGAGAGTGAACATAAAAGAGTTTGGATTCAACTTTAACAAGTCCTTTTGTGGGAATCCTAGAAGGTTATGGGAATATCTAGTAGTTTCAATTCCTTTTCTGCTTTTAGTAACAAAATGAGCTATTTTTGATGAGGTTCTGAAAAAAGAGACTATGGCATTAGTATACTCTCAGATGAATAGAAATCTGTAGAGGTTGGATAGACATTCTAAAATTTCCATGACATTTCTCAGAAGTTTATGATTGTCATTTTGGGAATGAATAATAGATTAATGAGGTAAACTTTCCTCTTTCCCTTTTGTTCCAATGAGTCAGTCACCCTGTGTTAATGCCTTGTTTATTCTGTTATCTTCCTGAGTATTTTTGATCATTTGTGATATTGTGCTTTCATATTTTTGGTTTTTTTCAATATTTCATTTGTTTTACACAATTGTCTAAAACTTAGGGGGAAAAGAATCATGTACCCATGAAACTATTAAATGTAAAAGATTACTGCAATACTTTGTTCAGGAAAGCCAGCCACTCTGTTTTCATCATTCTCTTATTTTGGCGGATTAAGTAGGACAATTTATGTAAAAGTTTGAGCATAGCCACTGGTACATAGTAATCATTCAAAACATGTTAGCTGTATATTTATCCAGTGTTTTTATTATTACCATTCTGAGGTTCCACAGTGGGGCAAGCACTATAAAATATCAGCCACACGAAGTATGACTGAGAAAGTGTTACAGTTTTTTGCAATATGTCTGATCAGGAAAAGAAATATATTACAGAATTATGTAGTTTCCATTTTAATGGTAATTATAATATAATAGATCATTTTAAAAGTCTTAAGACAAATATAATATGAAACACTGCTGACACAATATTTTTTTGGAAAAGAAGTATATTGGAGAAAATAATAAACTCGGGGTCATTAGACACACATTTGAGAATCTGTTTTACCTCTTACTGCTTCTTTTAGAATTTAATCTTTTGGAATTTTCATTCTCTATATGATATAATGGTCTTGAAAGTGCTAGTGTAATAATAAGAAATAAACAATAAAAGTAAAAATCTGAAACCAAGAATATCAGACAAATGGAATATATTTTTATGTTCCACTGGTTCATTGTATAGGGCTATTTTATGCAATATATTTTCAGCCAACTTATCTCAAACTGTCCACTTCAACTAATTGCTTGGATATGCTATGATATTTAGTTTCCAACTACATATGTATAGGATTCCTTGTCTAAGCTATAGCATTATGAATTATACACAGGTGCTTTGAAGTCAGAAAAATTGAGTTTAAATCCTACCTCCACCATTTACTAGCCATGTGAACTTGGGTAACTATTCTGTGACTCATATCCTTCTTCTGCAAAATGGAAATACAACCTAACTCACAGGGCTGCTATAAGTAATACTTATAATCCATAGACAGTGGTGCTTAGCTCAGTTCTTGGTATCTAAAACATGCTCAAGAATGGCAGTGGTTTGTTAGTGTTTTGCTTCTCCTCCATCTCATCATCATAACCATACAATTCTCTCATTAAATGTTGAAAAAATGTAGTTAAAAATCAGCAGAGAAAAAATTATCGAGGAGCCGGAGGAAGATGGCGGAAGAGTAAGACGCGGAGATCACCTTCCTCCCCACAGATACATCAGAAATTCATCTACACGTGGAACAACTCCAACAGAACACCTACTGAACGCTGACAGAAGACCTCAGACCCCCCAAAAGGCAAGAAACTCCCCACATACCTGGGTAGGTCAAAAGAAAAAAAGAATAAACAGAGACAATAGGATATGGACGGGACCTGCACCAGTGGGAGGGAGCCGTGAAGGAGGGAAGGTTTCTACACACTACAAGCCCCTTCGAGGGCGGAGACTGCAGGTGGTGGAGGGGGAAAGCTTCGGAGTAGCGGAGGAGAGCACAGCAACAGGGGTGTGGAGGGCAAAGCAGAGAGATTTTGGCACAGAGGATCGGTGCCCTCAGGCACACACCAGCCCGAGAGACTTGTCTGCTCGGCCGCCAGGGCGGGCGGGGCTGGGAGCTGAGGCTCGGGTATCGGCTTTCAGTCGGAGCGCAGGGAGAGGTCGGGGGCTGGCGGCAGGAAGAGACCCTGAAGGGGTTAGTGCTAGCCCGGAGGGAGTCCGGGGAAAGGGTCTGGAGCTACCGGAGAGGCAAGAGACTTTTTTCCCTTTTGTTGCCTGGTGCGCGAGGAGAGGGCATTCCCCTCCCTCCCCTCTGCCTGAGTGAGCCAGAGCCCCCGAATCAGCGGCTCCTTTAAACCCGTCCTGTCTGAGCGAAGAACGGACGCCCTCCGGCGACCTACGCGCAGAGGCGGGGCCAGGTCCAAGGCTGAGACCCGGGAGCTGTGAGAGCAGAGACAGGGAAATCTCTCTGTGCAGCCTCCGAGGCAGCGGATTAAAGCTCCACGGTCCATTTGATGTGCCCTGCGTCTGTGGAGTGCATGAATGGACAGCGAATCATCCCAAATTGAGGAAGTGGACCTTGAGGACAAGATTTAAGACTTTCCCCCCCCTTTTTTTTTCCTCTTTTTACAACGAATTATCTCAAATTAAGGAGGGGGACTTAGCAAGATTTCAGACTTTTCGCCCTTTTCCTCTTTTTACAACGAATTATCCCAAATCGAGGAGGTGGACTTGGAGAGCAAGATTTTTGATTTTTCCCCCTGCTCTCTTTTTGTGAATGTGTATGTGTAATCTTCTGTGTAAGATTCTCTCTGTATAGCTTTGCTTCCACCATATGTCCCAGGGTTCTTTCGGTCCGTGTTTTTTTTTCAATAATTACTTTTTAATTTTAATAACGCTACTATATTTCATACTTTATTCTATTTTACTTTACCTGCTCTTTCTTTTTTTCCTCCCTTCCCTTCCTCCCTCCCTCCCTCCGCTCCTCCTTTCCTTCTTTCTTTTTCTTTCCTCCATCCCTCCCTCCCTCCCACCCTTCTTCTTTCCACTTTCTTTTTCTTTCCTTCCTCCCTCCCTCCCTCCCTCCTGTCTTTCTTTCTTTCTTTCCTTCCTCCCTCCCTCCCTCTCTTCTTCCATTCACTCTTCCTTTTGCTTTCATTCCTCCCTCCCTCCCTCCTTTTTTTCCTTTCTTTCCATCCTTCCTCCCTCCCTCCTTTCTTTCTTTCTTCCTTCCTTCCTTCCTTACTTCCCTTCTTCCTTTCTTTCAATCTCTCTTTCTTTCTTCTACTAATTATTTCTTTCTACTTTTTCTCACTGTTATTCTGAGCCGGGTGGATGAAAGGCTCTTGGTGCTGCAGCCAGGAGTTAGTGCTGTGCCTCTGAAGTGGGAGAGCCAACTTCAGGACACGGGTCCACAAGAGACCTCCCAGCTCCACATAATATCAAGCAGCGAAAATCTCCCAGAGATCTCCATCTCAACACCAGCACCCAGCTTCAGTCAACGACCAGCAAGCTACAGTGCTGGTCACCCTATGCCAAGCAACTAGCAAGGCAGGAACACAACCCCACCCATTAGCAGAGAGGCTACCTAAAAACATAATAAGGCCACAGGCACCCCAAAACACACCACCAGACGTGGACCTGTCCACCAGAAAGACAAGATCGAGCTTCAACCACCAGAACACAGGCATTAGTCCCCCCCACCAGGAAGCCTACACAACCTACTGAAACAACCTTAGCCACGGGGGACAGACACCAAAAACAACGGGAACTCCGAATCTGCAGCCTGCAAAAAGGAGACCCCAAACACAGTAACATAAGCAAAATGAGAAAGCAGAAAAACACACAGCAGGTGAAGGAGCAAGATAAAAACCTACCAGACCTAACAAATGAAGAGGTAATAGGCAGTCTACCTGAAAAAGAATTCAGAATAATGATAGTAAAGCTGATCCAAGATTCTATTTCCCAGATCCAAAATCTTGGAAATAGAATAGACAATATGCAAGAAACAGTTAACAAGGACCTAGAAGAACTAAAGATGAATCAAGCATCGATTAAAAACACAATAAATGAAATGAAAAATACTCTAGATGGGATCAATAGCAGAATAACTGAGGCAGAAGAACGGATAAGTGAGGTGGAAGATAAAATAGTGGAAATAACTGATGCAGAGAAAAATAAAGAAAAAAGAATGAAAAGAACAGAGGACAGTCTCAGAGACCTCTGGGACAACATTAAACGCACCAACATTCGAATTATAGGGGTTCCAGAAGAAGAAGAGAAAAAGAAAGGGACTGAGAAAATATTTGAAGAGATTATAGTTGAAAACTTCCCTAATATGGGAAAGGAAATAGTTAATCAAGTCCAGGAGGCACAGAGAGTCCCATACAGAATAAATCCAAGAAGAAATACGCCAAGACACATATTAATCAAACTGTCAAAAATTAAACACAAAGAAATCATATTAAAAGCAGCAAGGGAAAAACAACAAATAACACACAAGGGAATCCCCATCAGGTTAACAGCTGATCTCTCAGCAGAAACTCTACAAGCCAGAAGGGAGTGGCAGGACATAATTAAAGTGATGAAGGAGAGAAACCTGCAACCAAGATTACTCTACCCAGCAAGGATCTCATTCAGATTTGATGGAGAAATTAAAACCTTTACAGACAAGCAAAAGCTGAGAGAGTTCAGCACCACCAAACCAGCTTTACAACAAATGCTAAAGGAACTTCTCTAGGCAAGAAACACAACAGAAGGACTATACCTACGATAACGAACCCAAAGCAATTAAGGAAATGGGAATAGGAACATACATATCAATAATTACCTTAAATGTAAATGGACTAAATGCTCCCACCAGAAGACACAGAGTGGCTGAATGGATACAAAAACAAGACCCATATATATGCTGTCTACAAGAGACCCACTTCAGACCTAGAGACACATACAGATTGAAAGTAAGGGGATGGAAAAAGATATTCCATGCAAATGGAAATCAAAAGAAAGCTGGAGTAGCAATTCTTATATCAGACAAAATAGACTTTAAAATAAAGACTATTAGAAGAAACAAAGAAGGACACTACATAACGATAAAGGGATCGATCCAAGAAGAAGATATAACAATTGTAAATATTTATGCACCCAACATAGGAGCACCTCAATACATAAGGCAAATACTAACAGCCATAAAAGGGGAAATCGACAATAACACAATCATAGTAGGGGACTTTAACACCCCACTTTCACCAATGGACAGATCATCCAAAATGAAAATAAATAAGGAAACACAAGCTTTAAATGATACATTAAACAAGATGGACTTAATTGATATTTATAGGACATTCCACCCAAAAACAACAGAATACACATTTTTCTCAAGTGCTCATGGAACATTCTCCAGGATAGATCATATCTTGGGTCACAAATCAAGCCTTGGTAAATTTAAGAAAATTGAAATTGTATCAAGTATCTTTTCCGACCACAATGCTATGAGACTAGACATCAATTACAGGAAAAGATCTGTAAAAAATACAAACACATGGAGGCTAAACAATACACTACTCAATAACGAAGTGATCACTGAGGAAATCAAAGAGGAAATTAAAAAATACCTAGAAACAAATGACAATGGAGACACGACGACCCAAAACCTATGGGACGCAGCAAAAGCAGTTCTAAGGGGGAAGTTTATAGCAATACAATCCCACCTTAAGAAACAGGAAACATTTCGAGTAAACAACCTGACCCTGCACCTAAAGCAATTAGAGAAAGAAGAACAAAAAACCCCCAAAGTTAGCAGAAGGAAAGAAATCATAAAGATCAGATCAGAAATAAATGAAAAAGAAATGAAGGAAACGATAGCAAAGATCAACCAAACTAAAAGCTGGTTCTTTGAGAAGATAAACAAAATTGACAAACCATTAGCCAGACTCATCAAGAAAAGAAGGGAGAAGACTCAAATCAGTAGAATTAGAAATGAAAAACGAGAAGTAACAACTGACACTGCAGAAATACAAAAGATCATGAGAGATTACTATAAGCAACTCTATGCCAATAAAATGGACAACCTGGAAGAAATGGACAAATTCTTAGAAATGCACAACCTACCAAGACTGACTCAGGAAGAAATAGAAAATATGAATAGACCAATCACAAGCACTGAAATTGAAACTGTGATTAAAAATCTTCCATCAAACAAAAGCCCAGGACCAGATGGCTTCACAGGCGAATTCTATCAAACATTTAGAGAAGAGCTAACACCCATCCTTCTCAAACTCTTCCAAACAATATCAGAGGAAGGAACACTCCCAAACTCATTCTACGAGGCCACCATCACCTTGATACCAAAACCAGGCAAGGATGTCACAAAGAAAGAAAACTACAGGCCAATATCACTGATGAACATAGATGCAAAAATCCTCAACAAAATACTAGCAAACAGAATCCAACAGCACATTAAAAGGATCATACACCATGATCAAGTGGGGTTTATTCCAGGAATGCAAGGATTCTTCAATATACGCAAATCAATCAATGTGATACACCATATTAACAAGTTGAAGGAGAAAAACCATATGATCACCTCAATAGATGCAGAGAAAGCTTTCGACAAAATTCAACACCCATTTATGATAAAAACCCTGCAGAAAGTAGGCATAGAGGGAACTTTCCTCAACATAATAAAGGTCATATATGACAAACCCACAGCCAACATTGTCCTCAATGGTGAAAAACTGAAACAATTTCCACTAAGATCAGGAACAAGACAAGGCTGCCCACTCTCACCACTCTTATTCAACATAGTTTTGGAAGTTTTAGCCACAGCAATCAGAGAAGAAAAGGAAATAAAAGGAATCCAAATTGGAAAAGAAGAAGTAAAGCTGTCACTGTTTGCAGATGACATGATTCTATACATAGAGAATCCTAAAGATGCTACTGAAAAACTACTAGAGCTAATCAATGAATTTGGTAAAGTAGCAGGATACAAAATTAATGCACAGAAATCTCTGGCATTCCTGTACACTAATGATGAAAAATCTGAAAATGAAATCAAGAAAACACTCCCATTTACCATTGCAACAAAAAGAATAAAATATCTAGGAATAAACCTACCTAAGGAGACAAAAGACCTGTATGCAGAAAATTATAAGACACTGATGAAAGAAATTAAAGATGATATAAATAGATGGAGAGATATACCATGCTCCTGGATTGGAAGAATCAATATAGTGAAAATGACTCTACTACCCAAAGCAATCTACAGATTCAATGCAATCCCTATCAAACTACCACTGGCATTTTTCACAGAAGTAGAACAAAAAATTTCAAAATTTGTTTGGAAAAACAAAAGACCCCGAATAGCCAAAGCAATCTTGAGAACGAAAAACGGAGCTGGAGGAATCAGGCTGCCTGACTTCAGACTATACTACAAAGCTACAGTAATTAAGGCAGTGTGGTACTGGCATAAAAACAGAAAGATAGATCAGTGGATCAGGATAGAAAGCCCAGAGATAAACCCACGCATATATGGCCAACTTATCTTTGATAAAGGAGGCAGGAATGTACAGTGGAGAAAGGACAGCCTCTTCAATAAGTGGTGCTGGGAAAACTGGACAGGGACATGTAAAAGTATGAGATTAGATCATTCCCTAACACCATACACAAAAATAAGCTCAAAATGGATTAAAGACCTAAATGTAAGGCCAGAAACTATCAAACTCTTAGAGGAAAACATAGGTAGAACACTCTATGACATAAATCACAGCAAGATCCTTTTGGACCCACCTCCTAGAGAAATGGAAATAAAAACAAAGATAAACAAATGGGACCTAATGAAACTTCAAAGCTTTTGCACAGCAAAGGAAACCATAAACAAGACCAAAAGACAACCCTCAGAATGGGAGAAAATATTTGCAAATGAAGCAACTGACAAAGGATTAATCTCCAAAATTTATAAACAGCTCATGCAGCTCAATAGCCAAAAAACAAAGAACCCAATCCAAAAATGGGCAGAAGACTTAAATAGGCATTTCTCCAAAGAAGATATACAGACTGCCAACAAACACATGAAAGAATGCTCAACATCATTAATCATTAGAGAAATGCAAATCAAAACTACAATGAGATATCATCTCACACCAGTCAGAATGGCCATCATCAAGAAATCTAGAAACAATAAATGCTGGAGAGGGTGTGGAGAAAAGGGAACACTCTTGCACTGCTGGTGGGAATGTGAATTGGTACAGCCACTATGGAGAACGGTATGGAGGTTCCTTAAAAAACTAAAAATAGAACTACCATATGACCCAGCAATCCCACTACTAGGCATATACCCTGAGAAAACCATAATTCAAAAAGAGACATGTACCAAAATGTTCATTGCAGCTCTATTCACAATAGCCCGGAGCTGGAAACAACCTAAGTGTCCATCATCGGATGAATGGATAAAGAAGATGTGGTACATATATACAATGGAATATTACTCAGCCATAAAAAGAAACGAAACTGAGCTATTTCTAATAAGGTGGATAGACCTAGAGTCTGTCATACAGAGTGAAGTAAGTCAGAAAGAGAAAGACAAATACCGTATGCTAACACATATATATGGAATTTAAAAAAAAAAAAATGTCATGAAGAACCTAGGGGTAAAACGGGAATAAAGACACAGACCTACTTGAGAATGGACTTGAGGATATGGGGAAGGGGAAGGGTAAGCTGTGACCAAGGGAAAGAGAGGCATGGACATATATACACTACCAAACGTAAGGTAGATAGATAGTGGGAAGCAGCCGCAGAGCACAGGGAGATCAGCTCGGTGCTTTGTGACCGCCTGGAGGGGTGGGATGGGGAGGGTGGGAGGGAGGGAGATGCATGAGGGAGGGGATGTGGGAACAGATGTATATGTATGACTGATTCACTTTGTTATAAAGCAGAAACTAATAAAAAAAAAATCAGCAGAGATAGCCTTAAGGTAAACAAAAACTCAAAGGAAAAGAATAGGTCATTTAAAAAAGAGAATCAGATGAAAATTTATTCTCTTTAGAATAGTGAGCAACCTTGAGACACTAATACTAAACTTAAAAAACCCATAATTATATAGTGGGCTCCACTGGCAGGTCAAAATCCTTTCTAGGATGGAATAGTGAGTCCTATGGTAAAAGAAGCCACCCAATTTTCCTCTCCAGTATCACAGAAGGATGAATACAATTTGTGTACCTGTCTTGAGTTCTAAAGAATACTTTAAAGTTTATTTTAACAAGTAGTTCAACTATATTATATGTCAAATAGACTTTTGTTATGTGGCCTGATGAACTAACAGTCTTGTAGAATATTCCTCCTTAAAAGCATAATTGCTAAGTCCCAAGCAATTGACTTATACACAAATGTTAAGTCTCAAGCATTTGCTAGTTGGAGACAAGATGGTTTAGTACTAACACATCAGGATAAATAAGCATTTTAAAAAGCTAGACCTCTAAAATTAATGTCTGCTTAGATATTTGCTTAACTACTAATTCCAAAACTTGTTTTCTCTTTGCTGCCAACACAGAGTAACACTGAAGTAAGCCTTATTTAAGTGTACGAGCAGGCAAACAGTAACGAATTTAAAGGTGTGACATGGCTTTTAGGCAAGTGCTGTATATTTAGGGTTGTCAGATAAAGTATTCTCACTTACATTTGAATTTAAGACAAATAATGAGTAATTTGTTACTACAAGTATGTCTATGCATAATTTGCTAAATATTGAAACTTGTTTTAACTTTAGGATATATAATGTAAATGTACATACAGATATATACACACATATATCTTGTGTTTATGTATATAAACATATGTGTATCTTTTATATATGCATATAAGCATACATATGTTCTATAACAGATACCCCGCATACACTATATATAAACATATTAAATATGTAAAAATATTATATATATTCTTTATACATAACCTTCTATAGAGCTTTGTGTAGTGTTTTCCAACAGCAAATATATGATTTTTTTTCTGACACCAACACTTATTTTTCCATACCAAGCTACTCTCCAATTTTCTAACAACTGAGAGGAGGGGGAGAACAATGAGGGAAGGAGAATAGAGACGATGAAGAGAAAGAAGAACAACAATAACTAAAACAACACCAACACCAGCATGAGCCCAATTTTAAAAACTTTATCAAGTTACTTTACTTGTTTCATTCTGTTGGTCAAGAAGGGATAAAGGGATAGTGTAAGTGACTTATTTATATTACTGAGAATTATAGCTTTAACATCTGGAAGACTGAATATACTATTAACATGCATAAGTACATTCAAGCTGTCATTTTTGGAATTTAATAATCAACTAAGGGACTTCCCTGGTGGCGCAGTGGTTGAGGGTCTGCCTGCTGATGCAGGGGACACAGGTTCGTGCCCCAGTCCAGGAGGATCCCACATGCTATGGAGCGGCTAGGCCCATGAGCCATGGCCACTGAGCCTGCGCTGCACAACGGGAGAGGCCACAGCAATGAGAGGCCCGCGTACCACAAAAATAATAATAATAATAATAATAACCAACTAAAACTTATTGAGCAGTTACTATGTATTTTAAATTTTGTTCATCATAAGATTCAGCATAAAATTCAGTAGAATTTTAGATGAATCTTGATGATAGATTAACTTTTAATACATTGTATCTGGAAGCAGGCACATAATAAATCTTTTTTGGAGGAAGTAATCAAGAGGAAGTGATCACTGGACCTGGGCAATCTGATGCTCATTACCTCCTCCCCTGTCCCTGGAATGTACGTTCCGCCCACTGGTCCCCCAGTGGGAGCCGTTTTCAAGGACGCAGCCTTGAGAGAGCATGTGCTGTTGACACCATCTGGACTGTATACGTGACTGAATCCAATTAAGGCCTCTATATTAGACTTCCATGCTTTTGGTGGACAGATGCAGAGATCTACTCATCATGTGGCCACATAAGACAAGCCTCATAATTATTAAAACTGCCACTGACCGGGCTTCCCTGGTGGCGCAGTGGTTGAGAGTTCGCCTGCCGATGCAGGGGACACAGGTTCGTGCCCCGGTCCGGGAAGATCCCACGTGCCACGGAGCGGCTGGGGCTGTGAGCCATGGCCGCTGAGCCTGCGCATCTGGAGCCTGTGCTCCACAACGGGAGAGGCCACAACAGTGAGAGGCCCGCGTACCGCAAAAAAAAAAAAAAACTGCCACTGACCAATCTGGAGTGGTCTGCCTCTTTCTCCAGTCCCTTCTTACCCTCCATGTACAGGAGCCAGTTTCAGATTTCACCAGGGAAACTCCTAAGGTTTTGAATCAACGATATCTCAAGTTTTATTTTCAGGGATTACTTTATGCAAAGATGTATTTTATTCACTAATTCATTGTTTAAGAGGCCATTTACAGATAACAAGCAGGGAATCAATCACTCAATCAACAGATACACACATTTTGAGACCTTACAATGTGCAAGTACAAAAGATAACTAAACGTACTAACTGGGTAATAAAGTTTTGGAAACATTTATTTGTTTCTGTTTCTTTTTTTAATATTGCTTAAATGTCTGATATCAAAATTAAACTACTTTAAATCTAAAGCACAATTAAGAAAATGGTTAGAGCCATTATAGAAGTTGGCCTTGGAGAGTCAAGCACACCTTCCCAGGAAGAGAGCATTCAGAGAGTGAAAGATAGTAAAAATTTATCAAAGGAAAGAGTGCAAAGAAAATGGTATAATGGCATAGGCAATGCAAGGTGATAAGAAAGAGCATTTGTTTAACAGCTTTATATTGAGCCCATTTATATTCCAGATAATCTGATGAACACTCTGATATTCTTTTTATTCAGAAACCTATGTGTGTACATGTAAATGGAGGGAAATAAAGGAGGATGAATAGAGGTGAAGTAATAGAAATGGGCAGGGATCCAATTATGAAGGCTTAGTCTATCATGCAAAAGCATATGATTTTATCATGAGGGTCTAAGAGCCACCGAAGAATCTGGACCAGTAATTAACATGACCATATTTAAACTTTAGAAAAATCGTATGGCAGCAGGGTGACAGTTATAGTGGGATGATATTAGAAGCAGGGATTCTAACATGGAGTTATTATTATATTTAATATTTTACCAGAGGTTTGTTGCCTATCAGTCCTTCATTTTTCTCCAGTTGAGCCTGGTCTGCACCACAACCCTGGGTGGATGCAGAGGCTAGTTAGAGAGCAGTTAGCTTCACAGTCTCTGGAACCTCTGGCTTTGAGCCTTAGTTTCATAGTTCACTATCCTCATGAAAGTTTCATGAGGAAACTGTATAACCTTTTTCTGCCTCAGTTTTATCACCTGTGAAGTGACAATATCTACTAGGTCAGGTTATTTGAAAAATCAAATGAGTTAGGAGTCTTATGTGCTCAACAGGGTTTCCAGATAAAATACAGAATGTGCCATTAAATTTGAATTTCAGATAAACTAGTAATTTTTAGTGTAAGATGTCTCTAATATTGCACTAATTTGTCCTAAATATTACATGGGACATATTTAAATTGAAAAAGTAAATTGTTCATTGTTTATCTGAAATTCAAATTTAACTGAATGTCTTGTACCTTTATTTGCTAAATTTGCTAATAAGTCTTCCTTGCACATAGTAAGCAGTACATAGGTGTTAACTCTTAATAGAATCAGCTCCTTTCCCTCATTTACAAGTATACCTCAGGCATCTATAGGCACTGGGACCTGAAATCTCTTTTTAGATTCTCCAGGATCTCTCCTTTTATCAAGATACATTGTCCAAATTCTTTAAAAATGTACTCTATTATTCTGATTCTTATGAACCTACATGTATGGCATGACAGTTGAAACTGTGTTTTGGGGTTTCACAAAATAATTTCACATATGCACTTATAGAGAATTTTTCCAAAGTTTCTGTACAGCTGCTATCAAGAAAAAACATTCAATAGAGTTCAATATCTTTTGAATAATTATGCATTTAAGTAAATTAGCCTAAGCCTGGAGTTATGAGAAAGTGTCTCCCTCTTGAATAACTATGCTTTCTTCTTCTGCACCTCTTTGTCAGTTTTTGAAGAAACTCAGAGCTAAATTTTCTGACTCTTCTCTTATCTATTCACCTTGCTGCCCTCCTAGAATTTTGACACTTTCCTATTACTCTTATTGTAGTAATTTTTTGCTTTTGTAGTACTTGAGCCTATTATTGCAAAAGTTCTCAAATTACTTGGAAAAAGAGACAAAATTTATATGTGTTTAAAAATCTGTATGAAACGCTAAAATTCTAAACCCATTCATATGCTAAATATATTGTTTCTATTCGTTTACTGGGTTTCCAAGGCAGTCTTCCATTTCCGCATGTCCCTACTAGTCAATTATAATAATGAAACCATAGTCCCGTAATGAAATAGACAATAAATAAATGGATTATCCTTATTGCTCTAGCTTTGCTTCCTATCATGATAGTAAAAATTGTTGTTAGAATTATACATGTAAGGTTAATTAGTCGATGAAATAGGAAGATAGTTATTTGTCTGTATCTTTTTAGTTTTATTATTTATCTTTGAATTATATTTTATTATTTATCTCTTTTCAGTTTTTTTATTTATGATCTATCTAATCTGGCTCTCTCTCTTTTTTTTAGCTTTACATGTAGGGTGGGCAAATGAGAAAACACAATGTGTCTTTCCTTTTCCACAGTTACCTTTTTCACCATCTGTTACACATGCTTCAAGATGGAGTGACAAAGGATCTAATATACTCATTCACACCGAGCTGGCAGCATTGTCGGTCTTCTCCCCCATGGAGGCACACATTTGATTTTGCAACTAACAGCTAAAGCAAAGGGACACTACTTAATACAAATGCTCTAATACACCTGGTAAAATTTTAGTCATTGTGGCACCAAAGTCTGACTGAGGCTTCAGACTTTAGAAGTTTAGTAATACGTCAAATCAAAGCATGCCGGTACTGCTTCTCCAGCATACTCCCTAGGTCTGCAGACTGACTTAGAAGAAAGCTCTTTATGCAAGTTCAAGAGAAAAACCAAGAAGCCCTTTCTTCTCCCTTGTCAAGATAGAGAATAAAATCTCAAGGGTCATTACTTAATTATCAAATCTTAGCTCGTAGAAAGGTAAGCTAATAGTGGTATTTTATTATAAATAATATTCATTGCTTAATAATAGAGAATACACTGAGAACAACATTAGAACCAAGAAAGCACAGTCATTATAGAAAGAAACCACCAAGCATCTTTTAAATTAAGGAAAACATATTCCCTTGTCTCTCTTAGAATGACACACTGTAAAGCTTTTAAAGACCTTTGTTAACAACTTTATGAATATTAAAGAACACCATGAAAACTTTTTAAAAAGAAGTGATTTATTATTTAATGCTTATTTATTTTTATTATTGTTGCCAAGCAAGCAACTTCCTAGTGGTGAAGTAAGAATGTTTTCATATTTTAGTGCTATAACATTTAGTTCATCTATTATTAGTACAACTCATAAGTACTCTCACCATCAAAAATATCCTCAAACAATCTTATCTGGGCTGACTCAGACTTCACTTCCTCCCCAAGGGTTTCCAATTTCTGGCCCATAATTAGTTGTCATCTATTCTGACAGAGAAGATTCTACCAACTTTCCCCCATGTCTCAATAATGTTCTTGACAGTTTTTATATCCTGAAACAACCTAAACAGTTTACTAAGTGAGACCCACTTGTAGAGAAGGAAAAGGTAGAATGGGAAAAAACTTGTTATTTTTAGCTAAAGGTGTTTTTGTAAGATTATGTTCCTGAAAGCATTCATATTTTGCCAAATGTGTGACACAGGTTATGTCACCTTTTAAAACAATTTTAGTGACCTGTTTTAACACCCTGATTGTACAGCTGTATGAAAAAGGAAGTATTTTCTTACTAATTAAGGGCCCTCCATTAAAAAATTTATGCTGTTAAATGATTCTTTTACATTTAATGCTTATATGTTCTGTCAAATATCTCAACTGTCATTTATTTCCTAAAACAATTGAGATAATACATGAGCATATGAAAATTTTAGTAGATTATACTCTTGGTAAATAATAATACTTCACAGCTACAGTTAACATGAAAAAGCTGGTCTTTCTATGACTATATCAAGAGGTAAATGAGCCTATCTTCCACTGTACAAGCACAGTGGCAAATGTTTCCTGAGGAAAAGCAAAAAATAATCATAGCATAATCAGGTTGGGCTTCACTATCACAGTGATGGCAAAGGTGGAAATCATCTTGTTTTTGAAGGCAGATCTTTGTTGAATCATGTATAGCTGTGTTTCAACCTTCTTGGCTGTACAAGGCATGTATACATGTAATTTTTAAATTTGCACTTTCTCCGTGTTTTAGGCACAGTGCTCCTATTCTTAAAATAAAGCAGTAAATAATACAAGTCCCAGATTTCAAGATTCAAGTTCTTGGAGCTGGAGTCCATAAGTAGATAAGTAAAGGGAAATTTACAGCATAGTGTTATGAGCACTGTGGTAAAGATTCCAAGACCCAGAATAAGAGCTTTTCATCCAATTTAGAGGTGAGATAAAAGTGAGTATTTAGTAAAGTTGTTGTAGAAGTAACAACACCTAAATTGAGTCCCAAAATATAAATAATACATCTTTAATGTGGAATTTGAAGTGGAAGCACAGATGTGTCTTAAATTAATAATCCTGATCATAAGATGCTCTTTCCTAGAAATTTTCACTGTACCTATCTCTAATTCTGATTGTATTTTCAATATTTTCTACACTCCTCAGTTTACTCCTATTTTAAGAGGCAGTGGAGTGGAACAGAGTGGTATATCAGGAGGTGAAGAAAAGCATGTTTTTGGAAATCACAAGGGAAAAGGCTGGTCTTTTGCAGTGGTAAAACACACTAGTTAAGAGTATGACCTGCATCTTCTTCTGTTAGATTTCCAGTGCATCCTTTATGTGTCACTTTAAGCAAATTATTTCATCTCTCTTTGTCAAAGTCTCTTTATATGAAATATTGTCAAGTCACAAGCTTGCCATGAATGTTCAAAAATGAGTGAGTTCAAAAATGTACTATATGTAAGAATATTCAATATGAATATTGAATATTGAATATTCATATTCAACATTCATCTGATGATGATGATATGATGATGGTGATGATGATAATGATGATGATGATGGTGATGTTTTGTCAGCCTGTAATTGCAGGTGAATATTTAAATACTGTTGTCTCCATGGTAATATTCTAGACCAGGTTCTAACAAATTCATTTAAATCAAGCTAATTCCTCTCTAGATTGAGACAAAGAAGAATGCACTTTCCTCAAAAATATTGCTTTGAGATAAATATAGCAAACCTGACACCTCAAGTTTTTTTTATCTAAATGGAAATAATACATATTTAGGATTTCCACTTCTAGCCATGGCACAATTACTATATCAGACTATTGTACCCTTTGTAAACAAGTATGAAAAAAGATAAACTATATGAGGCAGTTGTTTTCAAGTAATGGACAACAGAGGGCAAGCTTATTTTATTTGAAAGAAGAGAAACACTCTTACAAGTGAACTCTTCATTCACTCTGACTTGTTGCCTAGGAGATTTTTTTTAGACCACAGCACAGAGAGGAGGAACCCAAGACAAAATCTGCACTCTCGATGAATGAAGCAGGCATAAATAAGAGTTCCGAGCTTCCGAGCTGGAATTGGTTTGTGAGGCAAGAGAGTAGAAAAGAAAGCTGTACAGAGAAAAATACTTATGCCAGCATGTTATTACCTCTGTCCCTTGGCTGAAGGAAAGGCTATGAATGCTTAGGATGAAATTTTAAGGCCTGTCAGAGAGTAGCTGCCGGGGACTAATAAATGAACTAGAGGTTTCTCAGTGCTGAAAACTTTACAGTATGGCCCAGCCAGAGTGGAGATTCTTGCTGAGTACCCTAGGTGTGCAGTTGACACTCCAGAAAAATCATGCTTCCAAAGTAGGATCACAGACTAGAGGTAAGCAAAACATTGAAACAGAACCACGCAAACAAAGCCTAAAATTATTGTAGAATGGTATTAAAAACCAAAAATCTGAGAACTAGATGTGCTTATTCCTACTGAGTGTAATTTATTCTAGGGCATATCAGATAACAGAGTAAGGAAATACATATGTTCAATAAATATTTTAATGAGGAAGTATTCTATTCGATTCATTCCCATTAAAGTCATGACCAATGCATGGTGCCCCCAGCCATTATTTCATTTCAACATTGCACAAAAAGATCTTAACAAGACAAGGACCAAAAAAAATAAGTATCTAATAAAGTTGATTATAAACATATACTTAAGCTAGTAGTTCTACTCCTAAAGAAAATCCTCACCCTATGGGCAGAAGGATATACATAAGACTGTTAATAACAGCATTGCTTAGAGCACTAAAAATTGAAACAATTTATTACATTTTTAGGTATAATAAATACATTGTGGAACATCATATGTGTCTCACTTTATCTACTGCTAATTCAAATGAACATACTAGAGCCATATATATTCAATTCATATATATATATGAAAAATAATTTGTTCAGTGAAAAGAGAAAATGGCTGGATTATGAAAAATATTCCATTTATACAGTTTGAATTCATGTAAAGCAACAGTGTATTTTATGTATAGATATATGCAATGCAGTAAAAGTGTTTAAATATAGGAAATAATGAATAGCCTTTATGATGAGAAAAAAGGCAGAGGATTGAAATCAAAGCAGTACCTAAATTATTCTTTTCAAGGTAATTATTGACCTCCACATTGTTTAATTCAATGACCAACTTTCCATCATGATCTTATTTGACATATCATCATTTACCAAAGTTAATAACATCTTCATCCTAGAAGTGTTCTATTCTTGGCTTCTAGACATCACATTCTTTGATTTTTTTTTCGCTTTGACACCGGTCATACTTTGTCTCCCCTATTAATCACAATTCTTATCAACTTCTTAAATTTGGAATGCCCTAGGAATCATTTTTTGACTCTTCTAGTTTCCTTTTTTGTCAGTGATTTCTACTGGTTCACAATCTCAATTATCATCTATGTAATGATGACTCCCAAATTTGTATCGCTTGTCCAGACATCTCCACTAAACTCTATAAAACTATATACAGCTGTGTACTTGCCATCTTTACTTGGAACACCTCTAAATTTGAAATACTCCAAACACAATGTGGATTTTTCCTCTAGAACCTGCTCCACCCACACACGTTCTTCCCTGTCATTGGACTCCAACATTCTAGTCTATCTGAAAAACAACAACAACAAAACAAAGCTTGATTCATCTTTGAAACATTTCATTTATATTCCACAATTAATATGTCAAAAAACTTGACTTTAGTTCAAAATATGCATAGAACCTGATGACAGCCCACCACCTCCCCCAGCCCCAAGCCTTCTCTAAGGCACTATTACCACTCGCCCAGATTACTTGGTAATCTCTGATCCCTACTTCCATTCTTGTCCCCACAGAGACTCTTGGAAACACAGCAACCAAAGTGATCCTTCCAGTATGTCAGTGCTATCAAGTCATTGCTCTGCTGAAAACCCTCCAGTGGTACCTCATCACCTTCGGAGTAAAGCCAGTGGCTTCCCAATGGTCCAGCATGCTCTGCACAACCTGAGTCTGTCAAAACTCTGACCTCACCACAAGTCCTATCTTCATTTGCCTCACTATCCTCCTTGCCATTTCTTAAATATGCCAGATATACTCCTGTTTCAGGGTATTACCACTGTTATTTTCCCCGTTTGAAACACTGTTCCCTTCTCCTTTATTCTTAGCCTGATTTCTTAAAACTCAAAAAAAAAAAAAAAAAAAGAAGAACCTTCACACTCCCATTCATGTGCTCCCCAGAGGACACATCATACTCATCTTCTACCTCAAGCATGCCTCATCTTCTACCGTACTGTATAATTGACTTATTTATATGTTCACCTTCTTTTTCTTCCCATTAATAAGTACACTCCAAGGTTCATGATCATTCTTAGTTCTTATTCCTACATTCAATGTACCATATGGCATTTGGCACACACTAGGGACTCAATAAAATTTACTGGGTTAATTAATTACTCTTTAAAAAGGCAATAAAATGACCTGGAAATCTGCATTATTATGGCAGCAAAATTGCATCTTAATCAGATTTTTGGTATTGTATTTTAACAATTTATTTAAGACAAATAATAAAAAAGTCCATTGTGTTACTAATAACAGTAATCATGTACTGCTATTTCTTAAAGGAGAAACTCATTTTCAGAATAATAAAAGGATATAAGACATAATTACATAAGAATTCTGAAGTAATAAAACACAGGGATAAAAAGAATAAATTTTTAGGAAGTGTTTTTTATTTTTTACATATATACAAGTAAACTGATACGACCTTCAAAAGGTTAAAAAAGAAAATAAGTAAGCTCTGAAGTTCACTTAATGAGTAACATTGCTGGCTTCTAAAAAGTCATCTTTATTATGAGAAGAGCAACTGGAAATATCTCAGCAAAGAAGTCTCAGGGGATTCTTCCACCAGACATTGCTGAAACAATCTAGTTGCACTGGGGATTGGACATGACTAGTTCAAAGTCAGTGAACTGTGGGTGGCATGCCTAGAATGGAGACTTTTTTTGAGAGAAGGTTACAAAAGTGATTCCAAAGAGAGATGTACCTGTCATTGATTTCTTATACTCTAGTACAACAGAAATAAAACAGTACAGTTTCTCTCTGGAAGATTAAAAATAGGCATTTTCAAGCTGGTCCTTTTACCATTTCTATAATAATTTGTGAGCTACTATAATTGTTATTGTGTTTCTCTTGTTAAAGTGTATTCAACAGAAAAAAAATTTAATTAAGAGAATCAATGGTACAGTTATCTTTTGTTTTTCCCTCTTGTTGAGGATAAGATCTTAAAACCAAAAGACAAGATCTGGAAGTTGCTTTACTTAACTTTCAACTTAAACAAACAAACCTCTCTGTCTCTTTTGTCCAGATCTAATAGTGATATGGTATCACATAATTTGTTAGGAGTAATGGATCTCAGGTAGCCTGTGAAATTATGCGGGCTTAGATAAAATTAAACTACACCATCAATTAGAATTGCAATTCATTTCAATATGTTTTTCTTTACAAATGTAACCAATTTTACTTATCCACAAAGATATGCATTTTTAAAATCACAATCAAGAACAAAATATCTTGATTTATTTACCACATCCATTGAAACACACATGACACTTTTATACATCTTGCAAGATTGACTGTAAGAAAAATTACTGGTTCTTAGAAATGTTGAAAGATAAAATTGGCATTATTTCCGTCTGTGTAATTTGATTTTAAGTTTAACTTATGAATGGATAGATTACATAAATAAATTCTGGTTTATTGTTTATTGTTCCATCCCTGTTATCCAATAAATCTCCCACAGATAACACAATACAAGCTGTACTACCAATAATTCTGTGTTAGTTCTAACATAGTTTCTGATCATCAAATGGTTCATGCAGAATGAAATTTTGTAATAACTGTTGAAAGTGGATATATATACAAATAAAATTGTTTTCTTCATTTGTTACAGTCATACCTAAAACACATTTGGACAGATTTATATCAAATCTGTAACATACGTTTTGGATACCTTAAACTGGCGTGTAATCTGTGCAGTTTGCACAAAATTATTTGGGCAGTTACCCAACAGGAAACTCAAAGGGTGACAGTGACCACCAAGACAGTGGGAACTTTGTAGCTATAAGAGGCTTCTGTGACTGCAGATCAGGAGAGATCTGCCATTTGTTAAAAGCACCACGGAAAGGGTTTCAAATAAAACACTGTAACTTAACAGCTGTAAAAGTCCATGTGCCAAAGAACAAATTCTGTTTTGTGAGAGAGCACTTCTCATATGGGCACATCTACACAGCAAGCCTTCACATGCTAGACTCAGAGGTTTATATAATTTTGCTTCATGGTTCACAAACAAAATGGAGAGTCTAACTAGTTTTAAATGAGATTCTAAATCAGGTTAGAAAAGCTGAAAGAGGCATAGCTGGAGTGTGTGATTTAAATATAAAATCTTTTTTTTTTAATTTATAGAAAAGAGGTAATCCCTAAATGTCTTATTGTCCCAGTATAGTTTCAGAATCCAACATTTTAGTTAAGCTCTAATTTGATTTCCAGTAGTACATTCTCTTTGCAGGACTATCTTATGATCCTGAGATAAACACACATATGCATAGACACACAATAAATGTCCATTTTAAGTATTCATAGATTAAAATCCAGTTAATGAAAAATCTCCTTAAATCTTCTGAGTTCCGTAATGTGTAATTGCATCTTTGTATGTACCTTTTCTTTGAGTTGTGAAGGGCTGATAAATTATCTGTTGACCAGTAATTCATAACAATACAAATTTCATATTTTCTGTGTTGTTTTCTTTAAACGTCTATATTTATCTCTTCTTTCTTTCATATTTCAAAAGGGCATGTTTTAAGTGAAAATATGCAAGGATAAGAGAAAGTAAAAACCAAAAGTTCACTTCAGGTCCTAAGAATAAGGATTTATATTTAGACTCCCTTCTCCAAACTTCTACTTTAAGTCAAACAAGGAAAGTGTTGCAACAAATGTAACTTGTAGCTCAAAAACAAAAGAAAAAAATTCGTTTCGAATGAATTAAAATGGATTCTAAGCAAACCAGCATATTTCATTCCTAGTGTATTAGTTTTCTAGGGCTACCCAAAAAATGTACCACACGATGGGTTGTTTAAACAACAGAAATTAATTTCCTCACTATTCTGGAGGCTAGGCCCAAGATCAAAGTTTTGGCAAGGTTGGTTTCTTATGGTTTCCTCCTAAGCCTCTCAGTTTGTAGATGGTTTCTTCACCTGGTCTTCTCTCTGTAGCCATCTGTATCCAAATATCCTCTTCTTATAAAGACAAGTCATATTGAATTAGGACCCACCATAATGACTTTATTTTAACTTAATTACATCTTTAAAAATCCTATCTTCAAATTACAGTTACATTCTGAGGTACTGGGACTTAGGACATTAACATATGAATTCGGGAGGCACACAATTCAGCCCATAACACCTGGGTCAAGTCACTTTGCTCTGAATTATGTTCTGATTCTAAATATGTTTTGAGAGTTAAGTCTGAAGTTTATATTGAAATGCAAATCTCCAATCAGATAAACAATTGTAACTCCCATGCACAATTAGAACATTGGGAGGGTTAAATAAATTGAATATCATGAAAAAATAAATGCCATAAGTATATTTAATGCCCCAGAATGAGAAATACACATGCAACTTGATATTGAGAGTGATCAGAAAGACTAGATTATAAATTTGGATAGATAAGAATTTATTGATGTGGGACCATTCACCCAAAATTTTAGGTATAAGACCCTGACAACGGTCCCCTGGATGTTTCAAATCTACAACTACAATGACTGCTAAAACCTTGAAAAAACAATGGGCACACTGACCAAAGTTGAAATGCCAAAGTTCCCATGGAGGAAGGTAAAAAGAGGCATGCAAAGTTTCAGTGATATGGGCATGATATCCACATCCAGAACACTCATCAAATGATTGTTTCATGAGAAAGCCAAGGCATACCATTTACCAAGTCCAGGAGAAAAACACTGTTGTGTGAATATCACTCAGTTGTGGATTCTCTGTAGCCAGGCCTGAGAGTAAGATAAAACTCTGTTAAAGAACTTGGCCTTCTTATGGCTATGGGGATAGTAGAATCCAAAAACAAGAGGTAGCAACATTTAACCTCCAAAAGCCAGGGGTAATAATTATTGCAATGGCCACCAAGACTGGAATGACATTCAAGGTGGCCTGATATGTAAAGATTTGTAGAGATAGTTAGTAGAATACAAGTGGAAGTGCAAAAAAAATGGACAGAAAACAATGTTAACCCTCAAATTGTGACAGCAGAATAAATAAAAGATAAATGCCTGGGAGACAGAAACCAGTCATTCCAATGAAAACCATGATCCCATGTGGAATTTTCAAATTTGAGGCAGCTTTCAGGTCCAGAAACTAATGCATACATTGGTGACCGTATATCCAGAGACAAGGGCACTGGAAAATCATGTCAAGTATAAATGGTAATGACTCCCCAGTACTTACAAGTGACCTTTGGCTAAAATAAGAATGTCCAGATGTTTCAAAGACCTTTGAACATAGGATATGAGTTGAATAGTTGCCAAGAGCTCTAAAGCATCATCATGAACCATAAACACCAGCCCTGCACAACCTCTCCCCCAACTGGAAAGCCACCTGTTAGAATCTAGAAGATCATTATAGGCTACTGCTAGTTCATTCAAGAATTAGGCCAAATTTTAGCTATAGAGTCAGATGGTCAGATATGGTATCTTTGCTCAAGTAAATTTGTAAGGTACTTCAGGTACACGGTTTGTGACAACTAACTTTACCAAAAAACATTCTTTTCTATATCATCAGAAAAGAGAAAAATTTTGCAAAAAAAAAATTGTATTCACATGGAATAGAGAACAATATACATTTACATTTTTTCCCCAGAAAAGTTGTAACTTTCATACCCTTAATCATAAAATAGTTCAAAGATATCTGTAGCCATCTCACAGAATAGCATACCACATGGATCAGTTATATTGATACATTATGTCGAATGGACGAATGGACTGAATGAGCATGAGATGGACTGCATTCAGGACACCTTACGAAGAAACAGGCATTCTAATGTATAAAAGATAAACCATGTGAAAATTCAGAGATCTACCACATGTATAAAATATTTTTAATTGTGGTAGTCAGGTACAAAGCAAGACATGGCCCCAAAGCGAAGGACAACTTACTGCATCTTGGATCTCTTATCATGAAAAACAAAACACAACTCCTACCAGCTTTCAATGGGACCCAGAGTAGGAAAATGTTCTGAGGTTAAGACTGTGATGTAAGTGTTGTAGGTCATAGTATTGTTGGTCAATTAAAGTTCAAAATCAAACAAACAAACTCATAGTAAAAGAGATCAGATTTGTGGTTACCAGAGGTGGGGTGTGGGTCAGGGAGAATTGGATGAAGGCAGTCATAAGGCACAAACTCCAGTTATAAGATAAAGAAGTACTAGAGATGTAATGTAAAACATGATCAATATAATTAACACTGCTCTATGAAACCAGGTTAAGCACAAAGGAAGAGGGAAAAAAAAAAGGTTAGACTTTATTTTATTACCCAGGTTCTATTTTTATTCCCCAGGGAATTGTGAATGGGCTTTGCCAGTGACACTTTTGCTGCACGAAGATGCAGAAAGACGGTCAGGAGCCAAAGAATGCAGGCACCCTCTAGGAGCTGGAAGAGGGGAAAAACAAGATTGTCTTCTAGAGCCTGTAGACAGGAATGCAGATTTGCTGAGCCCTTGATGTTAGCTCAGTGAGACCCTTATCAGACTTCTGACCTACTAAACTATAAAATAATAAATTATTGTTGTTTTATGCCACTAAGTTTGTAATAATTTGTTAGAACAGCAGTAAAAAATGCATACAGACTTTGGTAGTTGGAGTGAAGTGTTACCATAACAAATGCCTTGGAATTGGGGTGTGGTAAGCAGGGGCTGGAAGAATTTTTAGCAGTGTGACTAAAAAAGCCTAGATTTCCTTGAATATAGTGTTAGTAGATATATGGATGCTAACCATTTTGCTAACAAAGACTCAGATGGAAAGAAGGAAAATGGTTGAAGAAACATAAATCTCCCTGGAGAATTCCTAGATTGTTGTGAACAACAAAAAGTTATCAATTTACACATCTGAGATTTGCAAAATGAAAGCTGGATAATTCTAACTTTGGGCAGGAATATTGGAATCCAGTTACTCTCACTGATGACAGTAGAACCTGTTCAGCGCTTCTGGGAAAGCACTAAAGTAATATAGCCACACTTGGTCAAAATAAGCATAAAGATAAAGTAATAAAGTAAGCATAGATACAGATATGCCATTGCTGAGACTTTAAAATTTTTTCTATATTATTTATACAAGTTTATATATGCACATATATATATATGTAAGCCTGGGAAGTTCTCACATGAAAATAAGTAAGGAAAAAGTGATGAAAGGCCATTATAGAATGCTATTAATTAAAGATCTAAACATATGGTAATATGGGTTTAATCTTAAAAACATATTGCTAGATGAAAAAGAAATAAGTCTGGAGCAAAATTAAATAAAGGTGAATTTAATTTATTTACACTCAAAATAATAATACAAGTTTTATACACAGAAATGAAAAATATAGCCATGTTCTCCCATGAGGGTAAGAGAATCAGAGGAAAAAAGTAGAGATAAAATTCAATCAATGAATAAAAAGAAGTTACTCAAGTACCAATGACATCAGCATTACACAAACAGAGGAGTATCATTAACTCAACCCTTTGCACATACAAGTTAGTGTATAAATAATAAATGTGAAAGTAAATTTTAAAACATTTTATCATGTATATACATTTCATATTGAGTTAAATTATAGAATAAAATTAAAATAAATTAATGATTTAAGATATAAAGACAGGAAATATATTCAAAAATAAATATATTCAAAAGTCTAAGTTGCATACTAAGTTTATTAATTTATACCACTCAGCTGCATTAAATATCATAAGCATGTCTCTTCATTAATACTGCTATCTCACTTATTAAAAAGATAATAATTTATTTAAAATTGTATTGCCTCAAAGGTTTTTAAGGATTAAGTGAATAAATATATGTACATCACTTAGAAATGGATCTAGCATATGAAAACACCACAAAAGTGCTAGCTATCATCATTATTATTATTTCCCTAAAGTAAAGCAAAGTGAATGTTAAAAAGCAAAGTCTAAAATGCATATTTTTAAAAAGCAAACTATTTATGTATTATTTTTATTGTAAAAGAACTATTCATGTTTTAAGCTCCAGGAGTATACCTAGTATTTGATTTAATCCATTTTTCTTTTTCTAAAAACAGCTTTTTGCTTTGTAATAACTACTCCTTGGATTGGATATGTAACATCTTTCTGTGAAGCAATTTTTAATGTACATTCTAACCATCAGCATTAAACTGAGAGTGATTATCTCTCAAAACCAGGCATGACATCCATACCCAAAATTTAACAATAAACTCCAGCTCCTTTGTTCCTACTCTGAAGTGTGGCTTTCCATGTGAGTAATGTAACCATCTAATTTGTCATTCAAACTGGGATGCTTTTCAGAATTGATAGCTATACCAAGAAAACTTCCAGTACTGTCCCAGTTAAAATGGGTCATCAAATATAGATGTAGAGACAGTACAATCTCTCCTGAGAATGACCCTAAATTTATATTAGTATCACGTTCCTGTAAACTATGCTCAGAGGAACTTGAGCATAAATCACTTTGAATCCTTGTTTTTCTCCCCAATTTTAATGCCACCACATTAGCAGGGACTATCATCTTCTCATGTCTAGATCACTATCACAGCCTCCTAACTGAGCTACCTGCTCTCCCTTCTCTTCCTCCCCTAGTGCATCATCCACATAGCAGCAAAAGTCACACAAGTCACAGGCTCCCATTTCTGACCTCCAAAAATACCTCAATGACTTCTCACTGGCCTGTGAACAAAATCCAAAACTCTTAATCATGCACTACAAAGCCCCTCCTAGCCTGATGCCTGACTATCACTCAAACATGCCTCTCATTCAGAAAGCTTTATTCACATCTTTCTTCTTGAAATTCCTGCAACTCACTAGGTTCTTACCAATCTCAAAATTTATGACCCAGAAGGAGAAACAGAAATATATAATAATATGAGAGTTTAACATGCCTGTCTTACTCTGGTAGATCAAGGAGGCAATAAACTTGTCAGACACTAAAACACAGACAACCTTAACACAAACAAGCAAATAGTATATATACACAAATGTAAATTTGCCACATGTAATAAAGTTAAAAATTAATAACAATATTCAAACAAGGGAACTTCCAGAAGGAAATGAAAATCAAACAACCACAGAATTCTATTTAAAAATCTATTGAATCAAAGGTGAGATATAATTTAATATTGAAAATTTTTTATAAATTCAGGATAATCTCTTAATGTACTATACTCTATAGGATATAACCAAAGCAGTGCTCAGCGAAAAATTCATAGTATTAAACCACTTTATCAATAAAAAACAGCAAATGAAGTAGACACTTGCATCCAAAAAGATAAAACAAAATAATCTAAAATAAATAAAGCAAGAAATTGTTAGAGATAAAATCTCAATTTAGTTTTAGAAAATGAAAAAGGGAAATAAATAAATTGTGCTTTGATAACTTAGAAAGAAACACACCATTAAATAACCTAGTTTTTTTTTAAAAGGAGAAAGCACAAATTCAAAAAGAAATGAAAAGGACAATTAAAAAACATCATTCTGTGCACACACATTTGAAAACCTAAATCAAATTGGTAAATTTAGAAGAAAATAATGTGTATAAATGTGTCATATTAAAATCAACCTGAGGCATTTTTTAGCATAGCTGTAAGAGGTCTAATTGCCCTTAGTTGAGTTAGAAAATTTAGACAACGAATTTCCATAGAATAAGAAAACAGAGATTAGTCAAAAAGCCTATTCACAAAAAATTTCCATTTCCCCTAATGAGTTCACAAAGGGTTTTTCAAAGCCTTTAAGGAACAAATAATCCTAACTTTATTTTGATCAATTACCACGAATAGAAAAATCAGGAAAACTTCTGAATATTTTTTAAAAAGAAGATCCCAAGAACTGAAAAAGATGACATAGTGTATTAAAATTACAGATCAATTTCACTTATGAATAGCAATAAAAATTTTAAAACAGAATCATTAAATGGAATTCATATACATTCTTACATTGTATTGTAGCAAAAACCTCCTCAGGGGAATTGGATGTGAGAAAAGTAGCATATTAGAAATAAGCTGAAAGTTTTCAGCACCGGAATGAAAGGGGTAATGATTATACACCCTCTCTCACAGTTATGCTAGGGACAGAGGAAGGAAAAGTAAGCTTGGCGAAACACAAAGTATTAAAATGTCACATGGGGAAATAAATGACAAAACCACATATATGCCACCTCTCCCCTCCTGCAAGGTTGAAGCTGCCCATCTCATGGTGGACCGTCAGTGACTGAAGCTGAGTATGTTACTGTGCCTGTATCAGATACTGATAGCGGATCAATATCCACTTGCTTCTGCAAGCACCATCAGACGGGCAACAAATGGTAGATTTGTGCTAAATTTCCAACGTTGTGCCTGCAAATCCCATGTACTTCTAATCTCTGCCTGGTCCCCGATTCTCACTACGTGTAGAGAATATCTACAGTGACGGTGTCAGAAATAGGAGCTTTGTAGAAGCAGCAGCTTTGTGATTTTCCTGAGAAGTGGCTGAATGCCCTCAGAAGTACAAGCATTCTTGGCTGATAACTGCACCATCAGCCAGGAGGAATCACCACCGTTAGACTTGAACAACAATATAGAAACACCAATTGTAAACGATAGAAATCCTTTCCTTCGAGCCATATAACGGATGTTCAGAATTGCTATGATTCATTTGAATCCTAAAGATACCTTAGGTTTCTAACCTTGGAAAATGAAGATGCTTTTTATTTTTTGTAGTTTCCACATTGAAAACAAAATATTTCATTCATGTAACTTGCTCAATACACATCTATGGTATGAGTTACAATAACGAATTCAAAATCTTCAGTAGTTGTAACTAGGAAATAGACCTTATTTGCTACCGCTTCCAAATCACCATGATGTTAAATAAAAGGTGACAATATTCTTCAGAATATATCTGTGTTTGTAATACTACCATTTTAAATTCTACACATTTTGAAAAAACAAAGAAAATGATAGACTTAATCATTCTGTGATCATTAATATGGCCAAATGTGTTTTCAACAAGGAAAGGTTTCAACATGTCTCCAATTATAAATTTAGAGTCATGAATGGTGATTAGCCTAAACTCATTGATAAGCTATAAATCAATACATACATATGCATATGCATGTCAAATTCCATGATAGGGCTTCCCTGGTGGCACAGTGGTTGAGAGTCCGCCTGCCAATGCAGGGGACACGGGTTCGTGCCCCGGTCCGGGAGGATCCCACATGCCGCGGAGCGGCTGGGCCCGTGAGCCATGGCCGCTGAGCCTGCCCGTTCGGAGCCTGTGCTCCGCAACGGGAGAGGCCACAGCAGTGAGAGGCCTGTGTACCGCAAAACAAACAAACAAACAAAAAAACACATTTGATATATTGGCTTCTCAGCCCAAATTCCCTATCTCTGATGATAAGGGTGTCTTTCCACTTCCAGATGCAAGGAGTGTACCTTTCACATGAGAGATTTATTTTCTGCTTTCAAGGAAACAGAAAGGAGGGTGCGAGTATTCCTCTTGTATTGGTCAATTCTTAGGTAACTTTAACTCAACATAATTAATATGCCATTGGGGCACATTTTGGGGCAGCTAACCCACTCAATGTAAGCCAAATTCCCTACCTTGGTGAATGTGGTCTCTGCTAACTTTCTGGCTTCATCTCTTTTTATTCACACCATCCTGGCTGACTGGAAAAATTATTTCATAAGTATTCTAAGTATGTTCCTGTCACAGTACTTTTGTACCAGCTCCTTCTCTTGCTTGAGATGCTCTTTTCCTAATATAGTTGTGTCTTGTTTCTTCACATCTTTCAGATCTCTGCTCAAGTGTATCCTTTTCTTAGAGTCGTCCCTAATCATCCTTTATAAAACAGTATCCTCAAGCATTTGCTGCCCCCTTTTAATACTTTACTTTTAACACAGAATTTATTACCACCTAGAATATATTTATTTGTTTATTTTCTCCTTCCTTTATAAGAAAATTTCTGTAAAGGAGAACTTTTCTGTTTTTGTTTTTGTTTTTTTAATGTTCCATTGCTGACTCATAGTCAGCACCTGTCAATATATATTGAATGAATAAATGAAAGGATAAATATAGAACTTTATAAAATTTTTAACTTGTTAATGGACACTGGCTCTCCAAGGGATAAAAAGTTGTATATATTTCCACCCAAGAATAAATCATTGGACTAAGGTTTTGAAGGACATTATTTGGGAAAACCTTATAGCTATCAGATGGCAAGTACACCTGGTAAGCAACATTCTTGACCTGTTTATTTTATTGTGGTGAAGAACACTTAACATGAGATCTATCCTTTTAACAATTTTTTTGTGCAATATTGATACTAGCTATAATGCTGTACAGCAGATCTCCAGAATTTATCCATATTACTTAATTGAAACTTTATGCCTATTAATTAATAACTCCCCTCTTCCTCCTCTCCTCATTTCCTGGTAATCACCATTCCAATATTTGATTTTATGAATTTGACCATTTTAGAAATGTTAATCAGCAGATGAATGGATAAAGAAAATGTGGTATATGTTTATACAGTCTTCCCTTCATATCTGGGGGAAATTGGTTCCAGGAACCCTGCAGGTACCAAATACTGAAGATGCTCAGGTCACTTATATAAAAGGGTGTAGTATAGTAGGCCCTCTGTATCCTCAGGTTAGCATCCATGGATTCAAAGTGCTAATTATAGAACGGAATACCATTCAGCCTTAAAAAATGGTAAACAGCTTTCTTAATTGATTGCTTACTTGGCCATCTTTCTCTGAATATGGCATATATGCATCATCATCATCACCATCTTCATCAGTTTGGGGAAATTTTGTTCAATATATTGGTAAACACAAAAGTGAATACAGTACTTGATCCATGTCACCTAAACTGAGTGATGCCATAAGAGCTCTTCTATTTTCATTAAGGCAAATGCATTACATATCTATTTTGTTACTATAATTGTACAGACTGCACAACTGTGAAATTCAGGATCAGAATTTATAATATACATTCATCAAAGTTCCTATTGCATCTCATGTTGTCTCACATCAAGATAAGCAAGTTGAATTACTACATTTTATTTCCATTCAGGTAATGCTCTCATTATATAGTTACCCCCAGGATGACACATCTCAATTATAGAAGGCTTTGTATGACTAAGTTCTTCCATTAATGTAACCTCATAAATTTATAAAAAGCCAAAATGAGAGCTCTTGTTTTTCCAGTGTGTTTATCAAACAATGAATTCATATTATTGGCTCTGGAAAAGCTTTCTTTAAAGTAATTAAAAGCAGTACTTATGTCACCCAAGGGTAATTGCTGCTTATTTATTTATTGTTTTACAATTTACCTTCATTAGTTCAGAGTGACAGTGTCAACTGTAGAACAAGCATGAGGTTATTGGAATGTTATGACCATTTGAACTCAAATAGTGGAGGGAAAATCTCAACAAAAAGTACACCTATATGAACTGGATTCAGCAAGTGATCTACATCAAACAGGAAACAAAAACACACAAATAAATTTCAACAAACACGTTTTCCTGTATCTTTAAATGAAAAAACAGAAGAAAACACTGATGCTGACATCAATACACAGGTATGTACACCATTATGTTTAAGTAACCAGTCTGAATCAATGAGGTAGAGATGTTTTATTGAAGTAACTCATGCCTTTTATTCAGAGTTATCTGATATTACCTGTATGTCTAGCTGAAAAAGAAACCTAATCAACCATCATCTATGAGTGTGTACCTGTATTTCTATGTGTCTGTATTTTCTTTTTGGAAACTGGTGCCTTGATCTCAAATTTAAACTTCTGCAATTGATTCAACTTGAAGTTGATTAAATTCAATCAATTTCTTCAATTATCTTCAGTAACTTAGAGATATATTTGGATATATACTTCTGTTGCAAGTCCAGATATTTTTCTAAAAGTCTACATATATACATAGATCTGAATATAAAAATACATAAAAAGTATTGACTATTGTTGTTATATTCTATCTAAATGCTAAGTGATCAGAACCATTAATTCATTCCTTAAATAAACATGAACTAAGCTTTTATTAAATTCCAGGTAATTCGATTTTGGATATTCAATAAGACTTATGAAAATAAAATCTCTAAGTAAATTTTAGTGTTATATTTAATAAAGTAAAAATAATAATAGTAAGTATTATTATTATTGTTATTAGCCATGCTGATAATTATTGCAAACTTGGTACCATGGTAAACTAATCACATGAATTAATCTCATCACATAATCTATGACACAAGCTGTGACCCACATTTTGTAGATTATGAAACTGAACACCAGAGAAGTAAAGTAACTCATCCTGGTCATGGCTAGTAGTTGTCAGAGCTGAGAATTGAAACCACACAGTCTGACTCTAGATCCAAATATCTTACCTATTGTATCTTGCTGTGCTTCTAACAAGAATAGATAATATACACCTCTAAAAATGTGTCACAAATACCATGATTACTATGTAAAAGGGCCAGTGTTAGAAAAGTGGGCAAAACAAGGTGAGAAGTCAAATCTACCTTCTTGACTTGAATAAAGCAAGTCAAGTGACAATTTATACAGCATAGAACCCAGAGGCTTGATCTTCAGAGATGAGTAAGTGTCCATGAGATAGATAAGCTCATGGGGTAAGAGCAACTTGAGGAAAAGATTCACGTATAAAGTAACCTGGCATCCTGAAGAAATTGCAGACAGTTCTGTAGAGCAGAAGGTACGATGCAATGGAGATAGAGAAGGGAAAGAGAAGCTTGAGAAGGAAGAAAATGCAAAGCAAACTGTCTTGTATTCTCATGCTTCCAGACTTTTGTCATACATATACTATATAATTTTAGGAGGTATCCGGAGCAATATTTTAAAATGTATGTTTATTTTAATATCACTTAAGAAAAAATTAATATAAACTGTTATTGAAGTTTGTAATATAGGTTGTGAAGCTGAAATATATATTTAAATTTAACATGATGAGTTGATTTAAAGAAAACTATCAAGTGCACCATAATGCACTGCCATGACAAAACATAAAGTTTGAAAGATGGTTTGTAAACTACATCTGTGTGTGAAATAAGGAGTTTGATCTTTATCTTATGAACAGTTAAGAATAGATTAAAAACACTTTCATGTTAAAATTTCCATCTTGAAACTATTCACTCCACAGGACCTGCATAAGTCCAAGTTGAATTTAGTTACTGATGGAGCATTGACAGTTAGGTAAGGGATATGGATCAAGGTGCATGAAGTGATTCTGGCTTGGGTAATGGGGGCTACTAGTACCAGCCATTGAACTGCAGAATATGGGACGATAGTTGTTTGGTTTTTTTTTATGTTTGGTGGGTGCAGGTTGCATTCCAGATTCAAACATATTCAGATTGAATGCCCAAGTGCAGATATTGATGGGCTGGAAATCGAGAGAGTCACTAAGCACTTTGATAGGGAAAATGACATTGCCACTGTAACAGTTGCACGCATAAGTAAAGCACATGTCAAAATAGTATAAATATATTTCTTATTGTGAGATATCTTGTGATCAGACAATGGTTCAAGGCACTTGGATTTAAATATCTAGGACACACACTAAAAATAGACTCTTGCTTTCTATGTTGAACTTATTCAATCAGAATGTGCAGGTGGTGGGCCCAGGCCTTTGCATTTTTAACAATTTTCTTAAGTAATTTATCAGCATAGCCTAGTTTGGAAACAATAATTCTTCAATAAATGTAATTCTTCTTTAGGTGCTTGCACTCCCCAGACCATCCTACCTACCATTTTATTATGTTAAAATATTATGTGAAACACAAACTGATGAAAAACAGGAGGTTGGTTTTTACTAAGTTTCAAGAATCATGATAGAAGTATCTACAGGGACTAGGAAGGCAATATTCATGAGTAAAGCATGTCAGGTATAGGAGAGTTGGGTTTACATCTCTCTTCAACTAAATAGGGCAGTTGGGATTCAGCTCGAAATGACTGTTGCCCTGCTAGCATGTGAGTTCAGTGTTATAATTCTGTATAATTTTTAAATGTTTAATTGGCAACTAATTAAAATTACAACAAAAGCAATGAAACTGGGGGCTGGTGTCAGCTTCTAGTCCATCGTTTTGAAGCTCTTGATCAAACTCATTCTCATTATTTTCTGTGGAATAAAGAAGACTCAAAATGATGATTTAACTTAATTTTCAACACCACTATTTATATAAGCATAATTAATTTGTGAATGGATAGAAACATATAAAATGCACAATTATGCTTCTAAGAGTTAGGTTGAAGTAGGTCATTGATTACTTAGATATGTACTAATAATGTACACTTCTACTCTCTCTATGAATGTCACCCTGGCCAGGAATCTATAGACTGTAGAACTATTTAGTATATGATAGTGATCCCAAGTTTGGACATTCTAAAACTATCAAATTTTCTGTTGTTAATTTATTTATTAACTCAGTAAAGGAAAAAATCCAACTCTTTGAATTCCCCCAGATATTAAAAATAATAATTAGTATTATCATTATTATTATTACTTGTCTTTTAGCAAGACCAGGAATATTTTGAAAGCTAATTTCTTTAAATAATGACTGAGCTACTAACCGTAATAGTATCTGACAATGAAATGCATCCATTTGGCAGGTACTTATGTCATTTATGATAAAAACATTGGACTTCTGTGTTAAATATCTTCAATCTTTCCCTTCAAATTTATTATCCATCCTTCTACACCTTACTCTCCTTCCCATGATGGAGAAATGTATTGCTACATTAGGTGGCCCACCTGCCTTCTGGCCAATGAAAAATTGTAGGAGATGAGGAAGAGAAACATGAAAGAGAGGTCAGGACTTAAGGTCAGGACTTATCTCCCTAGCATCTTCCCAGAAGGCTCTACACCTCTCAAAGTATTACAGCTCCTCCCAGGTACCCTTTTCTTCATTACTCCGACCTGAAGTGTGGTCCATGGACCCATGTTGGTGACAAGAAGCATCTGAAAATTTATATTGCAGGGAAATTTTAGGTCTACTGGGTTCTAATTTTAAAAGGTGGAACTTTCATTTTGTCTTTTTTACTTCACTTTTCTAGTAATTTATTTTTACTGTTTTACAAAAATATCAGTTTGCAAAGGATTAGAAAGTAAACAAAACACAGCAAACAGAAACACACAAAAATTTGGTTCTTCCTCCACAGATAAGGTTGCCAGATATAACAACTAAAAATATGGTATACCAACTAATTTTGAATTCCAGAAAAGCAATGAATAAATTGTTAACATAATCTGTCCCAAATACATGTATTTTCTCTGGCAAACCTATGACAGATTCTGCTCTGCATGATTCTCTCCTTTCAAGTTTTGATGGGTATTTCTGAGTTCCTTTGGGTGTAGGGGTATTAACAGCTCTAATGTTAAGAGCAGAGGTCTGCATAATCCCTGTAGTTTTCCCCATTATGGCCATACCTTTTTCCAAAGGTCCTTTATAAAACTCTCCTCTGATTGTCTCATTTGAGTATGGCTTTTGTTGCTTGCTGGGACATTGATTGGTACAGGTTCCATACTAAATTCTTCCAGTTATTTCTAAATCCCAGTATTTAGTGTCCTCTGCAGTCTTTTCACTAGATTTCTCCTCCTCACAATTGCCACACTGTATACACCAATACGTTAAGAAAAAATAGAAACAGTCACTGGATGCCTAATTTGGGGAAGACAAGAGCCATTAAACTGCCAATCAACATTATCCAGATGTCTGCATCTTGTTACCTCGTTCCTCGTATTCTTTCCTCCCTCTAGCTAACTGCTTTCAATATGTAGTTTACTTGCTCTCAGACTCTTGTACAACCTTTCTTAATTGTCCTAATTCACATCCTGCAACTCTGCAATGCAGAAAATGAATAAACTTGCTGTGAACCAACAGTTACTGAGTATGACACAAAATATACTCCTGTTTTCCAGTTTTAGCTTTGTGCTCCATTTCGGAATAGATCCAAGACTTCCTCAAACACCAATTGCTTCTCTCACCCTCACACACACACACAAAAAAATGCTAGAACTCTCAGCTTGAAATTTCTCTGTTTATCTTTTTATCAGACAACTAGCTCAGTTATGAGCAAATTCTTATTATAGACAGTGCCTTAGGTTGAGGTGAAATCTGCTTCCTTGTAACTTCCATTACCTCTAGTTCTATATTCCTGTGTAGTAAGAATATGTGTCCTCTTTTAAACATGACAGTCCTTCATATCATCAACATTTAATGATGGCTAACAAAATTATGTCATTGTATTAGAAACTAACTCTCCATTACAATATACTGCAGTGAAATGACTCATCTAACATCAAGATGTAAATTACTTAAATGTGTGTGTTTTACAAAAAACATGCAAACTTTCTTCAAGGTATAATTTTATCTACATGCAACTTAATTCTGCCTTACAATTCTAGTACTAAGTTATATAGATCCTGTAAAAATATTCTCCAAATAAACAAATAATCATTTCCTATTTGTGAATTTAAAAATCTTCTAAAAATTAGAAGAAAATAATATCTGCAATTTGATTGAAATTCAAGTCTACCACTTATTAACAGGGTGATCTTGAGCAAGCCATTTAATTATTTTATAATTGGTAGATACAACACTTTTATTACACTATTACTAACAGAAAGACATTTGTTATTTTGCTGGTCATGTGATCTTACATCCATGTTTCAATACAGTCTCATATATTCCAGGAAGAATCAACAGTGTGAAATATATTGTTTATTCCTTTCAGGAAGAGACCTACTGCCATATTCTTTGCTATTACTATGCATACATATGTGTACAGAATTTCAATGTATAAATATGTGATCATCTGTTAACCTCCTAATAGCTTTTGTTGGGAATGTGGTTAGATCCAAGATCATAGCATAAAAAACATAACAAATGATGCTGGAGAAAGAGTGTGGACTACTTGCTTATTCTGTAATACTTCTTTTGCATTTGCTTTGGTTTATATGACCATTTTATTTCAAGAAAATAAAGTCGTATCAAAAACTTGAAATTGTTAAGTGTGTAACAGTTAAGGAAACAGTTCCATTTTAAAATATATTACACTGGGCTCTCAATATTCTTCATTGTATCACCCTCCTGCCCCAACAACTATTTTTCCAAGGGAAAAAGGGAAAAGGAGAATTGGCCAGAAATGGAATACGGTTTAGGTCAGTAAACATGTGAACTATATATTTTTAGAATGTGCCATAATATTTTTCCAGTTTCTACTCCTTGACTGCAGCTTTGACTAGAGGAGGAAATCTTGCCCCCAAACTTGTATTGTAGCTTTTTCTCAACAGGGAATCACAAATGTAAATGTCTTAAGGACAAGAGTCTGTATTTTATTTCTGATGTTATTCCCAAGCTCTTTCAATAATTCTGGCAACTACTAGACTCATAACAATTTTTTTAATGAATATATTACTACCTCATAGCAGTTTCATTCACTATTCTTTCATTCATTCATTCAACAGATTCTACTGGTTGCCTATCACGTTCAATGTACTGTTCAAGTGTACAGTTGTGCTACCCTCACCCTCCAGACTACTGTCAGGGTTCTTTCTAACATTTGAATCTCACTGTGCCCTCCTCCTATTTAAATCCCTCAGTGAATCTCTTTAACACCCACATGATACATTACATAATTTCCAAAGTACAGAAATGGTCCCCTTCATCAGTTGAGGTCTGTCTTACCTATTGATATACCTGTCTTGTTGACCCCATATTTATTCTTACTCTATTTTATAGCTGCATTAATTTGTGCTTCTCCAAATATACTATACTGCTTCACATCCCTGTATACTTGAGCATATATATGTGTTCAACTTATCAGATTTTCTTCATGAAGTCATATTCTAATTAACATTAATAACAATTTACTGAGTTTTTTTTAACCAGACACTGTGCTAGACACTATATATGAAATGCATTACTTAATCCTTGTAACAGCCATTCAAGGAAGACAAACCTATTTCTATTTTACAGAGGAAAAACCAAGGCCCCAAAACATTAATTTACTCACAGTCTCAAATACCCTTAATGTAATTTCTATTATATTAGAAATTGCTTCCTTAACTTCTCATTTCAAAGCATATATTGAATTCATTCCATCATACTTTCCTTCCTTTTTCATATAGTACTGAATTTGGTTTGCTAATTAGTGATCTAGGATTTTTGCCTCTATTTGACCTCATAAAATTGGGCTATAATTTCCTTTCTTACACTGTCCTTGCCTCATTTTCGTATCAAAGTGAAAAAAACAAAAAAAAACCCTGCACATGCATATATTAACCAAAATAGCCTTAACTTTCCCCTCAGCTTAAGTAAACTTGAGACAGGCTTCTTCCAGACTATAGTCCCCGACCTACTTTTCTGAGAACATTTACTTTAGAAAACTTTCTACTGTAAATTCTTTCACTATTCCTTTGAAATGCAAATCTTCCCCTAACCTTTTGCCAGTTTTATAACCCAGGAATGTTTTTCTCCGGGACCTGGGGCCATCTCTTTGAAATATAATCCTAGAAGGAGATAGGGTCTTTATCTTTTAGTCTGTATATGAAGATGGGATCATAATTTCAATAAGTGTCAATTAGCAAACATAGATGGCTTAATCACATTGATCGACCTCCGCACTACCATTCTCCAGTACTTGTTGAGCTCTATGTGGCTCCTCTATTACAGTAAGCTTGAATGAGGTCTTCCTTGCCTGTTTAACCCCATCAGTGCAATTTTTACTTTACAATATACAGACAAACATACATATACTTAGTGTTGCTATTTTCACCTCTCCCCTTCTCTCTACACTTGTAGTTTTATAACCTTTTAAAAATCACTCCATTTTTTATATGAAATGGATCCAAGGAAGAAAGGCGTATGTCTTTTTCGTCATCTGTACTTAGAAATGTTCCTCTGTTAGATGTATTATATTTTTTTAAAAACATTTTTCCAGGACTTCTGTTTCTACAGCAGGAAGAATATTCATATTATCTGGGTACACAGTATCACCTGGACCTGATATTAATAATTCTTCTAGGAAATAAGATTGTGAGCTTCCCTTCTTGATGTGAGTTTCAAAAGCATCATTTCTTTGTCTTCCGTTTCTCTATACTCAGCACCAGCTCATAGCCAAGCACATATCAGTGAGTACTTACGTGTTGAATGATTTAATTAATTTACAGTTTTTCCCTAGGTTACCTCCTCCATGAGGTCCCTTTCACAATTACTCCATGCACAGTTCCTTATGGGACTTGGTCCAGTGCTATGATTGGCACTTCTCCTTCCGGATCCTATAGCTGGAACTGTGTCTGTTCTTCTCATAAGATGACCTCCAGACCTGACAGTGTGTTTCTTGAGAACCAGTATTGGCTCTATATTCTTTATCTAGTAAAGTATATTTGTATCTCATTCCCAGAAAAAACATATGAGCTATCTTTCTGTGTCCAAGGAAGTATATGGCTGGATAAGTCCCAGCTTGGGAAGGTAACTTTAAATACATAAAAAGTATTCTAATGTTTAATATTTAAAATAATTTTGGTTATACATTTCCACTATACCTCACTGGTTTTCTCCATGTAAATACTCTTAACGGTTGAGGTTTTTTTTTTGTTTGTTTTTTCTTGCTGTACACGGGCCTCTCACTGTTGTGGCCTCTTCTGTTGTGGAGCACAGGCTCCGGACATGCAGGCTCAGCGGCCATGGCTCACGGGCCCAGCCACTCCACGGCATGTGGGATCTTCCTGGACAGGGGCACGAACCCGTGTCCCCTGCATCGGCAGGCGGACTCTCAACCACTGCGCCACCAGGGAAGCCTGGTTGAGGTTGTTTAACATTAAGAATGCTGAGAATACTTGGGGACACTTTCTATAAAAATATTTAAGAAAATAAGCAATCACATAATGTGGAAAATTAACAGATTGTGAGAGATCAATGCCCTTGGAGGTCCAAACCATTTTAACAAAAATTCTCATTTTCATACTAGCCTTTCTTCAAGCTATTATCCACCAAGATAATACAATGGTCTTCTAAGATACAGATAAGTTAGTGTCACTCCTCCACTTAGAAAACTCCAATGCCTCCCTTTGTTCATGAAATAACATGCAAACTCTCTTACATAGGCTTCCAGGCTGGGTCCTTGGTGCCTGGTTCAGGTCCTGGTTCATGTTCAAGATCTCAGTCTGTATCTGTCAGTGACACGGAGGCAATCTTGAACCTCTATATGACTTGGCATTCTCTGCATTGTACCCCAAAGCATGAGTTTTGAATTCTATTTCGTGAAATATTTTCAATGGATATGTGATGCTTAAAGAGTTGAAAGTATTTCTCAGTAAGTTAGACTCTTCCATCCTCCGTCTGGAGAGTAAAAATAATTACAGTCCATAGAAACTTTAGAGTTAACATTTTATAGTTATTTCTTTATATAGCAACTTTATAGTTAACATATAGTTAACATTGTTTTCAGGGTTAGCAGTCTAAGTTCAGTTAGAGAAGAAAGGTTTTTTTTTTTTCATTTTGATAGTTTGAAAACACTCTTCTAAAGGAGAGAATGATGTCAGTGATATTGTTTCTTTTATGCTTAAAGGACTAAAGAAAAATCTTACTTTTATCAGACTCAAAAAGAAGTGACACTTTCTACTAAATATTTAAAAATGGTCTATGCATCTTAGAAAAGCTTTGAATGATTTCTTTGTAGAATAGCATCTACAGGGAAAATAGGAAATACATTAAACTTTAGCATTTATTGTAGTTTATTATAAGAATTTATATGAGACTATGAATAGTATTTAATATGTAATATAGTCATACATTTTAATACATTTAAAGAACATATTCTGAAACTCTATCCTAGTGAAGTATGACACTGCTCTGAGAATAAAACTGGATCATTTTAACCCAAGCCCTAATTTTTTCTTTAGCAACAATTTAAATGGCTTTTAGGCACTCACTCAAGGAATTTTACACATTACTCTATCCATGATAAAAAATGTGTACTGATCTCCAAGTCTGACTTTATTTCATTTCTAAGCTCCTCACCAACTAGATTTTACATCACTGTATTTGTCTATGTTCCTCTACCTTTTAATTTAGGTCAGAAATACACTGCCACACCATTCCAGACTTTGGGAGATAATTATCTCCCTCTTCTCAAAACAAACTTCTACAAAGGAGCTAAGGATTGGGTATGACAGAAACTAAAGAACAGTACTAAAGGGTTTATGGGAATGCTGAGAAGACAGATCCTTGCTCTCTGCATGCAGGACATGGATGCAAGAGGCAGCAGTACCTGGTCAACATGGCAGAGAAAAGCAGAGCAGAGAGAAAAAAGCCATTGTCTACTTTCACTTCCTTCTCAGATTTGTCCCAATCATCACATTTTTGGAGGGGAGAGGGAACTGTTCTGAAGCTCAGAAAGAGAAATCATTATATGGCGGTGACTATGTCTCCTCCATTTAATTCAACTTTCTTAGTAAATAGCCTTGCAAAGAAATAAGTATAGATTTTCATGATGGCAATGATGTATTAAGAGCCATTTTGTAAGACTAAACAGGGCCATAGAAGGAGATATGGTCCTTATCTGACTTTGATACCATGACTTTAATTTTGTATTATTGATATAGAATCTGATAAACCCTAGATGCAAAACAGAGTGAAATTCCTATGTCATATTTCCTTTTGTTTTTATACCAGTGGTTTTTAAACTTGGATGCACATTTGGATCACATGAGAAGGTTTAGAAATCCTGATGTGCAAGCCTTACTACATACCACTTTAAATCAATATCTTTAAAGGTGAGAACCAGAACTCAGTATATTGTAAAACTTCTCAGGTGATTCCAAAGTGCAGCCAAGGTTGATAAATATTGATATAGACTATTCCTTTGAAGGTAGAGCTAAAGTTTACTTTAAATAAATATTACTATATTCATGAAAACATTGTAATGTATAGCAGAGGTATAAATTTTAGTTTAAAAGTTGCCTGGCTCAAATTCTGTCTCTTCTGAACATATACTTTGACAAATTTAATTTTTCTCAATGATAAAATGGAGATGAAACTACATGCCTTACAGAGAACTTGTAAGGATTATACACAATGGGTAATGCCTACAATATAATTACTGAATAAATAGCTGCTCATACATCGGAGATAATTTTGACATATTCCTAGAAAATATTATATCTCACAGTGCACGTTTCCCCTCCTCCTACACCTTTGGCCATTCTTCTTTCTTTTGCTATCAGAAACTTGATGTTCGGTTTGGGGGGAATGATGGATAAATTTATCCCAATCTTCAATTTTTATATATGTTTTAGGTGAAGTTGATACTACCCCCATTTGTTCTCTGTCTGTGGATATGGATATGTAATTCAGACCTGGCCAAAACAGTACACAATATTCCACAAAAGCTGTGATTTGACCCAGTGTGGGCCAATGAAAGTCAGTGCCCAGATTTTTGTTCAAACTTCCGACAGTGAATTTCCTTCATGTTGGGCTTGCCAGTGCAAAGATGTAGGGCTAGACTATTGTCAGCCATCTTGCTACAAAGTCAGTTCTAACAACATGAAGGAGGGCAGAACTGAGAGAGGTAGACAGATCAGATCCTGGTAGAATAATGAAAGCCCCTTGATGAAGTGGCGCCACAAGCTAAATAGCTAAAGAAATGAAAGCACTGCCAATATTTTTTTTCTTTTCTTGAGTTGAGCCTGCGTGCTACAACTACTGAAGCCCATGCGCCTAGAGCCCATGCACCACAACAAAGAGTAGCCCCCGTTCACTGCAACTAGAGAAAGCCCGCACGCACCAACGAAGACCCAATGCAGCCAAAAATAAATAAATTTATTTTTTTAAAAATTACACGTAGGGCTTCCCTGATGGTGCAGTGGCTGAGAATCTGCCTGCTAATGCAGGGGACATGGGTTCGAGCCCTGGTCTGGGAAGATCCCACATGCCGCGGAGCAACTCGGCCCGTGAGCCACAACTACTGAGCCTGTGCGTCTGGAGCCTGTGCTCCGCAACAAGAGAGGCCGCGACAGTGAGAGGCCCGCACACCGCGATGAAGAGTGGCCTCCGCTTGCCGCAACTAGAGAAAGCCTGCGTGCAGAAATGAAGACCCAACACAGCCAAAAATAAATAAGTAAATAAAAAAATAAAATAAAATATTACATGTATTCTATTCCTTGAGGAGGAATAGAAGGTATAATGGCAAATTAGAATATTCCTTTAAGAAATTATCTGGATGAACTATTGAATTTGGTGTATTTAAAGCAACAGAAGGACCTTGAGATACTTATTCTGATGGTTGTTTTCAACATTTGAAGAACCGTCCTATGTTAAACTAGAGAACAAAACTAACACCAATGATAAAATTTATGAAGGAACTGGGAGTATTCGGAAGATAAGTTGAACAGATAGAGAGATACACTCTGCATCTTCAGAGGGTGAAGCTCTTTGTCATTTAAAAAGCACCCAAAGAGAAAAGAGAGTTAAACTGGAGGACTTGTTGGTCTATTGCACCTCCAAAAATGTTTGACTCAATGATGAGTTATAAATATCTTTGAACTATAAATCCAAAGACAGCATCCAAGCAGTAATCATTAAATAGTTGTGTAACCATTTAAAAATATTTTTCACACTCTTTGTTGTTTCATTTGCTTATGAGTGGATAGGATCTGAATGATCTGAAATATTTTTCCTAGCTTAAAACTTCTATGCTTTTGTCTTTATTTCTTTTTATCTATAGTGTGTCTTTCTTTTCTTTAATCTTATTAATATATTATCCTGATAAGCATTCTAAAATCAAATTAGAAAAAATATATAAAGCTGAAAATGTTTAATTGTATATATGAAAAAGTGAACTATTAGCACACAAAATAAAAGTGTTAAATTTCTGCAGTAAAAGTAAAATCTCTTATTTGCATTCATTTAACATGATTCTACAATTAGTAATTGGTAGAACATATGTCTAACACCTAAGTTTATTAAATTACATTTACCACCAATTTGGGCACATATGCTTTAAAAATTATATTCTTCATATTTAAACAAGAGCAATATAGATGTCATTAACACTAATTGTGATATTTCAAAAGAATAGGAAAACTATACGACTAATTTTGCATTGATTTTATGAAGAAAATATTAGAAAATCTGTAATAAGTCATGTTTATAACTAACAAAATTGAAAAACAGTACACACATTTCAGGAAGATAAAAAAGATACATACCTCATCAAGCAATTATTATATAGTTCTAAGTAAACACTGTAGAGCAGATGTAGGTGCATTGGCTTAAGATGAAGGAATTACTTAATTCTCAGATTGGAAAAAACTCTCTTTTTTTTTTTTTTTTTTTTTCTTTGCGGTACACGGGCCTCTCACTGTTGTGGCCTCTCCCGTTGTGGAGCACAGGCTCCGGACGCGCAGGCTCCGCGGCCATGGCTCACGGGCCCAGCCGCTCCGCGGCATGTGGGATCTTCCCGGACCGGGGCACGAACCCGTGTCCCCTGCATCGGCAGGCGGACTCTCAACCACTGCGCCACCAGGGAAGCCCGGAAAAAACTCTCTTAATGAAAACAACTTACAGGCAAAATGTTTGACTTAATAGGGAATACTTGCAGTGTTTCCTTGAAAAGGTCTATACAAATGTGGTCAGAGGGAATCACCTATTGGTTTAAGGAATGTTGCACAAGTTTCTGTGCCACAAATTGTTTAAGAATTGAAATTGGTACTTAGGTGGAAGTTTTGTCTTTTATAACATTTCTATAAATGGTCCAGAAGAAAGAGAATATGAATATAGCTTACCAAAGATTCTAATCTCTCCCATGTGCTGAAATGTTAAGTCAACAGGGGTTCATTTCAAAATCTCACTATCAGTGTGAGTGGGTAAGAATGTGACAGACAATCGGGGAAAATGTAAGTTCATACTCTTGGAGAAAATAACTGAAATCATAATTACACAAGAATTAAATTGAGGGAGCTCATTTTACATTCCCCACCCCTCCTCTCCCCAATAACTATTGATATAACAAAACACTTTCAAGCCTTTAAAAACAATTTCTTTAAATTATTGAAACAATATGGTGATTTGACTTAAAAAGAAAACATAATATCAGGTCACACTGGGAAAAATACAGGCATACCTTGATTTGTATAATTGTACTTCTCAGATGTTGTGTTTTTTCGCAAATAGAAGGTTTGTGGCAACCCTGCCTTGAGCAAGTCTATTGGCGAAATTTTTTTCCAATGACATTTGCTCACCTTGTATCTCGGTGTCACATTTTGGTAATTATAGCAATATTTCAAACTTTTTCATTATTATTGTACTTTTTATGGTGAGCTGTGATCAGGAATCTTTGATATTACTATTGCAAATGTTTGGGGGTGCCAGAAACTTCACCCAGGTAAGATGGTAAACTTAACCAACAAATGTTGTGTGTATTCTGACTGTTCCACTGACCAGCCATTCTGCCATCTGTCTCCCTCTTGTTGGGGCTGCCTATTCCCTTAGTCACAACAATATTGAAAATAGGCCAATTGATAACCCTACAATGCCCTCTAAGTGTTCAAGAAAAAGGAAGAGTCGCACATCTCTCTCTTTATTTTAAAAGATAAAAATGAGTAAGCTTGGTGACGAAGTCATATCAAAAGCCAAAATAGACTGAAATTAGGCCTCTTGCTCCAGTTATCCAAGTTGTGAATGCAAAAAAAGAAAAAAAAAAAAAGTTCTTGAAGGAAATTAACAATGTTACTCCAGTGAACACACGAATGATAAGAAAGTGAAACAGCTTTACTTCTGATATGGAGAGTTTTAGTGGTCTGAAGGGACCACAACCTGCCCTTAACTCAAAGGTAATCCAGAGCAAGGTCCTAACTCTTTTCAATTCTTTGAAGCTTGAGTAAGGTGAGGAAGCAGCAGAAGAAAAGTTGGAAGCTAGCAGAGGTTGGTTCATGCGGATTAAGGAAAGAATCTGTCTACATAACATGAAAGTACAAGGTGGAGCACCAGGTGCTGACGTAGAAGCTGCAGCAAGTTATCCAGGAGATCTAGCTGAGATAATTAATGAAAGTGTTTACACTAAACCACATATTGTCAGTTTAGATGAAACAGCCTTCTACTGGAAGAAGATATCATCTAAAACTTTTATAACTAGAGAGGAGAAGTCAATGCCTGGCTTGAAAGCTTCAAAGCACAGGCTGACTCTCTTGGTAGAGATTAATGCAGCTGGTGACTTTAAGTTGAAGTCATTGCTCATTTACCATTCTGAAAATCCTAGGACCTTTAAGAATTATGCTAAGTCTACATAGATTGTGGTGTATAAGTGGAACAACAAAGCTTGGATGGCAGCCCACCTGTTGACAACATGGCTTACTGAATATTTTAAGCCCACTGTTGAAACCTACTGTTGAGAAAAAATACTTATTTAAAAATATTGCTCCTTGACAGTGCAGTGGTCACCCAAGAGCTCTGATAGAAACGCATGGTAAAATTCATGTTGTTTTTATGCCTGATAACATAACATCCATTCTGCAGTCCATGATCAAAGACTAATTTCAACTTTCAAGTCTTTATTATTATTATTATTATTATTATTTTTTGTGGTTCGTGGGCCTCCCACTGTTGTGGTCTCTCCTGTTGCGGTCTCTCCTGTTGCGGAGCACAGGCTCCAGAAGTGCAGGCTCAGCGGCCATGGCTCACAGGCCCAGCCGCTCCATGGCATGTGGGAATCTTCCTGGACCGGGGCACGAACCCGTGTCCCCTGCATTGGCAGGCGGACTCTCAACCACTGTGCCACCAGGGAAGCCCTCAAGTCTTATTATTTAAGAAATACTTTTCATAAGGCTATAGCTGCCATAGTGATTCCTCTGATGGAAATGGGCAAAGTAAATTGAAAACCTTCTGGAAAGGATTCACCATACTGGATATCATATAGAACACTTGAGATTCATGGGAAGAGGTCAAAATATCAACATTAATAGGGGTTTGGAAGAAGTTGATTTCAACCTTCATGGAAGACTTTGAGGGGTTCGAGACTTCAGCTGAGGACGGAACTGCAGATGTGGTGGAAATAGCAAGAGAACTAGAATTAGAAGAGGAGCCTGAAGATGTGACTGAATTGCTGCAATCTCGTGATCAAAATTAACAAATGAGGAATTGCTTCTTATGATGAGCAAAGAAAGTAGTTTGTTGAGATAGAAACTACTGGTGAAGATGCTGTGAAAATTGTTGAAATGACAAGAAAGGATTCAGAATATCACATAAAATTAGTTGATAAAGCAGCTGCAAAGTTTAAGAGGATTGACTGCAATTTTGAAAGAAGTTCTATTGTGGGTAAAATGCTATCAATCAGCATGGCATGCTGCAGAGAAATTGTTGGTAAAAGAGAATCAATTAATGGGGCAAACTTTACTGTTGTCTTGTTTTAAGAAATTGCCAGTCACTCCAAACTTCAGCACGCACCATTCTGATCAGTCAGCAGCCATTAACATGGGGACAGGACCCTGCAACCGCAAAAAGATTATGACCTGCTGAGGGATCAGATGATGGTTAGCATTTTTTAGCAATAAAGAATTTTTTAATTAAAGTATGTACATTTTTTAGACATAATATTATTGCACACTTAACAGACTACAGTGTAGTGTAAACATAACTTTTATATGAACTGGGAAACTAATAAATGTGTGATTTGTTTTACTGCGGTGGTCTGAATCCAAACCCACACTATCTCCAAGGTATGTCTGCATAGGAAATAAACAAAATTATAAGAATCATAGTAATAAACATTGAGCATCTACTTTGTGTCAAACCTGGAGGCATTCTGTGAACATTAGAGCCTCATGAAAATCCTTTGAATTCCTAGATTTTGTCTGAGGAAAGTTGGACTCTTTGATAGTTAAAAGCAGTGGTTCTCAGTCAGGGGACTTCTGGCAAATAGGTCTAGAGACATTTTTGGTTGTCACAACTGGAGGTTGGAGGAGGGTGCTACTGGCATATAGTAGGTAGTGATAAGAGATGCTGCTAAACACCATACAATGCATAAGGCAGCTTCCCCCCAGAAACAGCAATCAGGGTCATAAGGATGTGAGAAGTGTCAAGGTTGAGAAACTCTGATTAAAAAACATGTCCAAGAAATTTGTCCTGTGACTCTTACACTTTGTATTTATGGTTTTACTTCAAAGAGACATGCAAAAGTTTTAGAGATCAATAAAGACATTAGAGACTTTGACATAAAGCAGTCTAAAATATAAAAAAAATTATTAGTAGAGGAAGAGAGAGAAATAATGTTAATTTTATTTAATCTCATGAATTCAATAAAAATATATCAAATGTTGAATTAAATGATGAGTAAACCTGGAATGTACCTCAAGGATTTTGAAATCACTTAGTGGTGGGGAAAAAAAAACAAACAACAAAGTAGAATGGAGTAAACCCATAAAATAAGTCTAAATACTTGGAGTTTCAAGTAGGAAGAAAACATATTTGGCTCAGAAAATCTAGAATGACTTTATAAAGAAAGTTAGATATTTTTAACTTGATCTTAACAAATGGGTAGATTTTTAATAGAAAACGAAATTGTCTGTTTGAGGAGCAGCATTACTTCTGTCTCTCCTCTCCTCTCCTCTTCCCTCCTCCTCTCTCTCTTCTCCTCGCACAACAGAAACTATACAATGTGGATAATGTTCTATTTGGGGAGGAACACAAAGGAAGTTTATTGGTCTGATAAGAAAAGAATAAGGGAAGTTTTATAGAGGGCATCAATTTTGAACCAGGTGAAAAGGCAGAAGTGGGCAAAGGAAAAGCAACTTCAGGCAGTGGAAAAAGCTCAAGGAAAGCAATGAAAGACTGGAAGAAAGTAGATGGTGCTCACTCTGTTTATAATATTCTTCCCCTTCTCTCCTTGCAAACAAAGTGTTTATGTCCTTTAGACCCTTTCTATGAAATTCTTCCTTGGGAAAGATTTCTTTGATTTCTCTGACTTGATCAAATTCCTCTGTAACAGGTATAAATATCACTGTGTTCCTCTCATTTACTTCAATTGTCATAGTAAAATTTTATATGTATTTGTGTAATTATTTGATTAATATTTGTCTCCCCACCAGACTGTAAGAACCATAAGGTCAGACACCAGGTCCAATTTTGTTCACCCAGTACAGAGCAAAATACTTTCAAGAGAGTTGATGCACAATAAGTATTCATGGAAAAAAATGACACATAAAATAGTGAGGTAAAACACAAAATAACATTGTCAGAGTATTAAGTACAACATATACCATGGTGAATTTTGATTTGAAGAATAATGATACCAATTAAGAAAGGCTCTTGCTTGTCTCATTAAAAAGGTTTGAGCTCTATCCTGTATGAAATGGAAAGCCACCGGAATACTTCAACACACTCTGGGGTTCACAATCAGAGTTTTACTTTATATGGCTGACTTTAACAATAATTTAAAGGATGGATTGGGCATTGGGGTAATAATGGAAGATAGGTGAATAATCATGAAAATATTATAGTTGTCTAAAGATAAAATGATGAGTCCCTTAGTAGAACCATGGTACAATATGCATAAGAAAGAATTCTGCTTCATAATTTGAGTTAAGACACAGAAGGTAAATTAGACCCAGTGTATGAAAGACTTTTCATATAGTAACTGATCCAATTCAAGTTAAGTCTGAAAAAAAATTTGTTTCAATTATCTTTCCTGAATAACTGTTATGTTATCCAAAATGGTGCTGGTGCCATTGCGTGTGGATGTAGGTCATTATGCATGCTACTATTCTTCTGAGATACTCTCCTATTGAGATAATTTACAAATCCATCAATGCATTGTTGTGCTCTAAATAAAATATACTCTTCAAGCATAAAGTCATATCCTGTCTTTATAAATGATGCTACTCAGAAAAAGCTAACTGCATGATGTATCTTCAGAGTCTTAAGACAATTTACTACGGTGGATTTGACTTTTAAATGGAACCATAAATTATACACTACACTAAAAATGATAAGGTTTAATGATGAGCTTTACTGTAATTCTCATCTGAGACAAATGTTGCCATAAAAATCTAAACCAGCATTTAATGAATTGACAGAAGCTAGAGACCCTGAGATCCGTGCTAGTTGAGAAGGACTTAAAGACTTGTGGAAGGAGCTCAGGTCGGAAGATAAAAATCTGTGCCTCCTCCCTTCAACTTCCTGAGCACATAGAGGCCCTCAAGTTACATCTCCCCAAAGAATGTAAAAGATCCAGCTGCTAAGGGGACAGCTTTTATCTGTGCAGGAACTAGCATCTCATTTGTTAATGTTCCAAATGAGACAAAAAATTAGTAGTTGAAGCATCTGCTCCTGCACATTCGGAACAAAGAAAAAATCCTGTATTTAGTGTAGTCACACAAAAAGGAGTGATCCGGAAATATTCCCTGGAGTGTTAATAACAAGACAGTAATTATCTGAAAAGGACGGTGACAGATAGAACTCTATGGAAGATCCGACCCACCCTGTTAGACACCTACACTGTTTTCTTTGGGGGAAGTAACTTAATTTCAATGGGAAAATATATTTTCTGTCTGCAATCTCTATTAAATATTTAATTAAAGTTAAGGGAAAGCCTCCTTTTTAAAAAGTAATTAAACACTAGAACACTAGAAAATGTTTTTTAACCCTCTTTTGGTTGTTACTCTTTTGAAAACAGATCATTATTGTCCTCAGTTTTAGGAAAATTCCAAGTGGAATTATACTAACTGTGTCCTTTTCCAAAGCTGAGTTATATGCAGGAAGGGAAATAACGCATTTTTTAGATAACATAGAGCATAAGCCTTTATGACAATATTTCATGGGGACATGAAGAAATTAAACTAGTGGTTACTTACATTATGATTCCCTTTTGGTATTTCTCATATAAAGACATTTAGTGTGCAGGAAAATTTTATCTGGTTCAGATGGCAAAAGACGAGTGAAAGGACTTCATTGTGGAAAGTGTTCAATGAGCCAGGCTTCAAAGGAAAATGAGTATCTAGGACCTTCCTAGATATTAAATTAAGACTCACCTGTTCTCTTTGACAGTATTGGGAGAATATATGTAGAGGAATGTCTTCTGGACTTTTGAATATATTTAGAAACTCACAAAGAGAGAGATTCATGGCTTGAATGTGTCCTTATACCTCCCAAACTGCAAACAGCACACTGGGAGTAGCGACTTGCTTTTTTAAAAACTTCACTCCATTCTAAGAACCAATACAAACAGGACCACATCTCTTATTCATCTTTGAATCACTAGAACCCAGTACATTGTCTTTCACAGTTGGTTCAATAAAATGCTGTTGAATGAAGCAGTATATTTTACCCAGATGTTTTATATTAGAAAAAGATAGATTTTATACAGTGCTGTGATATAGTGTGTGTGTGTTTAAAGCAATACTTTATTGACTCTCTTACTTCATTCTCTTTTTTCTAAAATCATGACAACAAAGAAGAAATGGAGGGATAAATGTATATATATGATTTAGGCAGAAATAGTTCACTAAAATAACTGGAGGAAAAGAATGGCATTGCTCTTATAAACAATCACTGTTCTTTGATTTTAGCATTTATATTTAAGTGTAGTGTATGTGGTAGTGTAGAAACAGAGAAGAGAAAGCAATATAATGAAAAATGGATGTGAATAGGGGACTGTTCAGCTTACCATCTTTTCTCCAACTTAAACTACTCCTCCATACCGTATCAGGCTAGAAATTGACTGGGCCACATCACAAAATTAGGAGGTGAACTGACTTTTCTTTGAAAACTTGCAAACTCTCATTTTCTCTAGAAGGGAGATAATTAGGTGGACTTCCTTGTCCTGCTTCTCTTAAATTGGACTAAACTTGAAACCTATTATGTTAGCAGAATATTTAATTGAGAGAAGTATCTCCCAATCTAGTAAGAATGTGAAAACAAGATGTAAAGGACAAAAAGCAAGCTTTGTGGCAGGTGGAAGAAGAGGAGATAGAAATGAGATAATGAAGGGAATCGTCTATAAAGCTTGATGTGCAGCCAGTCTAGAAGTTCAAGTAAGAAAATGGAGAAAAAGTTTGAGAAAGGAGAACAGAAGGAGAAAAAGTAAACAATAATGGAAATAGAGGTGTAAGTACAGGCAACTTTCAAGGAGATGAAGTACTTTAGTTTATATATTTTTTAAAAGATAAACTGCAAAAGGAAACATTATAACAATACAAGGAAAATATTGTATGTCATTTTTCTTCTCTTGGCCAATAACTCCATCTGGCCAGAGCATGTCACGTTTTGGAAAATTTTTTTAAAAGTTGTCTATGACTTAGTGACTTAGAATTGACATCCTTTTCTTTAAAATCATCAGATTTCATAAACAGAGATTTTGACAAGCTTTTGTTCTTGGGGGTTGGGAACAGGAAGATCTACTTTAAGTCATAATGATCCTTTTTATCTTAAGAAGGAGCTCTGAAGGCTGACAATCATTGAGTCCTCTCTTTTCTTCATTCACTACGTACCACCCATGCAATTCCTATTGACATGCTTCCAAGCAGTATTCCGATTTCACTCATTTTTCTCTGTCTCATTATCATCCTAGAGCAATCCTCTGTCATCCCCTTCATGAAGAGCTATAGATTTCTAACTGGACTTCTTACATTCCCTCTAAATTCTATACAGTCTAATTTTCACATGGCCACCACCAGATCTTTAAGACTATACAATAGATTAAATCATTTCTCTACTTAAAGCAGTTCAGTGATTTTCAATCTGACTAAAAAGAAATTCAAAACTCTTCATCCTAACTTACAAAGCTTCGTGGATTGCAAAGTGGTTTACAATCATCTGCTTTCTTCACTGTACAATTATGATATCCCTATCCTTTTCATGCTTCCTCATAGTGGGGAGAGAATACTTATTCATGTCCTTGCCATGGAAATTCACATTCCATTGGGCAAAAAAGTCATAAACTATGCACAGGCACCTAATTACATAAGTCATGCAAGAACAAAGTACTGCATCTACCCTCTCTTTTCATCCAGTCCAGCCCCTATCCACTCAATGCCACAGCCTGGAAACTAAAAGATCTCTATCTATGGTATATTTGTGAGATCCAGGTAACATAGATCAAAATTTGGGGGATCTATGCTGCAGAATGCACCACAGGCCAACAGTTTACTATCTCTTTAATAGCAAAAGTTAGAGGTTTTATCCTACAGAGGTCTTCAGTACACTGTTGGTCACAATGACAACACAGGTGATGTTGGTGAAGGGCTTAGGCTTCATTTCAGGGCAGAGAGAGAAAAGAACAAGTTTAGAGGCAAAGCATGGGCATGTCTGTGGGCATTAGCTGTCTAGGCTTCTCACTAACCCAGGGTTGCTGAAAGAGGAAAGGAAGAAAATGTCAAAAAAAACATGGCATCTCACATCAGAGAAAAACCCCTGATGAACCCATAGAATTGTATGAGTATTAATTAATTAATTATTGCCAAAAAGACTCAAATCACAGCATTCTTTTTTACAAGAATCGGGACTAAATTATTTTCCCATGCGATGAGTAATGCCATAAATATTTAGACCTGCTTTAACACATATCGTGATTCTTACTAAACCCAACTTCACCTAAATCAAGTAGGAATAGGTGTTTACTTAACTTTAGCAGCAAAATAGTTTTATTTTGCACTTGTGCAGTTGGTAAAGGTTATTTTAGAGTTGACTTCATCCAGCACTTAAAGTAAATGGGCTGCTGTGATTATCCAACACAACAGTCTGAAATTTAAGGTACTCTTTTAAGTAAATCTGAGTGAGAATTTTCATAAGTGCTTGTAAATTGAACCTGCAAGTGGCTCAATCTAAATCACAGCATGAGTAATTACAGTAAATCCTTCTCACGTGCCAACAATTCACCAGGAGGCCAGATCTGTGACAATCTTGTTCTCTAGGCCGGAATTGTCAATGGAACTTCTAAAAAAGACACTTTGTATTTGTGAGCTCATAGTGGCTTTTAATTTCTGATTAGGTTGTCTCCAGATTAAAAATATTTGTTCATGTAAAATATAAATCATCATTTTATTTACAAATAATGAAAATAATAGATTAATAGTAAAACAACATATGAAAATACTTTAAGCATAATTTGATTTAAGGTGTCATAAATGCTTAAAGCAATATCACGCTTAATTTTTGACATGACTACTGAAGTTTTTAATTTGACTAGCTAGGTTAAATATGTCATGAGTTGAAGTTAGGAATGAATATTTACATAAGTGGCATTGTCATTTTATAGGGTGTTCTAAGTAAATACAAGAAGCAGTTTGGTGATGTTAACACTGAGGTACAGACTGGTTTCATCACATAGCAAACATGAATGTGATGAACACCATACATGTCACTAAGCATATGTGCATTTTTGCATGTTGGAAATATACTGTGTGACTGCAGTGTGCCAAACACCATGTGTGCTAGCTATTGATAAATTGGGAGATAACTAAATTTGGGCTCAAATTAATGCTTTCCTTTAGGTTAACAGTGCTGAAAGCATTGCTGAAAATATGAATGGATATATAACATGACTGGATTGGAATCGTTCTAGTTCTAAAGAAGAGGTTTACTGTGGAATACATGTACCAAGACATACGAGAACAAGGATAAGTTCCAGTTTCTAAAATGGTTTTGAGACATCTTTAGTGAAAATTTAACCTAGTCATGTTAAACATATTTATCACTCATGCCATATTCTAACTGTCTTCTCAAAGTATTTTCAGCTTTCCATAAATGAGGAATAGGGATATTTATTTTGGTGCACATAAGCATCAAATACAGCAAGCTAATGGTCAAAAATATATTTTTTACATTTTTTAGAGCTTGTTCATGAACCATTTCTTTTCCTCAGCCAGCACTCATTTCTTTCCAACTTTACATATTCCAAAAGTGTATCATCAGTACCTGAAAGTAAGGACCAGACATTAATTAGCATCACCAGTCTGAAGAAGCCCTGTAATAAATAATGCTTTGTTGACCCACAATCTTTTGCTGCTCTTGCAGGTTTTTCTTTTTCTTTGATTTGATATTGTTAGAGATTGTCAAACTTTAGTTACCTTGGTTTTATTTTCTAATTGTTCAGTGAGGGATTCTATACTGCTCTTCTCAGTTTTAGAGTAAGAATTGAATTGAATTCTTACACCACCTGTACTATGATCTTAAAATCTAGTGAAGTAGTCTTCTGATAATCCCAGATGCTCAAGTATGTAGACTAATCTACCTAGCGAAGGGGTCTGATTTCTACTCATTGTCATTTACTGTGTAACTATCACACTGTTAGATTCCTCAGAGCTCTGAACACAGCATAAAATAATACCAGTTAGGATTTGGCTTTGCCAGGAAAAACCTCAGCCTCTAATTTGTTGTCAAAGCATGACTTGGGCACTCAAGAGTGTGTAAAGATTGTAAGCAAACTGTTGCCTCTTTATAACTCATGTACTATTTCTTCCATAGAAATTTCCCAACATATTCTGTCTCTGTGTCTCTCTCAATCTCTCTTTTGCTCTCTCTCTACCACATTCGTAATTCTCTGTCACATTCAATAACAGATACAATTATAAATGTGAAGATTCATCAGCCACAGTTTCTCAGGAACTGGGTTTATAACCCCAATGTATTTCCGAAAATATTTTCTAAAAAATAAATGTACTGCCCTGCAGGGACAGAGCCCACATAATCTTCTCTTTAAATGAGAGTAGACAGAAAATAAGCTGAAGAGATTTAAGTTTCTCCCATCTCAATGTTAAGGTAGGTTCACACTTTGCAGAGTCTTTACTACCTTGCAAATTTCCCCAAATCTGTCCTTTCCTACCAAGGGATACAAACTTGGCTCTCTATAAGATCTTAGCAGGGTCAGGCACTCAGAAGAAAACTCATATTGACCTAAATGTCAAGGCATAATGCTGTGGTTTCTAAGATGCTTTTAAAACTCTACTGTGGTATGTAATGTGCATCCCTGAGCTGCTTTTGAAGCAAATTTTCGCACAGTAAACCTCAAGGAACTCTCATCTGCTCTCTCCATATTTCTTCATAAGGGTGTGCCATTAAGGTTCTAATACACAGGTCAGCTTTATGCTTGTGAAACATGAGATCGAAAAATAGAAGAGAGTGAATCAATAATTCAACAAATCACACGAGATGGTATATTTTAATTCTGCGGCCTGCAGGCGGACAATTTGTATCCTTTAAAGTTTGTGAGGTCTATATGCCAAGCAAATTCCTCTCCCCTTTCCATCCCCATTCATTCTGAAACGGTGAATTAGGCAGTGCAATTACACCCATAGCATTGGACGGAGGATACTACAAAGGGGGAAAATGTTGCTTTTAGTGGGCTCAGGAAAAGGCAATGCAAACGTTGAGTGGAAGTTGTACAAATTGTGCATAAATCCATTAACCCTAAGCATCATGTACAACATGAAGACCAATAAGAGAAATGTAAGTTACAAGTCAGACACTAATTTTATGTACCTCTTTGGATGAAGAAAACTTCAAAGGATGTAAGGATTTCTTAAATTAGTTTTCCTGAGCATCCATGTAGCCCTGACAAAAGAAAACCAAAAAACAAAGCACACACAAGGGAGAAAACCAAAACAAACAAACCAAAAAACAGTCACATATATAACCTCAGACAAAGTGGGTAGGAAAAATAAAAAATGGCTTCTGTAAACTTTTTCAAAGAAGCACAAGACCATAAACTGTTTGTATTGAATTTATATCATTTCTTATCTGCATAATAATATGCTCCTTTTAATTGACAGACATTTCTAAGCTCATGAAATAATTAATTTTGCTATTAGAGATGTTTTCAGATCTTGAGCAAAAGATGTTTCTAATTCTTTATATCTTTACAAAAATACAGTGTTCCAGCTGTCGGATTATTTTACCCCAAAATTGATGAACTCCAGGGCTACCGTTAAAGAACATGCATTGTCAGGTCTTGCATTTGGTCATGGTTTAATCAGTATTTATAGACTTGCTGTGTGGCAAAACTTGAAGTGATTATGTTATGTTGTAAGAAATCTGTGCCAAAGCTCAATCTTGAGAGATGCCAAAATGCACAATCAGAAATACAATATATGAGAATTCGTATATTTTGAAAAGATTTTAAAAGAGACATATGAGGTCAAATGAGTAAAACACAAAGGAAGAATCATGATGCAAACACACTTCAGCTACGTGCTGTGAGAAGCCTACCTGTCTACATATTCAGTATTTTTTCAGATGACTTTCAAAAGTTATATTATTCCCTTTTAGGTGAAGAACCTAAGACCAGTGACTTTGAATCTGAGTTTCTGATGTTACTCTCCCACACCCAGCTCAACCTGCTTCTCCAAGAATCTTTACCATCTCAGTAAATGGAAACTGCAGACTCCCAATTGTTCAGGACCAAATCCTTAGGGCCATCCATGATCCTCTCTTTCTGTCATATTTCACAATCCATCCACTTGCAGGTTCTCTTAGTTGTATCTTCAGAATGATCAGAATGTATGCAGAAAATGAACATTTCTCAGGATCTCCCACTTTGGTCTAAATCACCAGCATCAATCACTGGAATTGTGGAGATAGCCTCCCAACTGGACCCTCTGGTCCTCCATTCCCCTTTCTCCATCCCCACTGCCTCAGATTGTCTCAACAGTAAACAGAGTGATTCTGTTATAGGTGACTCAGATCCTTCAGTTCACCACTGAAACCTGCCAATGCCTTCCCATGTTAGTCTGAGTGGAAACCAAAGACTTCACTATGAGCTGTGACATTCTAACTTCAACTCCAAATCCCCCAGTCCCTTTATCTCTAAGAACCCATTTCCTATTCTGTTTCTGTTTCTTCCAATCCAGGAACATTAGCTCATTTGTATGCCGTTCATTATTACTTCTTCCTGGAATACCGCCACCACCCCACACCTTGGTCTTATATCTACATAGTTTACTGCCTTTCCTCTTCTGGATTTTGCTAAGATATCACCTTCCCAGTGAGTTATCTCCCAACCATGCTCTTTTGCATTTTAACCTTGCTTCCACCCCCAGAACTCCCTACCAATATATCTATTTTCCTCTATCATAAGCTTAAATATTTTGTTAAGCATAAAAATTGTCCTGATAATTTTCATAAAAGTTCCAAGTAATTTAGTGGGACTATTTACTACATATCATTCCCTTAGGTGAATAACCACTCTTTCTTCCTCTTCAGCTCTTATTTTTCTTGCCCTAAATATTATGTAATTTACTTATTTATTTGGTTGTTACACCTCTTCTTCCTAAAGCATAAGTCCCATGAGAGGAGAGAATTTCGCCTCTTTTATTAACTTCAATATGTCCAAAATGTAGAAATGTGCTTAGAATCCATTACTGTTCTATAAAATAGTAATTGAATAATTGCACTTTGGATTTTTTTATTTTAATAAATGATAATGGGTTTATTTTGTTTATTCTTTTATTTAATCTTTATTAGGCTATTGGATGTCAAGGCTTATGGACAAGGCTTATGCTTCAAAAGTTTCAGATATTTTTTACCTGATGTTTCTGCTGAAAGGATTTCTATGGATCACAACATCTCTTTCTTCATCCTCTAACCTAAAACATCCTGAAGGCTGGATTTTGACTGTTTTAGTTCATTTTTGTAGTCCGTATACTCAGCACAGGCCCTTCGATAATAGTGGCCATTTAATAAATATTTTAGTATGGATGAACATGCCTTAGATATAGTCTCTGTAAAATGAGCAGGCTAGTCTAGAACAGAATTTCTCAGTGTTGACATTATTGTCATATTGGGCTATACACTAGATGCCAGAAGCACCCATCCCAACATTCCAGTAGCTACAACCAAGAATGTCTCCAGACATTGCCAAATGTTCCTTAGGAACAAAATAATCTACCATTGAGAAACACTGGTCTGGAAGAGTCTAACATTTTATAAAATAGGACTTTGAACTTCTCATAAACTATTCTAATGGATCAGCCACATTTCCTATTCTCTCTCCTGCTATCTTGATTTCAACCACCAAAGATGTGCTGTCATCCACATGGCAGAATGAAAAGATGAAACATCATTGAGTTGCTCAACATTTCCCTGGTTTAAAGTTAACGAGTAAAGCTTTAATGTTTCTGTACTCACTGTTCCTTTTAAATTATCTCTGTCACCACTCGCTATTAAGGATATAGTTTTCTTATTATATGTGCAGAGGTGATATTTAAACTGCCAGTCACTTTGAGATGAATTGGCCTGCAGGTTGAAACAGGAAACTATTGTATGTAACAAAGAGCTGATGAAATAAACACTTAGCTTTCTCTGATATTCAGTTCTCAAGAGAGTCTTGACTGATAGATTATCCCAGAGTCCAACAAACACAGAATTGTCAAGATGCCACAGCAAAAGTATCAAACATTTGGTGTTCATACATTCAAAACTTGTGAAATAAAAATAATTATGTCTTGTTTGTCAGGCATGTTGTACCCATTGAAGAAAATAATACACATTTAAAAATATTTCCATCAACTACCATCTTTTTCTTTTACAATTCTTCAAATAATTAATCAGGAAAATACCCTGAAACTACTTCTTCAGTGAAGTTCAGTCTCTGCAGAACATTAATCAAATGACTCTGCAAACATTTCAGTTCAGTGTTCTCCAAGTCTCCATTATGAAACAAGCAAATTGCAATGTTGTCAGCTCAATACGTGCTAACTATAAAGAACATTGGACTTCTCAAAAGTCAATCATCAAGGTTGTAATATTCAAAAACCAGGAAGATTTCCACCCTTACTCCCCTCTTTACCTTATTTGTGCCTCCTGATTACCCATATCATAAACAGAGCTCAAAACTGTAAAATAAAAGTCAGTTTGGTAGTTGACCTTTGTTGTTTGTATTTGCACTTTGGTTCTTATACCAAACCAGAATAGACTAGGGTATGCCACTACAGCAAACAACTTCCACAATCTTAGAAGTTTAAAACAACAAAGGCTTATTTTTCTCATGTTACATATATATCTTGAGTAGGCAGAGGAGTATTCATATTTTCATTTGGAATCCAATATGGAGTCTCCACTATCTGGAACACAGCCAGCAGAGGAAAAGAGTGTGTCAGATTGTGGACTAACACTTAAAGGCCTCATTTCTTGGGTAAATAAGATCACATAATTGTGCCTCATTTCAAGGGAATTGAGGGATATCTATCTTGCCATGTGGCTGCCCAGTAAGAGGAGAATCAGAAGTAAGGTTGAGTAGCAGTAATGGCTATCTCTGATCTCTCCTTGTCCTTCAGAAATGTTCTGCTCCACTGTCATTACTTCTGTCATTTAAACACCAACCCCACATGATCAGTTTTTTTTTTCTGCTACCAAATTACCTATGATGATAGAAAAAATGCAACAAATTATGCAATTTCAACAGAGGAGGAACTATGCATATTTTGACTTCAAAGAATGTGGTTTAGTCTCCTTTGTGTCCTCAGCACCTAGAACAATGTCTACAATGAAACTTACAGACACTCAGTAGTGTTTGTTGCAGAAGAAAAAGAAAGAATGAATAATGTTTTTAAAGTAGAAAATTAACAGAATCTCTGAACTTACAATCTAAAGGAATAATAAGAATTACTTTAAATTCAGACAGAAAGTGGAAAATATACAAAGTAAAAAGAATATATGCCAGGCAACATTCTATTGTTTTTCCCAGATAATATCAAAATTTTGTAGTGCCAATAACTCTGCTACCAGTCTTATTCTCTTACTGTACACTTTCATCCAGGAAGATATGCTGGAATCATAAGAGTAAAGGCCATGATCATATTTTGCTTTTCTATTATGATGTAACCAACACCTTAATTAAGGCTCATCCATAATAGGTAAATGATAAAAATTTGTTGAATGGTCCACTTCACCATCAAGGCTGAAGATATTCTACATATGTTAACTCCCAATTTTATAGCTCTAGTCCACATCTCTCTCTCTTTTAATCTTCAAATATATATATATATATATACACAGACACACATATATATTCAAATATAGATATTATATGTATATTTATGTATATATACATATATATTTTTTCAGACATATATATTCAGATATGACGCTTATACTAGAAAACTCCACTTGCTATTCTATGGGCACCTCAACCTACACAAAATAATTCAAAATAGAATGCATTAACTATACCTCCTTATAAACCTGATCTTCCTCTGGCCCCCTACTCCATGAAAAGCACTACCAGAAATTCGAGAGATATTCCTGACTCTTTCCTCATCTTTACTTCCCACAGACAACCACTGTGTAAGTACTGTCCAGTTGACCTCTTCCCTCTCCTTTAATTATTATTTCCTTCTCTCTAGATTCTTTGTCACTGGCCTAGATTAAACCACTATTATCTTTCATGTGGTTAAAGCAACATTCTCTGGACTCTTTATGCTTGCTCCTTTGTAATTTTCTCTCCAAGTGATACACAAAAATCTGATTATACCATTTTTCTGCTTTAAGTCATTCAGGAGCTTCTTTTTGACTCCAGTAAAAAATACTAGCATAAAATATATTTTGGTTTTTTTTTTTTTTTTGCACCTGTTTTTCTTTGCAGCCTTATCTTTAAATAGCAGAGTTGGCACCAATGGATTGGCCTTGAGCAGTGAGGATTATATAAATCTTTGATAGCTTTGGAGATATTAAGAAAATAACATTTGATGAAACACCTCTTTTTGCCTTTTTAAGAGTTCCTTACTTCTTTGTGAAGAAAAAACAGAAGACTAGGAGAGGTAGATATCTTAAAATCCATAGGCCAAAGCCCAATGGATTCCATGACATCAGGCGGAGTCTGCCATCCATTTTCCTTGATGTCAGAAATGTACCTTGGATATTAGTCCATTTCTAAATTTCTATTAATTTTATAATAACCCTCTTTGAGGCACCATGGAAGGTGTCATTATTTCTGTAGTGAAGATGGGAAGATAGAAATTCCAGTGCATTAATCGATTTACCTAAAGTCAGTTAGTTATCCTGTGAGAGCAGATAAGAGCTTTCAGTTTTATTCACCCCTTTTTCCTTCTCTACTACCAAGTTTGCCTGGGAGATGTCAGAGTGGGAAGAGACACTACCAGTTTGTATATCTTGGAAGATCAAATCTAGATATAAAGGAAAGGGGAAATTATGTAGACTAAAATGAAAATTATGGTGATAGTTTGACTGTAAAGGATTTCTTGCTTTTTCTGTACCACACCATTCTTACTTAGAAGTTTTCATTTCAGTATTGCTGGTGCCCCAAAGTGTTAGCCATACACTTGCAAGACAAATAGTGGATACTTAAATAAGATTGTGAGAAAAGGTAAACATGATTACAATAAGGCTGCTTCTAACATGCTTTTGCTAACATTAATGCAGTTAATTCGCTTTTAACCATAATTTTACTTATCTATCACCTACATATTTTTTGACTGACAGCATAGCAAATGCTCAAAGTATATGAATGACTTTAAATAATTTTAGATAAGAGAGTACTTTGCTACCAGCACAGAGTATTAAATGTCCTAGAAATTCTGTTTCTGAGTTTTGATAATATTTGTAATGCTTATTTCTTCTAAGCTCTATAGCTATCTTCCATTATACTAAATTAACTAATTTTTTTAACCAGAAAATATTTGTTAGGATTATTATTTTTACTTGAAATTCTATACTTGGTTATGGTCCTCAAACAAAACCAGTCTCGGGCTAATCACTTTCTTACTCCTTATCAAAAGCAAACTTTGTATATTTTATTTAGAAAGTAAATGTTGTTAGAATTTAGAGTGAAATTAATTACAATTTTTTAAAAAGCTTAGAATGTGTATCTAACAACATGCCCAATTTAGTCTACAGTTCAGTCATCCCTTCTATTTCCTTATTTCTCTTTGTACTTCTTAATGTCCTACTGAAGATAGAACATCTTAGATATGATCTGTATGGTAGGAGAGAAAGGATTTAAAGAAGATATGATTATAGCATATTTAATAGTTTAAGTTCTAGTTTTTAAATTTTATTTCTCTCTAAATAGATATAGGTCTATAAAAGGAGGGGCTGTAAGTGTGATCTTTGGACACTTTTCCCCCATTCTCTTGTGAGAATGAGCAATTATTGGGTTAGTAATTTGAGTGTAATAATCTAACAATATCTTTAAAGTTGACAATGGAATTCACATATCACTGCTTTCGTACTTGCATGACTTAAATCTCTCCATTTCTCTGAAAAATGGGAGAAACAATATTGACCTTACTCACTGGTAACTAATAAAAATGATTGCCGGGCTTCCCTGGTGGCGCAGTGGTTGAGAGTCCGCCTGCCGATGCAGGGGACACGGATTCGTGCCCTGGTCCAGGAAGATCCCACATGTCACACAGCGGCTAGGCCCATGAGCTATGGCTGCTGAGCCTGCGCATCTGGAACCTGTGCTCCGAAAATGGAGAGGTCACAACAGTGAGAGGCCCGTGTACAGCAGAAAAAAAAAAAAAAAAAGATTGCCATGTTCTTAATAGATACAAAGTGCTATCCAAATGTAAATGCTAAATAAACATTAAGTCTTATGGAATATTTCTCTGTTCTGTTAAAATGCTTGAATATTACATCTCTGTAAAATCAGTTCATATTACTTACTGAATCTATCAGTGAAACCATGGTAAAGTGCATTGATTTTTGAGTGAAAGGGTGGAGTATTTCTATGTATAGCTAACATGTTTGAGAGACAGTTGTAGCAAAAATCTATTTAAAAGAGCATGCCTTGTGAGTGACAGGTAAAATACTGAGCAGGTCATTTGACCAAAGACCAAATTGACTTTTAAAAAATAATGCTTTGTTTCTATAATGTAAAACTGCTATTTCTAATTCCCAAATCACCTAATATTATTAATAGAAAAATTTCTGACATCTATACCTAGCATCTAGTGCTCCTTGGAAATTTTACCCAGTTAAGACCCAGCATAAACACGGGATTCCTGGATGTAAAAAAATCATTCAGTTAGTTTAACTGCTCTCTGATGGTGCAAGCCAATTAGAATAAGCTAGAAATTTATAAATAAAGTGAACATAATAAGACATTCAATTTTAAGTGCCCAATGTGGACCAATCAACCTCACAATGACACCACCGTGGGTTATGTATCATGGTAACCATTTTATAGGTAAGAAAACAAAGGCTTAGGAATGTGATTTCCCAAAGTCACACTACTCTAGGTGAATAACTAAGATTTCTTCCTATGTCTATATAATCTGAAAGCCTCTGTTTATTTTTTTTCCTACTGTAACTTGAATAAAGACAGTGAAAGCTTATAAATATTTAAACTTTGTCATCAGGTATTGCTTTCAAATGGCAGCAAATAATCATGAACAATGGATTTGTAATCATTAGCTAAGAAATTTTAAGGATAAAGTTTAAATTGGAGGTTGAGGTAGGTTTATATATAAACGTTTAGTCCAAGTTATATTTATTGAGCAAATATTGTCCCTGGCATAGTGCTTAATGCTGGATATATATATATATATATATATATATACACATATATATTTAATTTCACTTATTAATTCAATCCTTACAACCCACCCTATGAGTTATATGTAATATAAATAAATTACACAAATATATATATATATATATATTTCTGTTTCTTTTTGGAGAACCTTAATATAGGAAATATATATATAATTGTTTGTTGTTATTAATATTAGTATATAATTGATACTTATCAACTTAAAATTTATATAAATGATCAATACATATTGACTTTTGAATTTTAATTATTGTTTTCTTTTTTTCTAGTTTGTATTTTAGCAAAAGGATAACCCAAGACTAAGACCTGGCTACCAAGAGTCTAAACTTAACTTAAAAACTGTACCCTCTATGTCTACAAAATATTATTCTACAATTTATTTTCAGTATGTAGGAAGGAAAGTGACTGTAAAATTCTTTCCTAAAGCTAGTTAGAAAAATAAAGTTAGAGACTGTAGAAGAGCAACAGTGATAGAATTTTTTGTGATGCCACTGAAATTCTTAGACTTTATTCAAAGGACTTAACTTGAACCCTATCCATCAAGAGGAAACTTTTGTTTACAAATTATTTGAGTCTTATTTCTGGATCCCAACTTAATGAAAATCAAAACTCTTGGATTTCATCCGTTTTACCTCCTATCAATTAACGCTTTTTGACTCCAGAATTACTAGAAGGAAAATTTACTTCCATTTTTCTCAGAAATTGCATTTAACTCAATCCCTACTAAAACTACTCGTCAGCATCCTATCTCTTCATTGTTCTATGATCATGCTGTGAACATATAAAACATATACAACCTTCACAAATGCACTCTCTTCTAAGATACAATGGCTACTTTAATTTAATCTTATTTTATTTATTTATTTATTTATTGGCTGTTTTGAGTCTTCGTTGCTGTGCGCGGGCTTTCTCTAGCTGTGGTGAGTGGGAGCTACCCTTCGTTGCGGTGTTCAGGCTTCTCATTGCATTGGCTTCTCTTGTTGCAGAGCACGGGCTCTAGGGGTGTGGTCTTCAGTAGTTGCGACACGTGAGCCCTAGAGTGCGTGGGTTTCAGTAGTTGTGGCGCATGGGCTTAGCTGCTCCGGGGCATGTGGGATCTTCCCGGACCAGGGATCAAGCCCGTGTCCCCTGCATTATCAGGAGGATTCTTAACCTCTGTGCCACAGGGAAGCCCCACAATGGCTACTTTATATTTATGCACAGTTTTCACCAGATGACTTAACTTTGTTTTCAAACCTCTGGAACTTCTCAATTTTAACTAGACCTGTAGAATACATCAACTTCTCCTATTATGAACACCATAGAATGGAGAAGAGAGTGAGTTATGGGGCAGAGAAAGAAAGTAGAGCTCTGGGGCAGAGAAAGAAAGTAGAGGCAGGCAAAAGGGTATGACTGGACCAAAGAGTGCTTGAGATAACCCATCCAGTTGTTGGTTCACCTCAGTGGATCTCAGTAAGACTCAACTATGAGCTTGCTTCAAATCAAGATTTCCAGACTTCTTTCCTAACAATTCAGATTCATTAGATCTGAAGGGGACTCTGAATTCTGAACTTTTAACTGGCTCCAAAGGTGAACCATGAACTATGTTAGAGAAAAACCGGTCTCGTAATATAGGCCCCTAGGTTTCCAAAGTCTTCCCTTAGCTCAGTGGGCTTTTGTCTCATTTTACTCAGAAAATAGAAACCACAAATATTCAGTGTATTTCTCCTTCAACATCTCTACCTATTTCATGTATTTCTATTTCTAACTGCTTTAAAGATTATTAGGTTCATTGACATCAAATATCCTATATTTTTTCAGTTTTATTTTTATTCTTATTCTGCCAGAGTTGGTTTGACTCAAACGTGATTCTTAACCAGCACATCGCTTTCATGAAACCAATTCTGCTATAAGATCACATACAAAATTCTGACATCTTTCCCATGTTCTTCTAAGCATGACCTTATTTGGTGCCTTTCTTGGCCCTGGAAGCCCATTGTGGCTTCACACTCCTAAGCAACTGACATTTATTATATGCGAGAGACCATCAGTTGGAAACAGATGAAAACTAATGTGGGCTAACTTCAAGGTCTGGATATATATGTCATGTTATTTGGTGCTTGAAGATCCTCTTTCTCACAAATGTGTAAGGACAATGTGCATCCTGTGTGACTACATAAGATAGAGAACTGGAAATTTCCACTTGCCAAGGCTGCACATTTGCCCCTTCATCTGAGACAATGGGGCTTTTAGTGTCTTGGCATCCATTCACTCAACTCAGATGACATTTCCTTTGTCATCTGTATTAATGGATGTACGACAACCTTATGGAAATGTAAAAGGACATCTCAAAAGACACTCCAGCTATGCCACTATTTCTAGTACTTTCAGAAGATGACATGACTGATGAATCAAACCTAAATGGAGGCATAGGTACTGTCAGTTACAAATATGTGGTGCAAACACTGCTGCTAGTTTACATGTCAAGAGCACGGTGCATTTTTTTCCCCTCAGACAATAACTTAATGCTAACTTCAAAAATTTCTCCTAGTGAAACAAAATAGGATTAATATTACCATAAAATTACAAACCAAAATTACTGTTGATGTTTGTGCTTCAGAGAGCCTACAAGATTTACTGATAGATCTTGGTAACTATTTGAGGCATAGATAACAGTATGTATAAATTTCTCAGGGATCTCTAAGCTCCTCTAGGCCAGCCTAGATACTTGATTTACATGTATAAATTAAAAGGAGGCTTTTAGAGTAGGGATTACAACAAAATTTGATATCGTGCAATGTTGCACTCAAATGCTGACTATGCCATCACATCTCAATTTGAAATATAAATACACAGAAAATAGTGCCTAACTCATAAGGTAGTCTTAATAATTATGTTAATATGATAAGTAATATAAAATAATTATATCACAATTGGCACATATTATGTTGCTAGGAAAACTTTAAGTGCCCAATAGATTGAAAATAAAATACATTGAAAAAATTAAGTAGAAAATGAGCAAGATGGTGCAGCAAGAAGACCCTGAGCTCATCTTCTCCCATAGGCACACCAAAATTACAACTATTTGCAGAGCAACAATTGGTGAGAAAAACTGGAATACTAGAGAAAAGATCATCTACAACTAAAGATATAAATCAGGGGGCTTCCCTGGTGGCGCAGTTGTTGAGAGTCCGCCTGCCAATGCAGGGGACATGGGTTCGTGCCCCGGTCTGGGAAGATCCCACATGCTGCGGAGTGGCTGGGCCTGTGAGCCATGGCCACTGGGCCTGCACGTCTGGAGCCTGTGCTCCGCAACGGGAGAGGCCACAACAGTGAGAGGCCCACGTACCACAAAAAAAAAAAAAAAAAAAAGATATAAATCAGGAACTGAAGGTGGGATAGGTAGGAGGGTGAAGAAACTGTATAGTCAAGACCATACCCTCTGGTGAGCGAGCCACAAATGGCAGGATAATTACAATAGCAAAGGTTCTCCCCAAGGAGTAAGTGGTCTGAACCCCACATTGGGCTCCCCAGCCTTCTGGGGGATCAGCACCAGGAAGACGAGTCCCCAGAACTAGCCCTGGAATCCTGTGGGCCCCGATGCTAGCCACCAGTGAGGTGACACTAGCCCAAGTACTGCCACAGCCTTGTGACCTCCTGTACCAGGATCAAGACCACCCATCAGCAGGCTGGCATCAGCACTGGGATCCACTGGGCTCCAGCCCTGCCCAACAGCAGGCTAACACCAGATCTGGAACCCTAGGGCTCTGTACCCAGATACTCAGGAACTCAGCTCCTCCTGCCAATGAGCAGGCCCTAGATCCTGGACTCCTTAGGCCCCAGACCCACTCACCAGCAGACCAACACCAGCTTTGGGACAGCCTGGAATCCACAGCCAGCCATGTCAGGAATTGGGCCTACCCACCAGCAGGCCAACATGAGATCCTTGATCCCCAGATCCACATCCACCCACTCTAGAACCTGTCCCCATCAACCAGTGGCTGGCAGCCTCTGCACAAAGCAGGACCTGACAACCAAACAGACCAGGGGCCAGCCACACCGATAAAACTGCCACATAATTATCCCCCACAACAGAAGGACCCACACAGCCCAAATAGGGGGCAACATTAGAACATACAGTTCCGATGACCAGAGGGGAATATGCCGCTGGGATGCATAGAATATCTTCTACAAAAGGACACTTCACCAAAGTCAGGAAATGTAACCAACCTACAAGTTACATAGAAATAAAAACAGCAAATTATACAAAATGAGTGGGCAGAGGAATATCTTCCAAATGAAGGAACAAAATAAAACCACAGAAGAATTAAATGAAGTGGAGATATGCAATTTACCTTATAGAGAGTTCAAGGTAATGATCATAAAGATGTTCAAAGAACTCAGGAGAAGAACGAACAAACACAGTGAGAATTTTAACAAAAATTTAGAAAATATAAAGAAAAACGAAACTGAGATGAAGAATACAATAACTAAAATTAAAAATACACTGAAAGGAATCCACAGTAGATTAAATGATACAGAAGAATGGATCAGTGAGCTGGAAGACAGAGTAGTGAAAATCACCCAAAGTGAACAAGAAAAAGAAAAAAAGAATAAAAAGAAATGAGGACAGTTTAAGAGGCCTCTAGGACAATATCAAGCACACTAACATTCACATTATAGGGGTAGCAGAAAGAGAAAAGGGAGAGAAAGGGGCAGAGAACATACTTGAAGACATAATAGCTGAAAACCTCCCTAACCTGGGAAAGGAGACAGACACCTAGGTCCACAAAGTACAGAGAGTCTCAAACAGGATGAACCCAAAGAGGAAAACACCAAGAGACACTCTAATTAAAATGACAAAAATTAAGGATAAAAAAAGAATATTAAAAGCATCAAGGGAAAAGCATCAAGTTACATACAATGGAACTCCCATAAAGTTATAAGCTGACTTTTCAACAGAAGCCCTGAAGGCTAGCAGGGCACAGTATATTTAAAGTGATGAAAGGAAAAATAAATAAATAAAAACTATAACCAAAAATATTCTACCTGTCAAGGTTTTAGTACAAATTTGAAGGAGAGATCAAAACTTTACAGACAAGCAAAAGCTAGAAAAGGTCACCACTAAACCAGGTTTACAAGCAATGTTAAAGGAACTTACCTAAGTGAAAAAGACCACAACTATAAACATGAAAATTATGAAAGAAAAAAAATCTCTTTAGTGAAGGCAAATATACAGTACAGGTAGTAAATCAGTCATGTATTAAGCTACTAGGAAGGTAAAAAGACAAAAGGAGTAAAATCATCTATATCTACAATAAATAGTTAAGAGATACACAAAACAAAGATGTAAAATATGATATCAAAAACACTAAAGGAGGGCCTCCCTGGTGGCGCAGTGGTTGGGAGTCCACCTGCCGATGCAGGGGATACGGGTTCGTGCCCCGGTCTGGGAGGATCCCATATGCCGCGGAGCGGCTGGGCCCGTGAGCCATGGCCTCTGGGCCTGCGCGTCCGGAGCCCGTGCTCCGCAGCGGGAGAGGCCACAGCAGTGAGAGGCCCGAGTACCGCAAAAAAAAAACAACAAAAAAACCCACTAAAGGTAAGGGTAGAGGAATAAACATGCAAGGTTGCTAAAATGTGTTTGAACTTAAGAGATCTGCAACTTAAAATAATCATGTATACATATATAGAGGGATAGTTATGTACAATGTGGAGAATATAGTAAACAATTATGTAATATCTTTGAATGATGACATACTCCAAGTAGGCATCACAGTGACTATTTTGAAATATATAGAAATACCAAAGCACTATGTTGTGTAAGAGGATCTAATATAGTGTTGTAAGTCAGTTATACTTCAAAAACAATCAAAACAAACTCAAAAAAAGAGGTTAAATTTGTGTTTACCAGAGACAGTGGGTGATGGGAGTAAGTTGGATGAAGGTGGTCAAAAGGTACAAACTTCCGGTTACAAGATAAGTAAGTACTAGTGATGTACTGTACAACACAGTAAATACTAATACTGTTGTATATCATACATGAACGTTCTTAAGAGTAAATCCTAAGAGTTCTAATTACAAGAAAAATTTTCTATTTCTTTTTTTTTTTTTTTTTTGCTATGCGGCTGCTTCCCACTAGCTATCTACCTTATGTTTGGTAGTGTATATATGTTCATGCCGCTCTTTCATTTTGTCACAGCTTACCCTTCCCCCTCCCCATATCCTCAAGTCCATTCTCTAGTAGGTCTGTGTCTTTATTCCTGTCTTACCCCTATGTTCTTCATGACATTTTTATTCTTAAATTCCATATATATGTGTCAGCATACAGTATTTGTCTTTCTCTTTCTGACTTACTTCACTCTGTATGACAGACTCTAGGTCCCTCCACCTCATTACAAATAGCTCAATTTCATTTCTTTTTATGGCTGAGTAATATTCCATTGTATATATGTGCCACATCTTCTTTACCCATTCATCCGATGATGGACACTTAGGTTGTTTCCATCTCTGGGCTATTGTAAATAGGGCTGCTATGAACATTTTGGTACATGTCTCTTTTTGAATTATGGTTTTCTCAGGGTATATGCCCAGTAGTGGGATTGCTGGGTCATATGGTAGTTCTATTTGTAGTTTTTTAAGGAACCTCCATACCGTTCTCCATAGTGGCTGTACCAATTCACATTCCCACCAGCAGTGCAAGAGTGTTCCCTTTTTTTCCACACCCTCTCCAGCATTTATTGTTTCTAGATTTTTTGATGATGGCCATTCTGACTGGTGTGAGATGATATCTCATTGTAGTTTTGATTTGCATTTCTCTAATGAGTAAAGATGTTGAGCATCCTTTCATGTGTTTGTTGGCAATCTGTATGTCTTCTTTGGAGAAATGTCTATTTAGGTCTTCTGCCCATTTTTGGATTGGGTTGTTTGTTTTTTTGTTATTGAGCTGCATGAGCTGCTTATAAATTTTGGAGATTAATCCTTTGTCAGTTGCTTCATTTGCAAATATTTTCTCCCATTCTGAGGGTTGTCTTTTGGTCTTGTTTTTGGTTTCATTTGCTGTGCAAAAGCTTTTAAGTTTCATTAGGTCCCATGTGTTTATTTTTGTCTTTATTTCCATTTCTCTAGGAGGTGGGTCAAAAAGGATCTTGCTGTAATTTATGTCATAGAGTGTTCTGCCTATGTTTTCCTCTAAGAGTTTGATAGTGTCTGGCCTTACATTTAGGTCTTTAATCCATTTTGAGCTTATTTTTGTGTATGGTGTTAGGGAATGATCTAATCTCATACTTTTACATGTCCCTATCCAGTTTGCCCAGCACCAATTATTGAAGAGACTGTCCTTTCTCCACTGTACATTCCTGCCTCCTTTATCAAAGATAAGGTGACCATATGTGCGTGGGTTTATCTCTGGGCTTTCTATCCTGTTCCATTGATCTATCTTTCTGTTTTTGTGCCAGTACCATACTGTCTTGATTACTGTAGCTTTGTAGTATAGTCTGAAGTCAGGGAGCCTGATTCCTCGAGCTCCATTGTTCGTTCTCAAGACTGCTTTGGCTATTCGGGGTCTTTTGTGTTTCCATACAAATTGTGAAAGTTTTTGTTCTAGTTCTGTGAAAAATGCCAGTGGTAGTTTGATAGGGATTGCATTGAATCTGTAGATTGCTTTGGGTAGTAGAGTCATTTTCACAATGTTGATTCTTCCAATCCAAGAACATGGTACATCTCTCCATCTATTTGCATCATCTTTAATTTCTTTCATCAGTGTCTTATAATTTTCTGCATACAGGTCTTTTGTCTCCTTAGGTAGGTTTATTCCTAGATATTTTATTCTTTTTGTTGCAATGGTAAATGGGAGTGTTTCCTTCATTTCACTTTCAGATTTCTCATCAGTAGTCTATAGGAATGCAAGAGATTTCTGTGCATTAATTTTGTATCCTGCTACTTTACCAAATTCATTGATAAGCTCTAGTAGTTTTCTGGTAGCATCTTTAGGATTCTCTATGTATAGTATCATGTCATCTGCAAACAGTGACAGCTTTACTTCTTCTTTTCCGATTTGGATTCATTTTATTTCCTTTTCTTCTCTGATTGCTGTGGCTAAAACTTCCAAAACTACGTTGAATAAGAGTGGTGAGAGTGGGCAGCCTTGTCTTGTTCCTGATCTTAGTGGAAATGGTTTCAGTTTTTCACCATTGAGGATGATGCTGGCTGTGGGTTTGTCATATATTGCCTTTATTATGTTGAGAAAAGTTCCCTCTATGCCTACTTTCTGCAGGGTTTTTATCATAAATGGGTGTTGAATTTTGTCGAAAGCTTTCTCTGCATCTATTGAGATGATCATATGGTTTTTCTCCTTCAATTTTTTAAGTTGGTGTATCATGTTGATTGATTTGCGTATATTGAAGAATCCTTGCATTCCTGGAATAAACCCCACTTGATCATGGTGTATGATCCTTTTAATGTGCTGTTGGATTCTGTTTGCTAGTATTTTGTTGAGGATTTTTGCATCTATGTTCATCAGTGATATTGGCCTGTGGTTTTCTTTCTTTGTAACATCCTTGTCTGGTTTTGGTGTCAAGGTGATGGTGGCCTCGTAGAATGAGTTTGGGAATGTTCCTCCCTCTGATATATTTTGGAAGAGTTTGAGAAGGATAGGTGTTAGCTCTTCTCTAAATGCTTGATAGAATTCGCCTGTGAAGCCATCTGGTCCTGGGCTTTTGTTTGTTGGAAGATTTTTTATCACAGTTTCAATTTTAGTGCTTGTGATTGGTCTGTTCATATTTTCTATTTCTTCCTGATTCAGTCTTGGCAGGTTGTGCATTTCTAAGAATTTGTCCATTTCTTCCAGGTTGTCCATTTTATTGGCATAGAGTTGCTTATAGTAATCTCTCATGATCTTTTGTATTTCTGCAGTGTCAGTTGTTACTTCTCCTTTTTCATTTCTAATTCTATTGATTTAAGTCTTCTCCCTTTTTTTCTTGATGAGTCTGGCTAATGGTTTATCAATTTTATTTATCTTCTCAAAGAACCAGCTTTTAGTTTTATTGATCTTTGCTATCGTTTCCTTCATTTCTTTTTCATTTATTTCTAATCTGATTTTTATGATTTCTTTCCTTCTGCTAACTTTGGGATGTTTTTGTTCTTCCTTCTCTAATTGCTTTAGGTGCAAGGTTAGGTTGTTTATTCGAGATGTTTCCTGTTTCTTAAGGTGGGATTGTATTGCTATAAACTTCCCTCTTAGAACTGCTTTTGCTGCATCCCATAGGTTTTGGGTCATCGTGTCTCCATTTTCATTTGTTTCTAGGTATTTTTTAATTTCCTCTTTGATTTCTTCAGTGATCACTTCGTTATTAAGTAGTGTATTGTTTAGCCTCCATGTGTTTGTATTTTTTACAGCTCTTTTCCTGTAATTGATATCTAGTCTCATAGCATTGTGGTCGGAAAAGATACTTGATACAATTTCAATTTTCTTAAATTTACCAAGGCTTGATTTGTGACCCAAGATATGATCTATCCTGGAGAATGTTCCATGAGCACTTGAGAAAAATGTGTATTCTGTTGTTTTTAGATGGAATGTCCTATAAATATCCATTAAGTCCATCTTGTTTAATGTATCATTTAAAGCTTGTGTTTCCTTATTTATTTTCATTTTGGATGATCTGTCCATTGGTGAACGTGGGGTGTTAAAGTCCCATACTATGATTGTGTTACTGTCGATTTCTCCTTTTATGGCTGTTAGTATTTGCCTTATATATTGAGGTGCTCCTATGTTTGGTGCATAAATATTTACAATTGTTATATCTTCTTCTTGGATCGATCCCTTGATCATTGTGTAGTGTCCTTCTTTGTCTCTTCTAATAGTCTTTATTTTAAAGTCTATTTTGTCTGATATGAGAATTGCTACTGCAGCTTTCTTTTGGTTTCCATTTGCATGGAATATCTTTTTCCATCCCCTCACTTTCAGTCTGTATGTGTCTCTAGGTCTGACGTGGGTCTCTTGTAGACAGCATAAATATGGGTCTTGTTTTTGTATCCATTCAGCCAATCTGTGTCTTTTGGTGGGAGCATTTAGTCCATTTACATTTAAGGTAATTATCGATATGTATGTTCCTATTCCCATTTTCTTAATTGTTTCGGGTTCGTTGTTGTAGGTCTTTTCCTTCTGTTGTTTTTCTTGCCTAGAGAAGTTCCTTTAGCATTTGTTGTAAAGCTGGTTTGGTGGTGCTGAACTCTCTCAGCTTTTGCTTGTCTGTAAATGTTTTAATTTCTCCATCAAATCTGAATGAGACCCTTGCTGGGTAGAGTAATCTTGGTTGCAGGTTTTTCTCCTTCATCACTTTAATTATGTCCTGCCACTCCCTTCTGGCTTGTAGAGTTTCTGCTTAGAGATCAGCTGTTATCCTGATGGGGATTCCCTTGTGTGTTATTTGTTGTTTTTCCCTTGCTGCTTTTAATATGATTTCTTTGTGTTTAATTTTTGACAGTTTGATTATTATGTGTCTTGGTGTATTTCTCCTTGGATTTATTCTGTATGGGACTCTCTGTTCCTCCTGGACTTGATTAACTATTTCCTTTCCCATATTAGGGAAATTATCAACTATAATCTCTTCAAATATTTTTTCAGTCCTTTTCTTTTTCTCTTTTTCTTCTGGAACCCCTATAATTCGAATGTTGGTGCGTTTAATGTTGTCCCAGAGGTCTCTGAGACTGTCCTCTGTTCTTTTCATTCTTTTTTCTTTATTTTTGTCTGTAGCAGTTATTTCCACTATTTTATCTTCCACCTCACTTATCCGTTCTTCCGCCTCAGTTATTCTGCTATTGATCCCATCTAGAGTATTTTTTATTTCATTTATTGTGTTTTTAATCGATGCTTGATTCATCTTTAGTTCTTCTAGGTCCTTGTTAACTGTTTCTTGCATTTTGTCTATTCTATTTCCAAGATATTGGATCTTGGAAATAGAATCTTGGATCATCTTTACCATCATTATTCTGAATTCTTTTTCAGGTAGACTGCCTATTACCTCTTCATTTGTTAGGTGTGGTGGGTTTTTATCTTGCTCCTTCTCCTGCTGTGTGTTTTTCTGTCTTCTCATTTTGCTTATGTTACTGTGTTTGGGATCTCCTTTTTGCAGGCTGCAGGTTCGTAGTTCCCGTTGTTTTTGGTGTCTGTCCCCAGTGGCTAAGGTTGGTTTAGTGGGTTGTGTAGGCTTCCTGGTGGAGGGGACTAGTGCCTGTGTTCTGGTGGATGAGGCTGGATCTTGTCTTTCTGGTGGGCAGGTCCACGTCTGGTGGTGTGTTTTGGGGTGTCTGTGGACTTTTTATGATTTTAGGCCACCTCTCTGCTAATGGATGGCATTGTGTTCCTGTCTTGCTAGTTGTTTAGCATAGGGTGTCCAGCAGTGTAGCTTGCTGGTCGTTGACTGAAGCTGGGTGCTGGTGTTGAGATGGAGATCTCTGGAAGATTTTCGCCGTTTGATATTATGTGGAGCTGGGAGGCCTCTTGTGGACCAGTGTCCTGAAGTTGGCTCTCCCACCTCAGAGGCACAGCACTGACTCCTGGCTCCTCAATTTGGGATGATTTGTTGTCTATTCATGTATTCCACAGATGCAGGGTACATCAAGTTGATTGTGGAACTTTAATCTGCTGCTTCTGAGGCTGCTGGGAGAGGTTTCCCTTTCTCTTCTTTGTTCTCACAGCTCCTGGGTCTCAGCTTTGGATTTGGCCCCGCCTCTGCATGTAGGTCGCCGGAGGGCATCTGTTCTTCGCTCAGACAGGACAGGGTTAAAGGAGCAGCTTCTTCGGGGACTCTGGCTCACTCATGCCGGCCGGGAGGGAGGGGCACGGAGTGCGGGGTGAGCCTGCAGCGGCAGAGGTCGGCGTGACGTTGCACCAGCCCGAGGCGCGCCGTGTATTCTCCCAGGGAAGCCGCCCCTGGATCCCGGGACCCGGCAGTGGCGGGCTGCACAGTCTCCCGGAAGGTCGGTGTGGACAGTGACCTTCGCTCGCACACAGGCTTCTTGGCGGCCGCAGCAGCAGCAGCCCCAGCGTCCCACGCCCGTCACTGGGCTCCGCGCTTTCAGCCGCGACTCGCGCCCGTCTGTGGAGCCCCTTTAAGCAGCGCTCTTAATCCCCTCTCCTCGCGCACCAGGAAACCAAGAGGGAAGAAAAAGTCTCTTGCCTCTTTGGCAGCTCCAGAGTTTTCCCGGACTCCCTCCCAGCTAGCTGTGGCACATTAGCCCCCTTCAGGCTGAGTTCTCGCCGCCAGCCCCAGTCCTCTCCCTGCGCTCTGCTTCTATTTCTTTATTTGTGAGAAACTTACTGTGATAATCATTTTGTGATATATGAAAGTCAAATTATTATGCTGTATACCTTAACACACAGTGCTGTATGTAAATTATATCTCAATAAAACTCGAAAAAGAAAAAAAAGATAGACTTTTGTATTTTTACAAGAAAAGAAATAATTAGCTAGAGAAAATGAAAGTTATAAAAAACACTATAGCTAATCAAAACAGATTTAAAAATATAATTTTGTCCTTAGAATTTAGAAATATATATATATAAACTCTCTATACCAAAGTTTCTTTAATATTTACTAAAATGAGTTCAGAACTCATAGTTTTGTAAATCATTGATATCATTTTGGAAATAATATAAAGCATAAGTATATTCATATTTTTGACATCATTAATCTCAACCATAAATGAATACTATAAAGAAACACACTAGAAGATATAGATATAGAAATAGATATAGATATGAAATACTTATTTAAATTTTAAAAAACATTTCAAATAGATTGACTATCCCATTTTAGGAGTATAGACAGAGAAATGATAGTATGTTGATAAAAAAGGAAATGCAGAAAACAAAAACTAAAATATTGCTAGGCTTACAACTATTTAAGTATTAATAAGAAAACATCCAGATGGAAAAAAACAATAGATAGGGGTGTTTCACTGGATACTTTGATCTTTTTTACTTTTCAACTTTTTAAAATGTTTATAATGATCATAGTATGGTGTAACAGGAAACTTTGGGTTTGCCCTTACCTTCTACATGACCTTAACTTCTCTGTCACTTAACTTCTCTGAATTTCAGGTCACACATTTATAAATTGAAGATAATTAAATTTTATTAAGAATTACTTGGAATCATAGTAGTAAATTTCCTGGACTACAGCCTGCTACTTCTTGGATAATCAGGAAATAGTTTGCATGCATTCTTCTTGAAGCTCCACTGTGTTCACTAATCTAAAATGTGAAGAAAATAGACTGGATTGGATGATCTCCAGAGTGTCTCTCCATCTATAATTACAAGTTTTATTTCAGCATTTTTTCTAATATTTAGAATGTGAAGTCCTCAAAAAATGGGATGTTCACATTTTCTCTAAGATCTATACAATCTTAAAAAAATAATCTCTATACTGTATTCCCAGAGGACTGTGAGATTTTCTTCATCAAAGTGCCAGAAATAAAAGTGAATGAAAATCCAGCCCTGCTATAGAGAATAGAAAGAAGCACTGGTGACTTAAATAATTATTCATAATAAATACCATCCTCTCAGAATAATATTAAGATAATTAAATCACAAAACAGTTAAAAAATGACAGCCCTATATAATAAAAAAGATTAATTAAACAAAAGAACAACTTTATTCATTTAAACAACTTCTGTAAGTCAAGCACCATGATAATGACAAAATCAAAGATTATCCTCAGTTCAAAAGTATTTTCTACATTTACAGCTTCTCAAGTGGAAATAGAATTCTGGCCTCTGAATGTTTTCACACTCTTTCCCATTCCTTCAAAGTTGTGCTCTCTCATGCATGCACCAGTCAGAAAAAAATCCAGTTTAATGGGTAAAAGCAAAGACTGTTAGAAGAAAGGGTGATCCCCGCCAAGCCACATTGCTGGTTGGTGATCTTTTGGAGAAGGCAATTGCGAGATTACCATTCTTATGAAAAAGTGAATACATTTCTCAATATCTACCACTTTTAATAATGGAATGTTAATGTCACACTTTTATTCTGGTTCATCTTGTAAAAGCCCTGATGACTATCCATTCAAAGTTAATTTTGGCTATTTTTCTTAGCACTTATTTCTCCCCTCAGCCTCGGGAGACTATATATATTCCATCACTTAATAAATTTGCAGGTGACATAAGTTTCTCTGTGGCCTCATTGAATAATATTTTTTAAAATATATAAATGTTATACAAAACTATGTAAATAAAAGTAAAAATGGTCAATATTTGTGAATTTTAATACAAATAGTGCTGTGAGCTCTGTGGAGGAACATATCTCCATAAGACCCTCTCTGCTCATCCACACAAAAAGATTATGTTGAAGTTATAACTTAACTGATGATTATTTTGATAAATTATGTTCCCCACTTTTCCTTCTACACCAACAACCTTAGAATCCCTGTGTATTAATTTTCAAAGCCTGACATAGCAAAGTGCCACAAACTGGGTGACTTAAAACAACAGAAATTTATTTTCTCAAATCTCTGGAGGCTAGAAGTGAGAAATCAAGGTTCAGCAGGGTTGGTTCCTTCTGAAGAATCTGAGGGAGAATCTGTTCCAAGCCTCTCTTGTAGCTTCTGGTGATAGCTGGCAATCCTTGGTGTTCCTTGGCTTGGATATGCATCACTTCGATCTCTGCCTCCATCTTCACGTGGCCTTCTCCCCTTGTCTCTTTACATTATCTTCCTCCTGTGTGTTTCTCTGTCTTCACATGGCACTTTCCTCTCTTACACGGATACTAGTCATATTGGATCAGGGGCCCATCCTACTACAGTCAGCTTAACTGTACTAATTACACCTGAAATGGACTTATTTCCAATTAAGTTCACACTCTGAGGTACTGGTGGTCAGGACTTTAATATACAATGGTGGGACACACAATTCGACCACTAATACCCCATTAAGAAGAAATCTCCCTCAATGGGCTTCCCTGATGGCGCAGTGGTTGAGAGTCCGCCTGCCGATGCAGGGGACACGGGTTTGTGCCCCGGTCTGGGAGGATCTCACATGCCACGGAGCGGCTGGGCCCTTGAGCCATGGCCGCTGGGCCTGTGCATACGGAGCCTGTGCTCCGCAACGGGAGAGGCCACAACAGTGAGAGGCCTGCGTACCGCAAAAAAAAAAAAAAGAAAGAAAGAAAAGAAATCTCCCTCAATGTCTCCTCTGAAGGGTGCACTAGCAGAGCTCTCTTCCCACTCCAATCTCAAACCACACAGTAGTACCAGTCATGTGACTGCCATTCTAAAGACTAGAAAATCACACTATTATTATTGCTTTGTGGCATTTATTACATAGAAACCATTAAGAATATTGGATCAACAATCTATTCTAATAGATCAATGGACAATATTACTTCATATATTGATTTTATTTCCTATGTGGTCAAAGACACTGCATACAGAGAGAGAGAGAGGCTTCTAATATTTTACAAGACCATCCATCACACATCAGACTGGCATCTTCTCATACCAGTAAAGGAGGCTATAACCCTCTAATCCCTGACTAATGCCCCTATTTTAAAAATTACCTGTAGACATCCATTAGCCAATATTTTGAGAGAAACAAGCCAGAGGAGACAATTCTATCAATACTAAAGGGACTGCTTTTAAAAGTGACCTTGCCTATTGAATACTCAGCATGGTAAAAGAGTAGCATTTTTATACACACATACACTCACTCACTTGCACTCACATCCTCTGGAAAATGCTGTGCAGAGAAGAAAGCTCTAGAGAATGATAACATGTCTGTTAGCAGAAATGAAACTTGTTAAAATGCGACCTAGGACAACCTGCCATCAAATCAGTGGAGCAAAATCCTCTGTGAGCCAACAGAAAGCATTGCACCAACATCGTACAAGACATCACCCAGTTATATGCCTCTGTGAGTATTCTTTATAATCCATGCTTAGAATTCTATACATTTTTAGGTCTCTGGTGAGAAACTTACAACTTGATTAAGAACTTAAAAATCTAGAATGTTAAAATAAAACATAATGAATCCCCCCCCAAAATTGATTCTTTAAAAGTTAAGCATTATATTGATAGTAAGTAAAAGAAATAATTTCATATTGTTTCAAAATCAAATCATTTTACCAACTGAATCCTTTTAGTGTACTACTCATTCATGAAGTGAAAGTGTGTTGTATTTGTATATGATAAAACAGTAATGTAAATCCTGCATCAATTGGTTGTCTGTGCTTAGACAGTTTCATTCTGCCTATGTACAATTTGGTTGAACAATTCGTAATCAGGCTGATGTGGAATAATTGCCTTTTCATATTTACAGAGGATCAAAAGATCAATATGATCCAGCAATCAAATGCATGTAGTATGCATATTAATTCATATAATCCATGCACACTTACATGTACTAGCCTTGCCATCAAATCAGTTTAACCATTTTTGAACAGGGGTATATGAGACATATCCATATAACCCAGTATTTTCTATCTATTTTATATCTATTTAGTAGTTAGTAATTAGTAGTCATTATGTACGTAATAGTATGTAATAGTGAGTGCCATTTAGCTGAGAGGATATTCTCACTTCCAACAGAGCAGCTCCACACTCTCTTTCATTTCTTGCAATTTCAAGAAAGATAGTGTTGGGGGGAAAAAAAGCATCAAACTTCAAAAGAATCTTAAAACTATTGCTATAGCTAAGTATCTCTCAAGCATTTTGTTTTCAGGAAACTTTTACATTCTTTAAAATTATTGAGTGTCCCAAAGAGCTTTTACTTACATATGTTATATTTACTGACATTTAGCAAATTGGAAATAAAAACTAATTTTTAAATTTTAAAATGATTTAAATTTTAAACATATATATTTACCAATTATTTACAAATAATGAATCCATTAAATGATATGTAAATAATATATATTTTTATGAAATACAATTATACTTTTCAAAGCAAAAGAAGTGAGATTGGCACTTTCTACATTTTAATAAATCTTCCTGATTTCTGGCTTCTTTTAGCTGGTTTCTTTTATCGGGATTCTTTTATAGAAAAACACTGGATTCTTTTATCTGCATCTGCATTCAATATGGAGTAAAATGTTGTTTAGGTTGAAGTGCATAAAGTGAAGACCCACATGTATAAATATTTTGAAAATAGAGGAATATTTAAATAGAATGTGAATGTTCTTCTTTGATACTACGCCAAAACTATGCAAAAATATTTTCTTAAAGTTACTTGCAATGTGAAATCTGAAACCATACTAAAAAAGTTTCATACTATATGATATTAAAATCCATTGATTTATCTTCAACTTAAAATGGATATTTTACCCATGCATGGATTTATAACATCATTCATTTGTCACTGACATATAGATTTTCTAAAAGAAGACATTTCATTACACAATGAAAAAATTATTCATGTCATCATTGACCTCAACAGAAAAATCTCTAAGTGTTGGGAAGTTGTCAAGTTGAGGTTGGCAAATACAACTTTTCCAAAATTATAATTCTTGCTTCAAATTTTGAATTTTTATTTTTATCAATGGCAACTGTGAGAAATTATATATATACATGTATATATACAGATCTATATATCTATCCTGACACAGGGCTCCTAAAATCCTTGAAAATAGGGGTGTAAGCAGAATCTTTCATTCTAACGTTTTTGACTCCAGTTTCAGGCACAGAGCTCCTAAAACCCTCGTAACTTCCTAAGTGATAAGAGCACTAGGAACATCTTTTGTTCTAATGTTTAGTCTTTGACCCAGGTTCCTGACACAGGGTTCCTAAATCCCTTGGAATTTCCTGAGCAATAGGAGAGTCTTTTGTTCTAACAAGGTGACTCTGGAGTGGTCACCAGAAAAACCAAACCAGGGTTAGAAATTTTAAATTGTCAGACCCATCCACCATACTCCAGAGAAAGGAGAAGAACCAGAAATGGAGTTAGTAGTTGGTCATAAGTACATGATGAAGCCTCCATAAAATCCTAATAGTGTGGGGTTTGGAAATTTTCCAGGTTAGTAAACACATGCATGTACCTACCAGGAGGATGATGCTCTCTACCTCCACAGAGACAGAAGTTCCAGTGCTTAGGAGCTTCCCAGCACTCCCTCTTTGTATCTTGTCAACTGGCTATTCCTCTGTATTCTTTATTATATCCTTTATTATGTAATAAGTTGTTAAACGTAGGTGTTTCCCTGCGTTCTGTGAACTGTTCTTGCAGATAATCGTATTCAAGGGGTAAGAGGAGACGGGAACCTCTGATTTATAGTCAGGTCAGACAGAAGTTTTGGGTAACCTGGAGACCTACCACTTGCAATTGGTATCTGAGGAGGGGGAGCAGTCCCATGGGACTCAGCCCTTAACCTGTGGAATCTGTTGCTATCACCAGGTAGATAGTGTCAGAATTGAGTTAAATTGTAGGGCACTGAGCTGGAGTCACAGAGAACTGCTTAGTGTGGTTAAAAAACCCGCAGATCTGGTATCAGAAGTGTTGCGAATGGGGGAGAAGTGTGAGAGTAAGAGGAAACACAGGAAAAGTGAGTTTTCCCTTCTTAGGAACAAACACTATCAGTCATTTTCTCACAGTGACAGGTTCACTGTGTTTGTTGATGATGTTGGACCTCAATACAGGACACCCCAAAATATGCCACAATGCATATTGATTATTTTGTATTAAAGTTACTTAAGAAATTGCCAATACACGAGGGACACTCTGACCCTCCTCTCCATTTCCCTGAAAGCAGGAAATAAATCTCTCATGTGAAAGGTGCAGTCCTTGCATCTGGAAGTAGAAGGACACCCTTATTGAAGAGTTAGGGAATTTGTGACAAGCAGCCTCTATAAACACACCTTGTTATTTTTTCATTTACTACCCCAATTCCAAACTCTGGATTATTCACTAACTGAGCACCAGAAACCTAAGTTTCTATGTCTTATCAATTCCTCAAAAATTTATTGTTTCTTTGTCTGAAAAATGTAAAACCCATCTGTGAGAGAGACCTTCAAGATGGCGGAAGAGTAAGACGCAGAGATCATCTTCCTCCCCACAAATGCATCAGAAATACATCTACACATAGAACAACTCCTACAGAACACCTACTGAACGCTGGCAGAAGACCTAAGACCTCCTAAAAGGCAAGAAACTCCCCATGTTCCTGGGTAGGGCAAAAGAAAAACCAGAGACAAAATAATAGGGACGGGACATGCACCAGTGGGAGGGAGCTGTGAAGGAGGAAAGGTTTCCACACACTAGGAAGCCCAGTCGCGGGTGGAGACTGCGGGTGGCAGAGGGGGGGAGCTTCGGAGCCACGGAGGAGAGCACAGCAACAGGGGTGTGGAGGGCAAAGTGGAGAGATTCCCGCACAGAGGATTGGTGCCAACCAGCACTCACCAGCCCGAGAGGCTTGTCTGCTCACCCGCTGGGATGGGTGGGGGCTGGGAGCTGAGGCTCAGGCTTCGGGTCGGATCCCAGGGAGAGGAGTAGGGTTGGCAGCGTGAACACAGACTGAAGGGGTTAGTGCACCACGGCTAGCCGGGAGGGAGTCCGGGAGAAAGTCTGTAGCTGCCGAAGAGGCAAGAGACTTTCTCTTACCTCTTTGTTTCCTGGGGCGCGAGGAGAGGGGATTAAGAGCTACACTTAAAGGAGCTCCAGAGACGGGCGTGAGCCGCGGCTATCAGCGCGGACCCCAGAGATGGGCATGAGACGTTAAGGCTCCTGCTGCTGCCACCAAGAAGCCTGTGTGCGAGCACAGGTCACTATCCACACCTTCCCTCCTGTGAGCTTCTGCAGCCAGCCACTGCCAGGGTCCCGTGATCCAGGCACAACTTCCCCGGGAGAACGCACGGTGCACCTCAGGTTGTTGCAATGTCCCACTGGCCTCACTGCGCATCCGTACCCCTCCCGCTCCCCAGCCTGAGTGAGCCAGAGCCCCTGAATCAGCTGCTCCTTTAACCCCGTCCTGTCTGAGCAAAGAACAGATGCCCTCAGGTGACTTACACACAGAGGTGGGGCCAAATCCAAAGCTGAACCACAGGAGCTGTGGGAACAAAGAAGAAAAAGGGAAATTTCTCTCAGCAGCCTCAGGAGCAGCAGATTAAATCTCCGCAATCAACTTGATGTACCCTGCATCTGTGGAATACATGAACAGACAACGAATCATCTCAAATTGAGGAGGTGGACTTTGGGAACAATGATATATATATATATTTTTTTCCCCTTTTTCTCTTTTGGTGAGTGTGTATGTGTATGCTTCTGTGAGTGATTTTGTCTGTATAGCTTTGCTTTTACCATTTGTCCTAGGGATCTGTTGGTCTCTTTATTTTTTGGGGGGTGTTGTTGTTGTTCTTGTTTTTTAGTATAGTTTTTAGCACTTGTTATCATTGGTGGATTTGTTTTTTGGTTTGGTTGTTCTCTTATTTTTGTTACTTTTAATTTTTTTATTTTTATAATTATTCTTTATTCTAATTATTTTATTTATTTTTTCTCCCTTTTCTTTTGAGCCATGTGGCTAACAGGGTCTTGGTGCTCCGGCCGGGTGTCAGGCCTGTGGCTCTGAGGTGGGAGAGCCGAGTTCAGGACATTGGTCCACCAGAGACCTCCCAGCTCCACGTAATAATCAAATGGCAAAAGATCTACCAGCGATCTTCATCTCAATGCTAAGACCCAGCTCTACTCAACGACCAGCAAGCTATAGTGCTGGACACCCTATGCCAAACAACTAGCAAGACAGGAACACAACACCACCCATTAGCAGAGAGGCTGCCTAAAATCAAAAGAAGGTCACAGACACCCCAAAAAACAGCACTAGATGCAGCCCTGCCCACCAGAAAAACAAAATCCAGCCCCATCCACCAGAACACAGGCACCAGTCCCCTCCAACAGGAAGGCTACACAACCCACTGAAAAAACCTTACCAACTGGGGGCAGACAACAAAAACAATAGGAGCTATGGACCTGCAGACTGTGAAAAGCAGACCCAAAACACAATAAGTTAAGCAAAATGAGAAGACAGAGAAACACAGAGCAGATGAAGGCACAAGGTAAAAATCCAGCAGACCAAACAAATGAAGAGGAAATAGGCAGTCTACCTGAAAAACAATTCAGAGTAATGATAGTAAAGATGATACAAAATCTTGGAAATAGAATGGAGAAAATACAAGAGATGTTTAACAAGAACATAGAAGAACTAAAGAGCAAAAAAACAATGATGAACAACACAATAAATGAAATTAAAAATTCTCTAGAAGGAATCAATTGCAGAATAACTGAGGAAGAAGAACGGATAAGTGACCTGGAAGATAAAACAGTGGAAATAACTACGTTAGAGCTGAATAAAGAAAAAAGACTCAAAAGAATTTTAAACAGTCTCAGAGACCTCTGGGACAAAATTAATTGCACAAACATTAGAATTATAAGGGTCCCAGAATAAGAAGAGAAAAAGAAAGGGACTGAAAATATTTGAAGAGATTATAGCTGAAAACTTCCCTAAAATTGGAAAGGAAATAATCAAGTCCAGGAAATGTGGAGAGTCCCATACAGGACAAATCCAAGGAGAAACATGCCAAGACACATATTAATCAAACTATCTAAAATTAAATACAAAAAAAAAAAAGCAGCAAGGGAAAAGCAACAAATAATATGCAAAGGAATCCCCATAAGGTTAACAGTTGATCTTTCAGCAAAAACTCTGCAAACCAGAAGGGAGGGACAGGATATATTTAAAGTTAAGAAAGGGGAAAACCTACAACCAAGATTAACCTACCCAGCAAGGATTTCATTCAGATTCAACAGAGAAATTAAAATCTTTACAGACAAGCAAAAGCTAAGATAATTCAGCACCACCAAACCAGCTTTACAACAAATGCTAAAGGAAATTCTCTAGGCAGGAAACACAAGAGAGGGAAAAGACCTACAATAACAAACTCAAAACAATCAAGAAAATGGCAATAGGAACATACATATTGATAATTACCTTAAATGTAAATCGATTAAATGCTCCAACCAAAAGATATAGACTGGCTGAATGGATGCAAAAACAAGACCCATATATATGCTGTCGACAGGAGACCCACGTCAGACCTAGGGACACATACAGACTGAAAGTGAGGGGATGGAAAAAGATACTCCTTGCAAATGGAAATCAAAAGAATGCTGGAGTAGCAATTCTCATATCAGGCAAGATAGACTTTAAAATAAAGACTATTGCAAGAGACAAAGAAGGACACTACATAATGATCTATGTATCAATACAAGAAGAGAATATAACAACTGTAAATATTTATGCACCCAACATAGGAACACCTCAATACATAAGGCAGATGCTAATAGTCATGAAAGGGGAAAACGACAGCAACACAATCATAGTAGGGGACATCACAACCCACTTCCACCAATGGACAGGTTATCCAAAATGAAAATAAATAAGGAAATACAAGCTTTAAATGGTACATTAAATAAGATGGACTTAACTGATATTTATGGGATATTCCATCCACAAACAACTAAATACAGTTTCTTCTCAAGTGCTTATGGAACATTCTCCAGGATAGACCATATCTTGGGTCACAAATCAAGCCTTGGTAAAGTTATGATAATTGAAATCATATCAAGTATCTTTCCTGCCCACAACACTATGAGACTAGGTATCAATTACAGGAAAAAAATCTGTAAAAAAAACCAAACACATGGAGGCTAAACAATACACTACTTAATAAACAAGAGATCTCTAAGGAAATCAAAGAGGAAATCAAAAAATGCCTACAAACAAATGACAATGTAAACACGACCACCCAAAACCTTGAGATGCAACAAAAGCAGTTCTAAGAGGGAAGTTTATAGCAATACAATCCTACCTAAAGAAACAAGAAACATCTCAAATAAACAACCTAACCTTATACCTAAAGCAATTAGAGAAAGAAGAACAAAAAAACCCCAAAGTTAGCAGAAGGAAAGAAATCATAAACATCAGATCAGAAATAAATGAAAAAGAAATGAAGGAAACAATAGCAAAGATCAATAAAACTAAAAGCTATTTTTTGAGAAGATAAACAAAATTGAAAAACAATTAGCCAGACTCATCAAGAAAAAAAGGGAGAAGACTCAAAGCAATAGAATTAGAAATGAAAAAGGAGAAGTAACAACTGACACTGCAGAAATACAAAAGATCATGAGAGATTACTATAAGCAACTCTATGCCAATAAAATGGACAACCTGGAAGAAATGGACAAATTCTTAGAAATGCACAACCTGCCAAGACTGAATCAGGAAGAAATAGAAAATATGAACAGACCAATCAAAAGCACTAAAATTGAAACTGTGATAAAAAATCTTCCAACAAACAAAAGCCCAGGACCAGATGGCTTCACAGGCGAATTCTATCAAGCATTTAGAGAAGAGCTAACACCTATCCTTCTCAAACTCTTCCAAAATATAGCAGAGGGAAGAAAAATCCCCAGCTCATTCTACAAGACCACCATCACCCTGATACCAAAACCAGACAAAGATGTCACAGTTAAAGAAAACTGCAGACCAATATCACTGATGAACATAGATGTAAAGATCCTCAACAAAATACTGGCAAACAGAATCCAACAGCACATAAAAAGGATCATACATCATGATCAAGTGGGGTTTATCCCAGGAATGCAAGGATTCTTTATATACACAAACCAATAAATGTGATACACCATATTAACAAATTGAAGGATAAAAACCATATGATCATCTCAATAGATTCAGAGAAAGCTTTCGACAAAATTCAACACTGATTTATGATAAAAACCCTGCAGAAAGTAGGCATAGAGGGAACTTAACATAATAAAGGCCATATATGACAAACTCACAGACAACATCATTCTGAATGGTGAATAACTGAAACCATTTCCACTAAGATCAGGAACAAGACAAGGTTGCCCACTCTCACAACTGCTATTCAACATAGTTTTGGAAATTTAGGCACAGTAATCAGAGAAGAAAAAGAAATAAAAGGAATACAAGTCAGAAAAGAAGAAGTAAAACTGTCACTGTTTGCAGATGACATGATACTATACATAGAGAATCCTACAGACACTACCAGAAAATGACTAGAACTAATCAATGAATTTGGTAAAGTAGCAGGATACAAAATTACTGCACAGAAACCTCTTGCATTCCTATATGCTAATAATGAAAAATCTGAAAGAGAAATTAAGGAAACACTCCCATTTACCACTGCAACAAAAAGAATAAAATACCTAGGAATAAACCTACCTAAGGAGACAAAAGACCTGTATGCAGACAACTATAAGACACTAATACAAGAAATTAAAGATGATACAAACAGATGCAGAGATATACCATGTTCTTAGACTGGAAGAATCAACATTGTGAAAATGACTTTTGTACCCAAAGCAATTTACAGATTTGGTGCAATCCCTATCAAACTACCAATGGCATTTTTCACAGAACTAGAACAACAATTGCACAATTTGTATGGAAACACAAAAGACCCCGAATAGCCAAAGTTATCTTGAGAAAGAGAAACGGAGCTGGAGGAGTCAGGCTCCCTGACTTCAGACTATACTACAAAGCTGCAGTAATCAAGACAGTATTGTACTGGCACAAAAACAGAAATATAGGTCAATGGAACAGAATAGAAAGCCCAGATATAAACCCACGCACATATGGTCACCTTATTTTTGATAAAGGAGGCAAGAATATACAGTGGAGAAAAGACAGCCTCTTCAATAAGTGGTGCTGGGAAAACTGGACAGTTACATGAAAAAGAATGAAATTAGAACACGTGCTTATGCCATACACAAAAATGAACTCAAAATGGTTTAAAGACCTAAATATAAGGCTGGACAGTATACAACTCTTAGAGGAAAACATAGGCACAACACTCTATGACATAAATCACAGCAAGATGCTTTTTGACCCACCTCCTGGAGAAATGGAAATAAAAACAAAAATAAAGAAATGGGACCTAATGAAACTTCAAAGCTTTTGCACAGCAAAGGAAACCATAAACAAGATGAGAAGAAAACCCTCAGAATGGTAGAAAATATTTGCAAATGAAGCAACTGACAAAGGATCAATCTCCAGAATTTACAAGCAACTCATGCACCTCAATATCAAAAAAGCAAACAACCCAATCCAAAAATGGACAGAAGACCTAAACAGATATTTCTCCAAAGAAGATATACAGACTGGCAACAAACACATGAAAGATTGTTCAATAACTCTAATCAGTAGAGAAATGTCAATCAAAAGTACAATAAGGTATCACCTCACACCAGTCAGAATGGCCATCATCAAAAAATCTACAAACAATAAATGCCAGAGAGGGTGTGGAGAAAAGGTAACCCTCTTGTACTGTTGGTGGGAATGTAAATTGATACAGCCACTCTAGAGAACAGTATGGAGGTTCCTTAAAAAACTAAAAATAGAATTACCATACAACCCAGCAATCCCACTACTGGACATATACCCTGAGTAGACCATAATTCAAAAAGAATCATGTACCACAATGTTTATTGCAGCTCTATTTACAGTAGCCAGGACATGGAAGCAACCTAAGTGTCCATTGACAGATGAATGGATAAAGAAGATGTGGCACATATATACAATGGAATATTACTCAGCCATAAAAAGAAATGAAATTGAACTATTTGTAGTGAGGTGGATGGACCTAGAGTCTGTCATACAAAGTGAAGTTAAGTCAGAAAGAGAAAAACAAATACCGTATGCTAACACATATGTATGGAATCTAAAAAAAAAAAAAGTAGTGAAGAACATAGGGACAGAACAGGACTAAAGACGCAGACATAAAGAATGGACTTGAGGACACGGGGAGAGGGAAGGGTAAGCTGGGACAAAGTGAGAGAGTGACATGGACTTATATATACTATCAAATGTAAAATAGATTGCTAGTGGGAAGCAACTGCATAGCACAGGGAGATCAGCTCGGTGCTTTGTGACCACCCAGAAGGGTGGGAGGAAGACGGAAGAAGGAGAAGATATGGGGATATATGTCTATGTATAGCTGATTCCCTTTGTTATATAGCAGAAACTAACATACCATTGTAAAGCAATTATCCTCCAATAATGATGTTAAAAAATTTTTTAAATAAAAAATAAGTAAAAGCCATCTGCTTTGGTCACTTCTTTGGTCTCATGTCTCCTCCATGTGCATAAATTATTTTTTTTTCCTTCTGTTAATCTGTTTTGTGACAATTTTAGTATTAGTCAGCCACAAGGACTCGAGAAGTGTAGAAGGGAAAAATTTCCCCCTCCCTGAGAATGAGATAACATCTGCCAAGTACCCAAAGCCAAATAGCCATGTTTTGTCCATTGGTTGTGTTTTCCAAAAAGAGCATTCCTTGAAAAAGGTGGCTAGTACAGCTTGCAGTACAATCACATAGTAATTTTCATTGAGTAAACAATGTACTTTGTTCAGCAGCAGAAGTGCTTTATATGTACTTCCCGTTTCATCACACAGAAATACGTTAGGGGTTGAGGTCTTATAAAATAACTTTTACTGCTTCATAAAGAAAATTCTTAAGTGTAACTGGTGTCACTGTGTGTGCATGTGTGTGTGAGAGTGTGTGAGTATGTGTTTGTTTGTGCATGTGCCTGCCAGGATGCATTTCGGCAAGAACATAGCAATAAAGAACGTAGTGAATGCTAGTAGAGTTTAGCACCACTGGTTTAGTATGTGCTAAGGAAACAGAAGTCTTAGCTACTAATTGTGTCTGTACCATCAGTGTAAACGTCAACACAAAGGTAAATAACATTAGTGCAATTATGAAAACAGTTTTGATGTCACCTTATATATCCTTTAAAGGGGCCTCAGGAGTCCCTAGACGTCAATGGACCATATTTAGAGAACCACTGCATAGACCCGTAGCCCTTAGAGAAGATAAAATTAAAATTCACATCTTCTGCTTGTATTTCTACATTTGCAATATTAAACTATACCTTATATTAAATCAAATTATTATTTGTAAAATATATCTGTAGTTTAAATATTTTACTTTCCTCCTGCTGTTTCAAATAACTTTAATTGAATTACTTCCCCCATTCAATATTTTGCAAATTCTAATAAGAAAAGGCACAAATTAAAAATTTTTCCTAAACATTCCATGATATAAAGCACTTAGAATGTCTTTATTTGATGAGATTCAGTTTTGTATGTTCTTCTTTGCATATTATAATGATCACTATGTACTGGTAACAATTTAAAACTTCAACTTTTTACTCCTTGTTAATTGCAGAAATTCTCATTATGACTTTAACCCATGGAAGATCAGACACAAATTTTTCCTGACAGTTTGAACATCTATTAAAAAAAAAAAAAAAAAAGTAGGGGGCTTCCCTGGTGGCACAGTGGTTGAGAGTCCGCCTGCCAATGCAGGGGACATGGGTTCGTGCCCCGGTCTGGGAAGATCCCACATGCAGCAGGGTGGCTGGGCCATGGCCACTGAGCCTGAGCCTGCACGTCTGGAGCCTGTGCTCCACAACGGGAGATGCCACAACAGTGAGAGGCCCGCGTACTGCAAAAAAAAAAAAAAAAAAAAAAAGTGTGGTCATTTTATAACCTGAACTGTCAGAAGACTTAATCTCCCAAAAAATTAAATTAGATGAAATTTTAAGTATCTATAACCTTAGCCCTTAATGGATATTATTTCAGGAGCAAATGTAAGCATACAAAAAAATTAATTTGTCTTCAAGAATTGAATAAATTTAAGGTAATTTTAGAAAAGCATTCTTATATGATGATGTTAGATTATATTCCAAAAATTTTTTATTAAAAAAAATCAAGATAAATGTACATATAAGCATATATATCTATGTGTATTATATTATATATGTACATATGTGTTTATCTATCTATATCTATGTCTCTATCTATCTATCTACCTATCTATCGATAATCATTCTCTATTGGTTACTCCGTCATTAGAATCTGTTTTTAATTTGGCATAAACTCTTTTCTGGAACCAATTTTTAATTAGTCTTGGTTGTAGTAAAATGCAACATCGCCATAAATGAGATCTGTATCCTTTGATTACTATAACTCTAATTTTAGTATATCTATTACATAAACATTTGATAGTGATATCCTACAAATTGTAATAAAATTCAGCCATTCATTCATTCATATATGTGTGTCTGTCTGAGAAGTTACCCTTATAGAGACCAAGAAGGGAAAGTTTGGGGCAGCAGTTTGTGATTTTTAGTAAAACCGGAGCAGAGATATGGTCATTACATACGGCAACATGGAGGTCATTTTTACCCTGATGTACGAAGACTAAGTGAAATGGAGGGGCTCAAATTCCATTTAAGAAGGGTTTAGTGGAGAATGGAGTTATAAGGCTTCAGAGAAAATACAGAATTCTTTCAAGTTAACATGGGAAAAGATGTAGAGAAATGTGGAGTAAACTGGAGGAGAGTGTGGCATCAATAAACTTGTTAAGATAATTATGCTAGAGCACGTTTTGTGCTTATAAGAATTGTAGTAGGCTGGAAATGATCTCCCCAAAGTGTCCACATCTGTGATGGTTAATTTTATGTGTACTTAACTGGGCCATGGGGTACCCAGATACTTGTTTAAACATTATTCTGGGTGTGTCTGTGAGGGTGTTTCTGGATGAGATTAACAAGTAAAGTAGATTGTCCTCCCCAGTGTGGGAAAGCCTCATCCAATCTGCTGAAGGCCAGAAGAGAACAAAAGATTGATTAAGGGAGAATTCCTTTTCTCTGCCTGACTGTCTTACAGATGGGTCATGGGTCTTCTCCTGCCTTGAGATACAGATTCATACTATATCTTTTACCATCTGCTATCTTGGTTTTCAGGCCTTCAGACACTGACTGGAACTATACCATTGGCATTCCTCAGACTCCAACTTGCTAGACCTTGGGACTTTTCAGTCTCCATAATTATGTGAGCCAATTCCTTATATACATATGCACACACACACACACATACATACCACACACACTACACACATTCTGTTTCTTTGGAGACGCTAATACAACACCCTGTAAATACGTTACTTAAATGACAATAAGGACTTTGCAGAAGTGATTAAATTATGGATCTTGAGAGATAATTCTGGATTATCCTGATAGGCCCAATAAAATCACAAGGGTTCTTATAAGAGGGAAGCAGTAGAGTCAGTGCTATAGACTGAATGTTTGTGCCTCCCCACAGATTCATATATCTTGTGTATATTACACCCAAGTGAAGAAGGAAACCCACGAATAGCTTACAAACCTCATGGGCAAGAGAAGCTTTACAGAACAGATTTGCATCTCTGTAGGGTCTTGAAGATCAAGAATAGGAGATGGATAAATAGGCCTGCGATAAGAGATTTCCAGGGCTTCCCTGGTGGCACAGTGGTTAAGAATCCACCTGCCACAGTTGAGTCCTGGTCCAGGAAGATCCCACATGCTAGGGAGCAACTAAGCCCATGAGCCCCAACTACTGAGCCTGTGCTCTAGAGCCCACAAGCCACAACTACTGAAGCCTGTGTGCCTAGAGCCCGTGCTCCACAACAAGAGAAGCCGCTGCAATGAGAAGCCCCCACTGGCCACAGCTAGAGAATGCCCTCACACAGCAACAAAGACCCAACGCAAAAATAAATAAATAAAAATAAATTTTTTAAAAAAGAAAGATTTCCATATAATTATTATCTTTACAATGTTATTCTAATGTTTGTATTGTGGGATTTGAGGACTACTAATCCTATAAATTGTATTTACTATTTAGTTTTTTATAAGATATTATAATGTAGTGTTTTTCTAGGCATTTTCAAAACATTTTATATTTTAGCCTTAAAGAGATCATTTGCTTCCTGATTTCTCTGATTTAATAATTGAAGTAAACTTCTTTCTCCGAAACTTCTTTCTAAAAAAAAATTGCAGTTCTTTCTTTCCTTTATTCATTTCACACTAACTTATTGAGGGTTCACTTTGTTCCACCAGGATAAAGAGAAAAATGTGAGAAATTTTAAGAGTTCAAGTTATAATTCATTGTGTTTATAATTTATCCTTTTGATTTGTAACATTTTCTAATCTATGAAAGGGAACCCTAATTCATAATGAAATTGCCTATGGTCAAAAATTCAAAACCAAAAATATTCACAATAAAGCACACAGAGATGTAGCAATTAAAATGGCCCAGTAATAAAGTATCACCTTGTGATACTTTCTTTTAAAGTAAAAAGACCACACATTATAACCCATCATTAATTTTATATGAAAAGATTCATAAATCCTTTCTCTTTGCTATATGCCTACAGTCAAATTTCTGCACATTAGAAAATAATTTGTGCCTGAATAGATATAATCAATTTGACAGCAATTTCTTTTGTTGCTATTGTTAAGGGGTTTTTAAATTTTATTTTTATTTTTTAATTAGAAAAAGTATACATTTGTAACAATTCATGGACTACAGATATAAGTTGTGTCAATAGTCGTACCTTCCCCTTCCTTTCTTCTGCCTCTAACTTGAGGTATGATGAACATGTTAGCAGTTTGTATTTTTGCTTTCAAACTTATTTTTTAACCTTGCATAGATATAGTTATAGAGGTAGATACAGATAATATAGATTAGATATAGATATAGATGCACACATATGGTTTGTTTTCCTTTTTTAAATTTTTATAGTTTGCAAAAACAGAATTATCCACTGATGAATAATGCGTTATAGACATATTTCTAGGTCAATATATGAGTAACAAACTAATTTATTTAATTAGTTTAAATAAACTAACTGCTTCATTTTCTAACTACAGATGTAGCACAATTTATTTAACAATTCCATATCATTTGACATCCAGGTTATTTCCAGTTAAATAAGATGCTTCAATAAATATCCTTGTATAAATACACTAATCTGGCAGTGTTACTCCTTGTTTGTTTTGTAGCAAAATTTACTTTTAGTGGATACTGGCATATTCTTTTCCCCAAAGTTTGTTCCAATATATATTTCTACCAGTAATGCATAACTGTTTTTCTTCCCTCATACACCTAAAAGCAGTGAATGATATCAGTCTTTAAACTAATCACTAATATAAGAGTTTTTTTAAAAAGTGGTAGTTTTTACTGTTTAAATTTTCATTTCTCTAAATACCAGTGATTTTGACCTGTTTTCTAATATGATTTTTTTGACTATTTTTAAATTTTTCGTGTGTGAACTACCAATTTGTAAACTATTTTTTTATTGGAATCTATATTTTTAATAAATTTTCAAAATTTTTCTTTATGTTTGTGAATTTAACTCCTGGCTTATTATGTCTATATATCACTTTGTTTAGCATATGAATAATTTAATTTATATAATTTTATATGACTATTTTACCTAGATGTTCCCTAATATTTAGTTTTCTTAACTCAAGAATATACAATTTTTCTTAATTTTCTATTTACCTGTTAATTTTTCCAACACTTCTTATGAAAAAAATTGTATACCTTAAATTTAAAAGTAATAATAATACTATGATCCCTCTTATACAAAAGGTCTACATTTAATAACTGTTAATATTTTACTATATTTTCTTTATCCATCTTTATTGTACTTGCTGAACCATTTAAAAGTGTTACATAAATCTTGGCACTTTACACCAAAATACTTTACATACATCTCCTAAAAATATGAAAAATTTCAGTGGTTCATTCAATCAGTTGCACCATTTAGAACATCAATAATTTTTCCCTAATACCATCTACATCAATCTATATTAAATTTCTCCTTTTATTCTCAAAATTCATAGTTTTTTTTCCTGAATCAGAATTCAGCTATTAGTGGTGTGAAATTTGATCACTTTATTTCAAAGAAAATGGTAATCAGATCTTTCTAAGGAAAGGCCCATTTATTTTTCCCCTTTGCAATTCTCAGATAATCTATGGAGTGCCTTTGGCACTGTTCAAACTTTTAGTTTCTGAAACACTTTAATCTTTGGTTTTAGCATCCATTTCTCTCTCTGTCTCTCTTTCATACTCCCTCTTACATACACACAGACACACACACAAAGGACTCATGGGTTTTTATTTATTTCTTTATAATCAATTACAGAAATGATAATAACAACTTACTAATGTTGTTGTTATTTAAATGTTCCAGATTTAGCCCATAGGAGGCCCTTTAGGCTTGATCTCTTTGTCTTTTGGCATGCCTTCACTGCTAGTTTTTGAATTTTTCCTTGCTTTCTGACATAAGATGACCCAATGTTACATAATACTTTTCATTTCTTGGTCTATGAAGTAGCCATTTCTCCAAGGAGCCCTGATTCTTTTTAGTGAGGAATGGTTCTTAGAAACTAATATATCCATCCTTCTGATTCATTCATACTGTCCTACTTCTGTTGTTGTTGTTGTTGTTGTTTTTCCTTCACCACCAGGTCTCTGAGGGATATTTCCTATTACCAGGTGCTTCACTTTATTACTGAGATGGAGCTTGTCCAACATAGCCACCACTGGTCCATGCACTTTTCAAGTCTGTTTCTTTCAAATTTCCAGGGTCTAGGAGCCTGACCCAATGGTATTGGAATTACTTTCACTATTTCCCACGTTGACTGGTACCTTTCTTCCCTTTTCCATACCATCCCAATCTGCCACTCTGGTTCTGTGTGGGCACTAGAGTTAACATGGCTGGTCTCAGAAGGTCCATTTACATGAAAAATAATTTGTTTAGAAATCACTGTCTCCAAAGTATCTGTAGCTGTGGGTTATGGGTGATACTGTTTGCTCTCCTTCTGAATCCACATTTTTTGTTTTGTTCTTTGTTTGCTTGTTTGGATAATGTTAGAGATATTCCACTTTATATAATAAATAATTTATCTAGCATTATATATATGTGTGTGTATATATATATATTTTGTATATATAGATGGTTACAAATATCCATCTGTTTCTATACTTTATCCATTTGCACTAACCTAGTAGCCTGTTCTGCCAATTCTTATAATAGATTGTTGCATACTTTAATAATATGTTCTACTTGAGTCCTCTCTCCCTTGTCTTGTTTTATTCAAAACAAACTTGGCAGTTCTCAAATGACTATTTTTAACCATGTAAACTCTTAAATTATTTTATACAGTTTTATAAAGGAATTGTTATTGGAAATGCATTTAATGTATAGAGCTATTTGTGAAAGCTGAAGTATTCTGGTATTTCTTCCACTCTAAAAAATTGTACATCACTTTCTGATTAAATTTTATGTCCTTCAGTAAATTTCATGGTGTGATTCATGCAAGTAACTTACTTTTCTTTTTGAGTTTACTTCTACACACTTAGTGTTGTTTGATTATAATAAATAGGACATGTTCCTGATTACATTTATAAACAAGCAAGGTGTTTTAATAAAAAGCTATTCATTGTTATGTATTTTCCTTCTATTTAATTAAAATTATCTCCTATTAAAAGATGATTATTTGTTGTTAAATATCTTGGATTTTCTTACTGTGCAATTATAAGTGATTTTTTACAACTCTTTTGTTTTCATAATGTTTATTTAATTTTCCTACTGTCTAATTTTAAATAATAATGGTAAGAGGACATTCATATTCTGTTCCTAAAATCTGTTAATAGTTTCAATATTTAATGTAGGTAACTTTCTTTGTGATATTGACTACACACATTTAATTGATAACTTCTATTCTCATTTTACTTAGATGTTTAAATTATTAGTGATTTACTAAAATGTATGAAATAAATCTTTAAAGTATACTTTTATAATTGCATTGATATTTTTCTCTCATAATTTTATGAGTATACTAACATATTTTTATTTATTTCATAAAGACAGACTTAATTCATTACTTGAATAAACTATATTTGGTGTTGGGCATTATTCTTGGAATTTACTGCTTTTCTTTTTGCTAATATTTTATTTAGGTTTTTTTCAACTATAGTTATAAATTAAATTGTTAGACTTTTGTTTTTTAGTATTTTATTATTGTTATGCTTTGTTCTTACTTCAGTTTAGTAGCTACTTATAATTTTCTATGATCTTTGTAATAGAAATAGAATAGAAATTATTCTACTAAAGATTAGCTACAATTCAGTGGTAAAGTCACCTCCACTGGGACATTTTACAATATGGATTTCTAATGTATTTTCTGATGTTACTGATCTTCTCAGGTTTTCTACCTTTTATTGAGTCCAAATTTGATATTTATACTTCTCTAGATTAATCAGCAATTTCCTCTAAAACTTTACATTCATTGACATAATGTTATATGTTACATGTAATATTCTTTATAATTTCCTTATTATTTTATTTTTATTTTGTTGATTTATTTTATTGTTTTTTCTTTGTTATTTGTTTTTGTTTTTAACCGAGTTGGCCAGTGGTTTATGTAGTTTATTTGACTATATTTTGGTTTTATTTATTCTTTTTATTATTTTTTGTTATTTTCTTAATGTACTTTTAAATTATTTTATTTTTTGTTTCAGCATTTGGATACATGATGTCTACTGCTCCATTCATTAATTTTGATTTCATAGCTTTTTAAATTAAAAAAATAGTTTATCTGCATTTTTAAAATAAAATTATTTAAGGCTCTTAATTTTCCTCCAAATGAAGTTTCAACTCTATTACATATTTAGTTTTTTTGAAATGTCAAACCTAAAATAAGTTAAACTCGCCCACTCTAGTTGTGATTTTAATAAGTTATTGTATTTTTAGGTGTTTAAAAAATATACAGAGTATAGCACTGTGATTCAACATTCTCTTCTTAACTGTCTAATATGTTGTCCGTATGGGTAAATAAAAAAGATTTCAGGATGAGGAAACAATAGAAAACTCAAATTAAGGGACACTACAAAATAACTATTATATTTCAAAGTGTCAAGGTCAAAGTTCCCAGAGAAAGGCTGAGGAAGTGTTCCAGATGGAAGGAGACCAAAAAGAGATGACAACTGAATGCACTGAAAGACCCTGGATTAGATCCTGGACAATGATAACCAACAGGTATAAAGGGCATTATTAGGACAACTGAAGAAATTTGAATATAAATATATGGAGAGAGAGAGAATGATAAAGCAAATTGGGCAAAATGTGAACAATGGTTGAATTTGGGTAGAGAATATAAGAATTCCTTTTACTACTCCTGCATCTTTGGTATAAATTTTGAATTACATCAAAATTAAAAGTCACAGGAAGAGGTTTTAGGATTTGAAAATAAACCAACCATCTACATTGTTTGAGGAAATTACTTATGGAATACATATAACAAATAGCAAACAAATCAAAACAAGGAGATTCAAAGCAAATTTTTATTAAATATAAATAAGATTAGGACAACATACCTGGTTATATAAATTGATCCTACACAACTGAAAGATGTATTAATAGATGCACTCATATGCATGAAATCAAAGGTTTTATACTTTTCTAAGTCGTCATGCAGTTATAGTCAAAGGTATATTTAATATTTATGACATGCTTAGATAAGGTAACTTTTCAAGCAAATTATTTCACCATCAATAATCTTAAGTACATGTCTGATGCTTTATATATAGCTATGGTTATATATATAATACATAAAATGAAACAGTTTATAAATAATTTATGGCACTCACTATGCAAATATACCTTTTGTACTGAGGAAGAAAATATTTTTCCTGGAAAATTTTTGTAGATAACAGTCAATTATTGATGATAACATGCAGAATTTATTGATGATAATGCTAAGAATTCTTGACATGACAAGTGCAAGTTCTGAGAAATAAAAAGAATTGACCAATAACAGCACTGTTATAATGCACACATTTAATATCTTTTATGTTATATTTATTTACATTTCAAAAAAATTTACATTTTATCTATTTTCACAAAACATTATTTGGACTTTGTAAATATTTATGTAGTGAATAAATGCAGAAGGAAGAAAAGAATCCCCAGATATATCATCAAATTTAATTGTAAAATTCAATTTATTACTCTTTCATTTAACATGCATATATTCACACTCACACCTAATTTTTTCTTTAATTAAGTATTGGTGTTAAATGATAAAAGCTTTTATTTAAAATTGATAGAGAAAAAAGAATGTAATGTTTGACATTTTAAATGCATTTAAGACAAGCTTAAACATTTTATTTACTAGTTATTTATGCTTCTCCCTATAAGTATTCTCTTTGTTTTCTTTGTCCTCTTTTCTTTTTCTACTGTGATATTTATATTTTTCTCAATGATATTTAAGAATTCTTAATCAGGGCTTCCCTGGTGGTGCAGTGGTTAAGAGTCCGCCTGCTGATGCAGGGGACACAGGTTCGTGCCCTGGTCCGGGAAGATCCCACATGCCGAGGAGCAGCTGGGCCCATGAGCCATGGCCGCTGAGCCTGCACATCCGGAGTCTGTGCTCCACAACAGGAGAGGCCACAACAGTGAGAGGCCAGTGTACCACAAAAAAAAAAAAAAAAAAAAAAAAAAAGAATTCTTAATCATTAGAGTCTATTGGGAAAACTTACAGAAATTTGTCTGTAACTGTAAAACTTAGAATATTTATAATTGCACCTAACAAGAGATACAGCGTACCACATATTCAGAGATTGTTCATCACATTTCTTTATTCCTTCCCTATTGTGTTATTTTTGTCCTTTGTCGTCACTAAAAGGCTTCCAGAACAAACTGTAACAAAAAAGTCTCTTGTTCAGTAGAAAAGAATAAGAAAGACAGACAGCTATAGAGACAGAGAAGAAACAGAGTTAGGACACTCCTCAAATATTTAAGTTTTTCCTTCCATCTGATTTGATCATTTTAGGTCATATGCCAACCTCAGTATATACCATGTATTTTTCTTCCACCTATTTAGGAAAGTAAACTACAAGTTGAAAGAATAATCATTTTTGGCAGAAAAATATGAAGCAGTTTTATATATTTAAAATCATTTGCCTTGTAGCTACATGTAAGAAAATGATAACTCTAACAAGTATTAAAAAATGTCAATGGAATTATGTGTGTAGCAAGAACTTTTTTTTGATACAATAAAATAGAACAAGGTGAAGGAGCAAGGAAGTAGATCAATTCTAATTGCTGAAGGAAATTTTGATAGCATTGTAAGAAAATAAAGTATTATGAAAAGTATAAATAGAGGATATTTCTGATCCATGAGCTGAAGAATTACATGATCTTCATGTTAGACACAGAAGATCTTTTTTTCCCATTATCTCTTTCATTTAAATAAGCCAAATTCTAAAAAGAGAACATCTGCCCCTTTCAAACTGCTAAAATTATATCCTTGAGATAATTTCCTTATGCATAAATTTACATAAATTTTTGCTGAAAATTAAATTACTATTAAAAGCTAAATTCCTACCTATGTGAAAATATTTTCTAATTGTGGAAACCAGTGAAAAATTAGACAAATCATAACCTATGTGATTCAACACAGTAAAGATGTCAATTCTTCCCAAATTGATCTATAGATTTAATGCAGCTCATCAAAATATCAGCAAAGTTTTATGAAGACATAGACAACTTTATTCTAAAATTTATATGGAATTGTATAGACCCTAGAATAGCTAACACAGTCTTGAAAGAGGAGAATAAAATGGGAGTAATCATTCTAAGAATTAAATCTTGCTACACAGCTAAAGCAATCAAGACAATGCAGTATTAGCACAGAGACCTATACATAGATAAATGGAGGACAATAGAGAACCCCAAAATAGACCCATACAGATATGCTTTACTGATTTTTGACAAAGTTACAAAAGCAATTCAATTGAGAAAGAACAGTCTTTTCAAAAAATGATGATGGAGAAATTGGACATCTATTAGCAAAACAAAACAAAACAAATCTAACCTCAGGTATCATACAAAAATTAAGTCCAAAGAGATCACAGCCTTAAATATAAAGCTATTGAATTTTAGAGAAATTACATAGGAGAAAATCTTCAGAATCTAGAGTTGAGCAAAGAGTTCTTAAACTTGTCATCAAATGCATGATCCATAAAAGGGAAAGTTGATAAATTGAACTTTATCAAAATTAAACTATTTTGCTCTACAAAAGATCCTGGTAAGAATATTAGAAATAAAGTTAAAGACTAGGAAAGTATACTTGAAAACCACATTTCCAACAAAGGATTATTATCTAGAATACATATTTTTAAACACCCAAAATTCAACTGTAGAAAAACAAATCAATACGATTAGAAAATGGGCCACAGACATAAACTGAAATTTTGCTGAATAGAATATATATATGACAAATAAATACATGAAATGATGTGCCGTATCATTAGCTACTATGGAAATGTAAATTAAAGGAAAATGAGATATCACTACACACCTATTAGAATGGCTGAAAGATAAAACAGTGACAACACCAAATACTAGTGATGTAGAGAAATTCGATCACTTATTCATGTTGGTGTGAATGTAATATAGTACATCCATTCTGAAAAAGAGTTTGGCAATTTCTTATAAAGTTAAACCTGCAATTACCACACCATTCAGAAACTGCAATCTTGAACACTTATCCCAGAATAACAAAAAATTAGGTTTATTTAAAAATCCATACACAAATGTTCACAGCACCCTTATTTCAAATAGCCCCATTGTGGACAATACAAAGTTCATTTGATGGATGATTGGCTATAAAAAGTATGGTACATCCATTGCATAGAATATTACTCAACAATTAAAAGTAATGAACTATTGATATACAAAATAATACAAAAAGATTGGATTAAAAACACCATGAATTTTACTATGTTAGGAACAGGATATTTTTGTATTCCTATATACTTGTTGAGTTTTGTTCCATAATTCACTTAAAACATGTTTGAGCAGTTAATTTACTTAGAGCATGTTTGATTCTTTTGAGACTTGCTTTTAAACTTTGTTAGATATGATCAGAGCAGACTTTAGTTCTTGGGCTGATTTTATCACACTACTGAGCCAGTACCCTTTTGAGAGTTCTACTCAGTGGCCCATGAATTATGACGTTTTCAACTCTGGCTAGTAGTAACATAAATTATTCTCAACTCTATGCAAGCTCCAGGATTTTATCTTTGCTCTACTTTAGTAGATTTTCCATGGCATTGGGTAGTTTCCTTAGACACATTCACTGATCAGTACTCAGTTAAAGACTTGAAGTGGACTCTCTACAGGTCTCTGGGACTCTTTCTCCATGGAGCTTTTTCCTGTCTGGTGCTGTCCCCTATAAATTATAGCTACCTTGCCTTCCCTAGACTTCCATATACAAATCCTCAGCACAGGGAAACTCTCAGGCTCTAACTCAATTATTTTTCCCTGGTCCACTGCCAGAAACATCTCTCCAATTAGCAAGTTGAGGCAATTTTAGTGATCATCTCATTTCTTCCCCATGTCTAAATTGTCACTGTTCTAAGGTGTCTTAATAGCCAAAAAATGTGTGTATTTTATATGAAGTAGTGGTTTTTTTTCAGGCAGGAAGTAAATTACATCCTTGTTACACCAATTTTCCTGGGAGCAGAGGTCACTTGAAAGAGTCATGTTGCAATGCTGTAATGAAGATCTGGGAGAAGAAAAACCAACCAGCAAAAATGTTCAGAGGTAGATATGGAATGTATATGTTTGAGGAAGTGAAAATTAGTGTGACTGGAGAATGTTAAGCAATGGTTGAGAAGAGAATGAGATGAAATTAAACAGACAATGCTTCAAAAATATAGTAAGTAATGTGGGCCAGTGTACAATTAAAATTAAGTTGTAGCTTTCCTATGAGTAAACTCTAAAGCACTTATGACTGTCCCAGAGAGATTAGATTAAGTAGTTTATGAATTTTCTGGTTTGTTATTTTTTAAAATATACTATACATATCTTCTACTGGTAGTCTAGTTGACAATGTGCCAAGTGTAATTATAAATATACTATCAATAATTTTAATAGAAATTATGGAGATATAATTTATCAGAATTTCTGTTATCATAGAGCACAAAATTGTGCTATGTACTAGCAGTACTATGAAAAATGTATCACTGTATACTTCTCATATACGCAAAAAACTTGATAGAGAATTTTTCAAAATTTGATGACAATTTGAACTAGTTTCATGACAATATCAGTTGTTATGGGCTGAATTTTCTGCCCCCCAAATCCATAGATCAAAGCTTAACCATCAATGTGACTGTATTTGAAGATAAGACCTTTAAGGAGGTAATTGAGATTAAATGAGTTCATAAGGGTGGACTAGTAATCCAACTGGACTTTCCTTAAAAAAAAAGGAAGAGACACCAGATGTGTGTGCTCACAGAGAAAATGCCATGTGAAGACACAGTGAGAAGGCAACCAACTGCAAAGCAGGGAGAGCCCTCAGCAGAAACCAACAACTTGATCTTGGACTTACAGATTTCAGAACTGTTCTGTGGTTTAAACTACCCTATCTGTAGTATTTTGTTATGGCAGATCTAGCATACTAATACACCAATAGTGAGTTGTGAAGCTCAAAAACTTTTGCAAAATCTTTTTAAAAAGACATATATGATCAACCTTGATCATGGAAAGACTCAATAAACTTTCTATTATTGCTAGAGAAAATAACATAAAATCTTTGTAATATGAATATGAAGCCAAAAATGTAGAAGAAAAAGATATTGTGAAGGTATATGATACTGTTATTTAATTTAAAATGCTATTTTTCTGGATTTTGTAATGTTTATTTTGTTTGCACTGCTTATTAAAATATGCATATTTTGCTTTTTGTCCTTATTACAAAAAATACTTTCATAGTTCAGTATCATTTACAATTTTGAATTGTTTTTCTTACAGTAGCCTCACCAAATTGTGTAAGCTTCAGATTTCACATAACCTGAATCTACCTCTGGCTTTGAAACCAGAGTGACCTGAATCTGAATATTCAGCATTCACTGTCATCAGTTTTTGTTCTGAATTAGCCCAGTCTGAGAGAGAAATTAGCCCTATCATCTCACAAATGCTTTTTCTCATATTACATCTTCTCTGATCAAGAGTCCACCTAGTACATACAGTATTAGTTAGAACTATTTAGGTCAAATTCCCATTTTACAGAATTATAAGAAATAAAACATAGCTGCCTGTGTCTGTGCATATTTGTTTGTTTTCTCATTTAAACAGAAGCCAATTCAGATTCTTCTCTCTTATTTATGTGAAGACAGTTTAATTCATCATTTAGTTTTCTAGGATTTAATGGCAAATCTATAGTAACTTTATCTATTCAATTGCTGTTGCAAACTCTTTACTATATTATTTTCCTCACTTTCACTTTATTTCCTTTACTTCTGTCTAAGAACATTTTTAGGTCTAAAGTTTTTTCTAAACTCAGTATTCTTTGTATTTCAATCTCTTTGACACTTCTGTCCATTATAATTTTTTTCTTCTTTTTTCCCTTCGTGGGTTCACTTTCAGTTGGTGTCTTCTCTCATGCTCTAGAATATTTTTTTTTTAAGTTTTAGATGAATTGGAAAGTATCAAACATGTAAAAGGAAGTAGCATAAAAATGATTTGAAAACTAGAGAGGGTAATGGAAGGAGACATTTTAAGATTAAGTGCAAATAGTGGTGCATAGAGTACAAAAAAACAGGTGGGAAGAAGAAATTCTCCAACAACCAAGACCAGAAGGGATACTAAAAGGTCAATGCATGGAGTGTATCACCAGGTTAGCAAACATCCCTCTCTCCCCACCATGAGAGAAGTAAATAGAAAATTCACAGGAGACTTGACCAGTAAAGGAACACTAAATAAAATTCCTACTGTGAAGCCAAAAAAACAAGGTTTCTACCAAAAGGTAATTTTAAGTTGAAAAAACACATGACGGCACCTGAGGTTATATCTTTTTAAATTTCTGAAGAAATAAATGTGCATATATGGTCCAAGATATTGTTAAGGAGTCGGGTTTTCTACCACAAGAGATATGAATTTAAATTTTTTGTTTTTACTAACAGTGTATCCTGTTAAAAGTTAATTAACCTCTCTGGGCCTCAGTTTCCCATTAATCAGTAACTAGATATCTCTCACTAGTTCATCATATAAATTAAATACATGAAGATTGCTAAGAACAGTGGACACAGCAACTACTTAACAAATTGTAGTTTGCTTACACAGAGGCTGGATCAAGTTAAGCGTCTGTTTTCATGGTTGATAAACAGAAGAAAGCATGATCTGAACACAGGTTTTAATTTTTATTTGGAAGGTATTCACAATTATAGATAGACCAGGTCTACTGGAAAGCAACTTTCTTTGGTTCTTACATAACTCAGGATTTCCATGACCAGAAATGAATTAGAGAAATGAACAAGTTCTGGGTAAAATCCAAGCACCTACTCATTTGGGTACTTTGGAATAAGAGTAGGATTGACCTGAGCTTTCATTTTTTTCCCCTAGGATAAATTATATTCAATCAACTCCAATGGGCGACAGGAATAACCCTGATGAATGAAAGGTACCAACTGCTTAGTCAGGACCCTTAGTTTTTATCAAACACCCACAGCTCATGCTCCATCAAACCCTTTACCAGAACTTATACTAAGTAGCAACATTCCAGTATATCAGATTTATTTTCTCTCTTCTCTTCTGTATACTTGCTGTGTAATGGCAAGAGACAGAACAGGAGTTCCTGACTTAGAAAATCTTAAATGGGACATGACGTCTCTGAATAAATGCGAGTCATCTCTGATCCATGGACTTCAGAGGTATTCACATTGACATTCAACATCATCCAGAAAGCAGTGTTCTATCCAGGTCAGACCGTCTGCAGAAAAGTCGTCTGCAAAACCAGCCTTAGCTAGCAGATGTGTCAAGTTATTGACTTTTCATTCACTAAACACTTACTGAATATTTCTTTAACAGCATCATTCTAGGCCATGAAAGATATAAAATACAAACATGGTACACCACTCAAAGAACTTATGGTATTTTTGTATAGATAAGGATAACAAGAATAAAACAAGTGGAAATTACTTGAAGCCTATATTGAGAAGAATTGTGAGTGAAATGACCAAAAACAATGGAGAAATCACATATAGGAAATTTAGTATTCAAATCCAATCTTATAGATCAGTGATCCTTAAACTTAAGTGTGCATCAGAATCACCTGGAAGGGTTGGTAGGTTTCTGATTCTGATGATTCCAACATGTCTGCCATATCTGAGTATGGTTTTGATGTTTCCTTTGTCTCTTCAAACTTTTTTGCCATTTAGTTTACCTTGTGGTTTGTTTCTTTATAGCACATGCACTAGGTAAAAGAAACTTCTCTTAAAAAGCCTTCAGTAACAAGGTGGAAAGCTGTGTGGGGAGGGGAAGTGTTCTGTAGTCCTATGATTAGGTCTCACTATTTTAGTGTGCCTATGTCTCTGGACTGTGACCTTCACATGGGCTTCTCATTTCCCCACCAACATCATCACCCTTAGGTGGGACAGGATGGCTAGAGTGAGCTGGATTTGGGTATTTCCTTTCCCCCGAGTAGGTTAATGTCTGATAAAACCCCAGCAGGTTAGTCTCTGGTTGAATACTTTCTCTTGTGAGCAGACCTTGTTAAGAAAAATATACTCTGGTGTTTTTCAAAATGGTAACTTTTCCACTCACTGCCAGAAGGATGAGGGAATTTCTCTCTGATATTCACTATAAGAACCTGATTGAGTTCCTGGAGATAAAACACAGAAAGGTGTGTGGACTGGATCTACCTGGAGCTTCTGACTCTCAAACCTATCCGCACTGAGTCTCCAGCAATTTATCAAGTACGCTTTAGGTTTTCCTACACTGGCACTGGCTCCTGTAGAGGTTTCTGCTGCTGTGTTTCTGCTCTGGTAAGTTTTGATTCCATGTATCCGCCTGTTTCATTTTGGGGTTAGTGGTTTTCCCTATGAACCCACTTCTCTCAAAGATGTAAGAAGAGTTGCTAATTTTTCAGTTTGTTCAGCTTTTTACTTGTTACAATGGAGTGGTGACTTCCAAGCTCCTCACTTGCCAGTTGGAAAATAGGAAGTCCCAAGTCAGCTTTTTAAATTGCAAATATTATCATGCCATTTCCCCCACCTAGCAAGAAATGGTTGGCCATTTCTTGACAATAAAATCCAAACTCTTTAGCACGACATGTTATATCCTTGTCTGCTTGTCCTGCTTTTGTACATCTCTGTCTAACTTCTTAAAAAACAGCCTCATACAAATATTTCCAATTACCTAAACTCACTCTGAATTTCTAGCCCTTTTGCTTTTCTTATTTCCTATTGGCTCAGGCCCAATGGGTCAACTTGGAAGAGTGTGGAGTGAATATCAATCATTGTGAAATTCAGCCTTATGTAGAGACATAAGCAAAGAAAAGTGAGAAAGACCCTGAGATTAAAATACCAGGTTAGATTAAAAAGAAGAGAAAAGCAAAAAAGATAATTGCAATCATTTTTTAAAATATTGTAAACATTGAATATTTGTTCTGGTGGGAGGTTAATGAATATTAACTCATTTATTTTTCAGGTGTGGAAACTGATTTTTGGAGAGCTTACATAGATTTAACAAACACCTAAATCTAATTAGAAATAAAATCACGGGCAAAACATTTCTTTTGACTTTCCATCTATCATGCATTCCTCTGCATCACTGCCCCTCTACATGTACAGCTAGAGTAGCTTTCCATTTTTTGGATGGTGTTGTAATGATTAAAACAAAAAACTAATGGAAATATAAGAATGCAATACTGTCCATACCACTGAATGGTAATAACAATTATTTCCCATACAGTAGATTTCTCACAATTCTTATGGCTCTAACCCCAACTTATCCTTCAAGGCCTGCCTCAAAGTTTCTCCATGAAATTTTTTTTAATCAATGCAAAAGTATGCATTTTTTCATTCCAAAATTCTGTACTTCTTCTGTTATGGGAGTTAAAGTTTTCTGCCATATATTATGTCTTGATTATTGTCTAATTGCTGTAATGTACAAAATGGTATTTACCAAATATTTATAATGACTACAGGTGCCACTTTAAAACAAAATACGCTGATTTTGGAAATGCATATGTCTATGAAATTGAGTGATATTAATCCAAGGGAGCTATGGAGAATAGCTGCACTTGAGAATATCATCTGTGAATAATAATAATACAAAGCCTTACTATGTTTACCTTTTATGGAATTTAAGTGTATAAAACCCCAATGATGAATGTAAAATGGGATTCAACATATACTACTCTATTTGTGTAATACAGACATTAAATAAATACCATAAATATTCAGAGTTAAAAAAATAGATTATTAACATTTGAAGTGGTCAGAGGTGAAACATATTTGGCTCTAGAGATATGGTAATATTTTAATAGGATTTTATCAATCATTCTCAATTTTCAGCCAGGTAATAATGGATTTAAGTTGTATTCAGGGAAAATGTTCAGAATAACTAATTTTTCTTTCCAAGGATGATTAACTCTAGAACACACAAGTAAACAGTCTGCTGGAGTCTTAAAAAAAGTTAAGGATGAATTTTTTAGTATTTGAGACTATGGAGGTTTTTACTTATTTGGAGGATGTTAGACCAGATTTAACACACTCCCTCCTTACTCTATGATTCTCCAAAAATTTTGTACATTAATTAATTAAAATTGTAGAAATAATATAACTCTTTGTATGTTAAAATGGACGAAACTACTGGGACTTCTTGATAAAGGAAAAATAGAGAGAAAAAAAGTGTGTAGAGGATCTAGAAAATGAATAAGCAACATTACATTACAGAGAACAACTGCAATGAGCAGTGAGTATAGAATTACACTTAAGTTCCAACTGCACTACTTAGAAGCCAAAAACACTTGTAAATATACTTATGCTCTTGGAGTTTTATTCCTTCAGATATAACATGGAAATAATAATAACAATTTATACTTTTACATGGATCATAAAAAGTGTCAATTAGATGTTTTTAAAAGCATTTCTTGTATCAGAAAAATTTACATATGTTAGCAAATTTTATTAGTATTAAGTTAAATGAAAATAAATCTTAAAGAACCATTTATATTTTGTTTATTGCTATATACTCAGTTTCTTTCACTCTGCCAGATACATAGTAGATGTTAGACAAAAACATGTTAAATAAGTTGGAAATATTATCTGACTATATCTTGTAGTGAAACTTATGATGAGTAGTCTAAATTAGTGATGAAATCTAAAGAATACAGTTCATGAAAGCCCATTAGTGAACCAAATTTCAATTAAAACAAAATGAGCATTTTTCATAAAAACATTTTTTTCTGCTAGTATTTTATTTCTTTTTTAGACCTTAGCCACGGATTGACCCCTGTATTTGAAACAAAATACATAAATGTATGCTCAACATAAATAGAATAATTTTTTATTTCCCCCAATTTTTTAAACATCTTTATTGGAATGTAATTGCTCTACAATGGTGCATTAGCTTCTGCTGTGTAGCAAAGTGAATCAGCTATACGTATACACATACCCCATATCCGCTCACTCTTGCATCTCTCTCCCACACTTCCGATCCCATCCCTCTAGGTAGTCACAAAGCACCAAGCTGATCTCCCTGTGCTATGCAGCTGCTTCCCACCAGCCATCTATTCTACATTAGGTAGTGTATATATGTCCATGCCACTATCTCACCTCGTCCCAGCCCACCTTTCCCCCTCCCCATGACCTCAAGTCCACTCTCCACGTCTGTGTCTTTATTCCTGTCCTGCCCCTATATTCTTCAGAACCATTTTATTCTTTTATACATTCCATATATATGTGTTAGAATATGGTATTTGTTTTTCTCTTTCTGACTTACTTCACTCTGTATGACAGACTCTCAGTCCATCCACCTCACTACAAATAACTCAATTTCATTCCTTTTTATGGTTGAGTAATATTCCATTGTATATATGTGCCACATCATCTTCTTTATCCATTCAATTGTTGATGGACACTTAGTTTGCTTCCATGTCATGGCTATTGTAAATGACTCTTTTCGAATTATGGTTTTCTCTGGGTATATGCCCACTAGTGGAATTGCTGGGTCGTATAGTAGTTCTATTTTCAGTTTTTTAAGGAACCTCCATACTATTCTCCAGGGTGGCTGCATCAATTTACATTCCCACCAACAGTGCAAGAGGGTTCCATTTTCTCCATACCCTTGCCAGCATTTATTGTTTACAGATTATTTGATGACAGCCATTCTGACACGTGTCTGGTGATACTTCATTGTAGCTTTGATTTGCATTTCTCTAATGATTAGTGATGTTGAACATCCTTTCATGTGTTTGTTGGCAATCTGTTTTTCTTCTTTGGAGAAATGTCTGTTTAGGTCTTCTGCCCATTGTTGGATGGGTTTTTTTGTTTTTTTGATATTGAGCTGCATGAGCTGCTTGTATATTTTGGAGATTAATCTTTTGCCAGTTTCTTCATTTACAAATATTTCTCCCATTCTGAGGGTTGTATTTTCATCTTGTTTATGGTTTCCTTTGCTGTGCAAAAGCTTTTAAGTTTCATTACATCCCATTTCTTTATTTTTGTTTTTATTTCCCTTTCTCTAATAGATAGGTCAAAAAGGATCTTGCTGTGATTTATGTCTGCCTATGTTTTACTCTAAGAGTTTGATAGTGTCTGGCCTTACATTAATGTCTTTAATCTAGTTTGAGTTTATTTTTGTGTATGGTGTTAGGGAGTGTTCTAATTTCATTCTTTTAAATGTAGCTGTCCAGTTTTCCCAGCACCACTTATTGAGAGGCTATCTTTTCTCCATTGTATATTCCTGCCTACTTTATTGAAGACAAGGTGACCATATGTGCGTGGGTTTATTTCTGGGCTTTCTATCCTGTTCCATTGACCTAAATTTCTGTTCCTGTGTCAGCACCATACTGTCTTGATTACTGTAGCTTTGTAGTATAGTCTGAAGTCAGGGAGCCTGATTCCTCCTGCTCTGTTTTTCTTTCTCAAGATTGCTTTGGTTATTTGGGGTCTTTTGTGTTTCCATACAAATCATGAAATTTTTTTGTTCTAGTTCTGTGAAAAATGCCATTGTAGTTTGATAGGGATTGCACTAAATCTGTAGATTGCTTTGGGTAGTGTAATAATTTTCACAATGTTGATTCTTCCAATCCAAGAACATGGTATATCTCTCCATGTGTTTCTATCATCTTCAATTTCTTTCATCTGTGTCTTATAATTTTCTGTATACAAGGCTTTTGTCTCCTTAAGTATGTTTATTTGTAGGTATTTTATTCTTTTTGTTGCAATGGTAAATGGGAGTGTTTCCTTAATTTCTCTTTCAGATTTTTCATCATTACTGTATAGGAATGCAAGAGATTTCTGTATCCTGCACTAATTTTTTATACTGTTACTTTACTAAATTCAGTGATTAGCTCTAGTAGTTTTCTAGTAGCATCTTTAGGATTCTCTATGTTTAGTATGTCATCTGCAAACAGTGACAGTTTTATTTCTTCTTTTCCGATTTGGATTCCTTTTATTTCTTTTTCTTCTTTGATTGCTGTGGCTAAAACTTGCAAAACTATGTTGAGTAATAGTTGTGAGCATGGGCAACCTTCTCTTGTTCCTGGTCTTAGTGGAAATGGTTTCAGTTTTTAACCATTGAAAATGATGTTGGCTGTGATTTTGTCACATATAGCCTTTATTATGTTGAGGTAAGGTCCCTCTATGCCTAATTTCTGGATGGTTTTTATGATAAATTGGTGGTGAATTTTGTTGAAAGCTTTTTCTGTATCTATTGAGATGATATATGGTTTTTCTCCTTAAATTTGTTAATATGCTTTATCACATTGATTGATTTGCGTGTATTGAAGAAACCTTGTATCCCTGGGATAAACCATTCTTGATCAGGGTGTATGATCCTTTTAATGTGCTGGTGGATTCTGTTTGCTAGCATTTTGTTGAGGATTTTTGCATCTATGTTCATCAGTGATATTGACCTGTAGTTTTGTTTTTCAGTGACATCTTTGTCTGGTTTTGGTATCAGGGTGATGGTGGCCTCATTGAATTAATTTGGGAGTGTTCCTCCTTCTGCTATATTTTGGAAATGTTTGAGAAGGATAGGTTTTAGCTCTTCTCTAAATGTTTGATAGAATTCACCTGTGAAGCCATATGGCCCTGAGCTTTTGTTTGTTGGAAGATTTTTAATCACAGTTTCAAATTCAGAGTTTGTGATTGGTCTGTTTATATTTTCTGTTTCTTCTTGGTTCAGTCTTGGAAGGTTGTACTTTTCTAAGATTTTGTCCTTTTCTTCCAGACTGTCCATTTTATTGGCATATAGTTGCTTATAGTAATGTCTCATGATCCTTTGTATTTCTTCAGTGTCAGTTGTTACTTCTTCTTTTTCATTTCTTCTTCTATTGATCTGAGTCTTCTCCCTTTTTTTCTTGATGAGTCTGGCTAATGGTTTATCAATTTTGTTTATCTTCTCAAAGAACCAACTTTTAGTTTTATTGATCTTTGCTATCATTTCCTTCATTTCTTTTTCATTGATTTGTCATCTGATATTTATGAGTTCTTTCCTTCTGCTAACTTTGGGGGGTTTTTTTGTTCTTCTTTCTCTAATTGCTTTAAGCATAAGGTTAGGTTGTTTATTTGAGATGCTTCTTGTTTCTTGAGGTAGGATTGTATTGCTATAAACTTCCCTCTTAGAACTGCTTTTGCTGCATCCCATTGGTTTTGGGTCATCGTGTTTTCATTGTCATTTGTTTGTAGGTATGTTTTTATTTCCTTTTTAATTTCTTCAGTTATCTCTTGGTTATTAAGCAGTGTATTGTTTAGCCTCCATGTGTTTGTATTTTTTACAGATTTTTTCCCTGTAATTGATATCTAGTCTCATAGCATTGTGGTCAGAAAAGTTACTTCATATGATTTCAATTTTCTTAAATTTACCAAGGCTTGATTTGTGACCCAAGGTGTGGTCTATCCTGGAGAATATTCCATGAGCACTTGAGAAGAAAGTGTATTCTGTTGTTTTGGGATGGAATGTCCTATAAATATCAATTAAATCCATCTTGTTTAATCTATCATTTAAAGCTTGTGTTTCCTTATTTATTTTCATTTTGGATAATTTGTCCATTGGTGAAAGTGGGGTGTTAAAGTCCCCTACTATGATTGTGTTACTCTTGATTTCCCCTTTTATGGCTGTTAACATTTGCCTTATTTATTGAGATGCTCCTATGTTGGGTGTATATATATTTACAATTTTTATACCTTCAACTTGCATTGATCCCTTGATCATTATGTAGTGTCCTTTTTTATCTTTTGTAATAGTGTTTATTTTTAAAGTCTATTTTGTCTGATATGAGAATTGTTACTCCAGCCTTCTTTTGATTTCCATTTGCATGGAATATCTTTTTCCATCCCCTCACTTTCAGTCTGTATGTGTCCCTAGGTCTGAAGTGGGTCTCTTGTAGACAGCATATATATAGGTTTTATTTTTGCATCCATTCAGCCAGTCAATGTCTTTTGGTTGGAGCATTTAATCCATTTACATTTAAGGTAATTTTCAATATGTATGTTCCTCTTACCATTTTCTTAATTGTTTTGGGTTTGAAAGCTAGTTTGGTGGTGCTGAATTTTCTTAATTTTGCTTGTTTGTAAAGATTTTAATTTCTCCCTCAAATCTCAATGAAATCCTTGCTGGGTAGAGTAACCTTGGTTGTAGGTTTTTCCCTTTCATCAGTTTAAATATGTCCTGCCATTCCCTTCTGACTTGCAGAGTTTCTGCTGAAAGATCAGCTGTAAGCCTTATGGCAATTCCCTTGTATGTTATTTGTTGTTTTCCCTTGCTGCTTTTAATATTTTTTCTTTGTACTTAATTTTTGATAGTTTGATTAATATGTGTCTTGGCATGTTTCTCCTTGGATTTATCCCGTATGGGACTCTCTGTGTTTCCTGGACTTGATTGCCTCTTTCCTTTCCCATGTTAGGGAAGTTTTCAACTATAATCTCTTCAAATATTTTCTCAGTCCCTTTCTTTTTCTCTTCTTCCTCTGGGACCCCTATAATTCAAATGTTGGTGCATTTAATATTGTCCCAGAGGTCTCTCAGATTGTTTTCAATTCTCTTCATTCTTTTTCTTTATTCTGCTCTGTGGTAGTCATTTTCACTATTTTATCTTCCAGGTCACTTATTCATCCTTCTGCCTCAGTTATTCTGCTATTGATTCCTCCTAGAGAATTTTTAGTTTCATTTATTGTGCTGTTCATCATTGTTTGTTTGCTCTTTAGTTCTGCTAGGTCCTTGTTAAATGTTTCTTATGTTTTCTCCATTCGTTTTCCAAGATTTTGGATCATCTTTACTATCATTACTCTGAATTATTTTTCAGGTAGACTGCCTATTTCCTCTTCATTTGTTTGGTCTGCTGGGTTTTTACCTTGTGGCTTCATCTGCTGTGTGTTTCTCTGTCTTCTCATTTTGCTTAACTTACTGTGTTTGCGGTCTCCTTTTCACAGGCTGCAGGTCTGTAGCTCCTGTTGTTTTTGGTGTCTGCCCCCAGTGGGTAAGATTGGTTCAGTTGGTTGTGTAGGCTTCCTGGTGGAGGCGACTGGTGCCTGTGTTCTGGTGGATGAGGGTGGATCTTGTCTTTCTTTTGGGCAGGAATGTGTACAGTGGTGTTTTTTGGCATGTCTGTGAACTTATCATGATTTTAGGCAGCCACTCTGCTAATGGGTGGAGGTATGTTCCTGTCTTGCTAGTTGTTTGGCATGGGGTGTTCAGCACTGGAGCTTGCTGGTCATTGAATGGAGCTGGGTCTTGGCATTGAGATGGAGATCTCTGGGAGAGCTCTTGCCAATTGATATCATGTGGTGCTGGGAGGTCTCGGGTGTTCCAATGTCTTGAATTCAGCTCTCCCACCTCAGAGGCTCAGGCTTGACAGCCAGCCAGAGCACCAAGACCCTGTCAGCCACCTGGCTGGGGAAGATGGCCTATGAGTTGGTTGTCAGCCACTGCCCTGTTGTAGCTCTGTCTCAGCTGTCTCCAAAGATCTCCCAGATACATTGGGTTATTCCACCATTCCTCAGAACTTGCACATGCCTACCTGGGATTTGTAGATGACCTCCTGATACTCTTCATTGAAATACCTTGCATTCATGCTGGTGAGAGATATGCTAATAGTGTTTGTTCTCTTCAGTTCAGAGACTGGGACAGTCTGAGCCTTCATGTGGCCAAGTCAGGAGCAGTTGCCCAATGATCCCAAAGTGGTAACATGTCAGATTCCAAGAAGGCTTCTGCAGCACCCGAGCTGTAGTCCCAAGCAGGTCCTCTGCTCAGCTGCAGCACTCTGACCAGGGAACTCAGTGGGACACTCAAATGAGGATTTCTGCCAGCCCTAGAGCCTGACTTGCTCACTAGGCAAGAAGCTGAGGATAGCGTCTCCTGGTCCCATCTCACCAGAGAAGCGGACACCTGGAAGCCTATTTCCCCAAATAAGAGAATAATAAGGCATAAAATAATTAACCATGGTATTGCCACTTTTATTAACCTCTTAAATTTACTACTTTTATTTTAAGAGTTTGTTTTTACCTCATGTGTACATGTACATGTACTTTTATTCATCACTGTCACGGGGCAACCTCAGTTTAGGATTTCAGGGACAGTGCTAGACAATTTATTTTGTGATTGACCAAGGAGATACCAAAATTCACTGCATAAACAACACATCATCTTATTTTCTTAACCCATGTAAACAATCCAAAAGACACTTCCTTTCTCTGAATATCAATTTTCCTTAATTTTACTCCAAGGGCTTCTGGGACAGAAAGCAGTGCAGAAGTACATCTTTAGAGATGCTTCTCCTATGACAATGGTGTGAAAAGTAGTCAATTATGTAACACCAAAGATATTGGCAATAGCAATATATTACCTTGTTTTTGTTGACTCTGTCTTTAGCACTTAGTCTATTGTCTTAGCGAGGAGCTATAAATAGAAAATATTACATCATTTATTTTATGCAGTTCTGAGAATCTCTTTTTAATATACATGTTCTCTTAATTTTTGCTTAAACTAAGTTATTTTCCATTTGTTTTCAACAGTTCTTCATAAAAAAACTGCAAATATAATTGTCAAAGGGGATAAAATATGGATATTTATAGTGATATTTTAAATGCAAATGTATGAAAATTAATATCAAGAATAAATATGTGTGAAGGCAGTGGGTTGCCGTGTTGCCGTGGCTTTTGTTGGATGAAGAGAATAAAACACTTAAGAAAAAAAATGATGTAATGGTTAAGATTTCTGAAAGGTTCCTGTCTGAGTTAGAAATTCCATTCATTCCCAGAAAGTGATATGTTATTTATCTTCACAAACCTACATCTTCCCAAAGACCTAAGGTTCTAGCTGTAGAGGTTGAGCCAACACTACATGTGTCTCTTGACCATCATTGAAATGTTGAATGTCTGAGACCCATCCATATTTAGAATTGTTATTCCTGGTACTCAGACATGATAATTTTTCTTTCCCAATGAGATAGTGTCTGGCCTTTTGACTCATCCCAGTATGATACCAAGTCAGACTGATGCAGGCCTTTTAAATTCCAAATGGTTAGGCTTCTTAGATTTAAGGCAAATAATCTACTGTCAGATTTATAGAAAGGGAGATCTTTAAGGCTATGTAACAAAGAAAGAACTCCCTGCAAAGTCCAAAAATGAAACCCTTAAGTCACCTTTGTCATTCTTGTTTGAATCACAATGAAAATCTTTGATTCTCACAAAAATGTAGAAAAATTGCATTTACTTGAAATCTCAGATCTCCGCTTCACAGACCTCTATGATGGAATGGTATTTGTTCCAAAAAATCAGTTTTAAATGGACCAGCTATATAAAATATCTAATACAATCTCAAGTCTTTAAAATTTTTCAAATTAACTGTTTGTCTATTCAATGTAGAGCTGGATATATATGCATATATATGTGTTTGTGTAAATATAAAAATCTAATAGCATATTATCAGAAAAGTTTTTGATTACACTTCAAAAAATATGTAGGATTCTCCTTGTAGAACCTATAGTACAAAAAGAGCAAGTCTACTATCGAAAAGGGAGGAAGGCAAGAAAAAGAAACGAAAAAGAAATGGAAAAGAGAGGATTCAGATCATTGTTATTTTCTTATAATTTCTGATGATAAGAATATTGAAAATGTTCAGCTAAAACTTTGCCCATGTTATATTATCTTAGGTATGTATGTGTATTTTTCTTTTCTCAGTTTTAAGTCACCCAGAAAAATATCTCTTGAATATAAATCATAAAATACAGAAGAGGAACTATGTTAGTAGTTAAACTACTGCTACAATCTGTCTGATCAGGAAAATGTCTTTGTGTGTGGGGGGGGTGAGTGAGTGTGTGTGTGTGTGTGCACTTACAGTCTGCATAGCTTAATTCATGTTTGTTTTTTGGTCAAACAAGCAGTTGACATGTTTAATCTTATTATTATTATTTATTTATTGTGTGAAGACCTTGTTTCATTGTTTGTGTGTTTGATACCTTCCCCTAAACCAGAAAGAAATAAGCTGAGTCCCCCTGGCTTACAGTAGGGTCATTTCCTTCTTTTCTCCAGGTCAGACTCTGCTTCAGTGCTGAGCCTCAGTATTTCATGCAGAAACTACCGATTAGTAGTGGGACCGAAGTCCATTTGGTAAAATGATCCTTTCTCTACTTAGTCTACCTTCGAATGATGAGAGTTGTTGAGAGCTAAGAGGGCAACTTTAATTCAGCCAATAGCAGAAAACCGGTAGGTTTTCTAGCACAATATTCAAACACAGTTCACTTTACTGCAAATGAGCTAGATGCTTTCTTCTCCAACGTGAATACTCTGATATCCAAGTTCAAATGAAGCCAGGGTGACAGGCTGAAGCTTTCTTCTGGTTACAAATGACTGTGGGAGTTGGGGTGAGGTCCTGTCCTAGGCTAGACACTTTTCCTGACTAGGTCCTTGTGCTGGTTTTCTTATATAAATGACCAGGAAATGTTAGCAGATATGTTTGTTAAGAGGATGGTGGATAGAATCCTTGAGAAAGGGAAAAAATTGGAAGGTCATAGTCCTTCTCCCTCTTTTTCTCTTATTTGCACATTTCCTAGCAGCCTTCCCTTCAACACCTGCCACAGGCTGCCCCTTGTGCACACATCCAGGCCAGTCCCTCTCATTTGAGAACCTTCTTAAAGTAGATTATAACCTCCACCATAGGAAATCTTTCCTTTGTGCCCTCATCGCCTTGCAACTCAGTGCCTGCTTGTACATCATGCACTGCAGTGCTGGACCATAATGAAAAGAGAAAACACTATTTTCTCTATTCTCTAGCCAAAGACCATCTCATTTTACTGCAGTTTCAAAGGAAACCTTGTAAATGCAGCTGGGGAAATAAATGAACAAAATATAACATGTAACTGGCCATTCTTTATTTATTGACTAAACATGTAATCAGTTCTTTGTTTTGCAAAGACCATCACTGTTTTTGATTCTCAAAATTGTTCTATTAAAGGAAAAAAGAGCAAACAATTCCTCTGGTTTCACCAGTTGTATAATTAAAAGACTGCCAATATATGAATACAATAAATAGTTTTCTTCTCACACCTTTTAGCCTGCTTATTTAATCACAATATGGATTTGCACTGTTTTAAAGGGTAGGTTTCAAAGCTGAAAAAAATCATTCTAAATTTAATCATTTTAGTAAATGTTTTAATTTCAAAATCATGAAAAACATCATTGAAATATTATAGTAAGCAGCTTATGAAATTTAAAAATAAAAAAAATTTCAGAAAGTTATTGTTTTCAGTAGAGTCATAAAACAGACTGTATATTTTAGATATTATTTAATCTGTCTCTTGCTGATTAGCAGCTAAGACTACTGATCACTATTATGATACTCATTTCAGTATGGGATTTATAAAATAATAAAATAATAATAAAATTAGATGTAATATGATCTTATCTGGTCCACATATATTCCTGGTAGTGTGACTTTCACTGGCAAGAAAAGGAGGGGGAAAATATATATATAGGTGTGTGTGTGTGTGTGTGTGTAATACATATTATATATATGTATATATACATACATACATATATGTTAATGTTTAATTTATTTGTTTTCCTCTTCAATTTAATTTTAGGAAATATTTAAGGCCACTTGTAAAAAAATATACAATAGTAAAATAACAAAAGTTACAAGTGGAAAAAAGCAAATATAAACAATGGTAATATCAGAAACGAGGCTTAGGAATGTGTGTTAAAACTGACTAGCACAACACTTCCCTCCATGCTCGTGTATCTTTCCTCCACCACTGACAAAATGTATACTTAAGCAAATATATATGGCCAGATTCACTCTTTTCCTTTTCTTTTAGCTTCCCACAGGAATGTCTTTTACCTGTAAACCTCTCAAAAACTTTAAATTTAAAAAACAATTTTAAAAGTTGCTGAAAATATAAGAGAAATAGAAATATATATATGTATATATTTCTATCATTTAAATATTTCAAAACCATGAAAACATACATTTTTATGATTACATACACTTATGTTATTTTTGTAAATTTTATAAATGCTGTCCTCTGCACTCCATACAGTGTCTAAGAGAATGCTTGGCTTATAATAGGCACTCAGCAAGTATTTGTTTGAAGAAATAAATTATGACTGATGGAAGAATGAACAACCGATGTAACATATGGTTAATTCTGGGGAGAAATGGAGTGAGGTAATAATCTGATGAAAGTGTACCCAGCTAACTTTTTTCTCCTGTATCCGTAGGTTTAGTTTCAATTAATATGCACACATATATATTGTATAATCTGAAACAATAATATTAGAGGACTTGTATAGTATGAATTTTTTTTTTTTTTTTTTTTTTTTTTTTTTGCGGTACGCCGGCCTCTCACTATTGTGGCCTCTCCCGTTGCGGAGCACAGGCTCCGGACACGCAGGCTCAGTGGTGATTGCTCACGGGCCCAGCCGCTCCATGACATGTGGGATCTTCCCGGACCGGGTCACGAACCCGTGTCCCCTGCATCGGCAGGCAGACTCTCAACCACTGTGCCACCAGGGAAGCCCCTAGTATGAGTATTTTTATATTTCAAATATTTATTGGAAATTTCTTAATAATTCACAATAAAAGAAATAAAATTAAACAAGTAAACAAATATTTAAAGAATAAAAAGAAATGAAAAGAGAAAACAGATTTCACCATTCTATAAAAATCTAGACCATTTCATAAATTGAAGAGGGCTGGCTTAAGAAGTAGTGAGTTTTGTTTTGCTTTTCCATTTTGCAGTAATATTAATTTTCAAGTGCATGCAATGCAAAACCATGCAGACCCTAATGTACCTTACATAGAAATTTGTCTTCATTTCAATTTGCTCTCAATTTTTCTAAGTCTAGACACAAATGTTCAGAATGCACTTGGAGTTAAAAAAATAATATCTATCACTTAGTTTATTTTAAGCACATAAAACAAGCATAAATATTATTGAAGGATTAGTAAACTCCTAATTATCATTTTTATAGGGTTTGGCCATAATGAATTTTCCATTACTCAATATTTCATTAAAAGGTCTAATTAAAATGATTTACAGACTCTAATTAGGTTCCAGGAAGACAACCATCATGCACTTCCTAACAACAGCAAAGTAAAATGGAATGGGTAAAAAGCCAGAGCCCATGAGGAAAATATAAAGATCTGTTTTAACTGAGAAGGAGTGTATTACTCTGCTCAGGCTGACATAACAAAGTACAGAAGACTGGGCGGCTTCAACAGCAGAAATTATTTTTCTCACAGTTCTGGAGGCTGGAAGTTTGAGATCAAGGTAACAGCAGAGTTGGTGTCTGGTGAGACCTCTCTTCTTGGATTGCAGATGGCTGCCCTCTTGCTGTGTCTTCATATGGCCTTCCCTCTGTGCTTATGTGGAGAGGAGAGAGATATCTCTAGTGTCTCTTCCTCTTCTTTTTGGGATATCAGTCCTATTCAGTTTAGATACAACCCTTATGACCTCATTTAACTTTAATTACCCCCCTAAAGGCACTATCTTCAAATATAGTCACATTGGGGTTAGAGCTTCAACATATGAACTTTGGAGAGACACGGTTCAATCTGTTACAGGGAGGCTTTGATCTTTTGCAGTAGTCTTGAATATTTAAGTTTTACAAAGACTTGAATTACAATTTTAAGTGCAGACTTAAAATATTTGCAGATTGCACTAGACAAAACTCATCTACATATTAATGTGCTATATCTACCTTACTATTCCTAATGTATTCACTGATGCAATAGTCCATTAGCAAGAAACCACTGTTCTTCATTGTCCTCTAAAGGGTTGCAAGCATGATCCCTATTTAAAGGAGCCATGATAAAATTTGGTAGATCAGAGCGTGAATCTAATCAGAATATGACTGAACCTCTTTAAACAACCTATTTTTTATATATGTCAGCTTAAGATAATGTTGCACTATTGTGGACCCTACAAATTACAAATCCAACTCCAAATGTATGAACAACTGTAATGGATAAGTAACTCATTTATCCAGTATTCTTTTTATACAAGGAACCATATATCTTCCAGTCAACACAAGTTCTGTTCATTCACTGGGCTGAGGTCAGCTATTTCCTTCCCCATTCCTTGCATAACCTCTTGGTATCAACATATGGAGCATATCCTTTATACTCTTTTTCCACTATAAGTCACTTGTTCATGTATCAATACTAATTAATTCCAGTCCCTTCTTGACATTTGGGAAATGATGTCAGCTGGGCTTGTTTATGCACCTGTGTTTAGCTGGCAGATCAGCTGACTGCTCTATAATCTAATGTGGCCTCATTTACAGGTCTACTGGTTGACAGGGGCTACAGGAGCAACTGGGTCACCACATGCCTCTCATTATCCAGCAGGCTAGCCCAGGCTTATTCACATGGCAGCACAGGGGTTTTAAAATGAGCAACAGGGCAAATCCTGAAATGCAAGTATTTTTTAAGTCTCTGTTTGTATCATATTGTCTGTTGCCCATTAGCCAAATCAAATAACATGGTAAGCTCTAAGTCACTATGGGAAGGGGTTACCCAAGGTGTGTACAAAAAGAAGTATGAACAACATGGGACATTACAGCAACCATACACCACAGCAGAGAAAAAGCCAGGATCACTTTGAAACCTTTTGCCTAGAATAGAGGGTACATGTTTGGGGAAGCTTAGAAATTAGATTGGGACTAGATATAGATATCAGATGGTAAAATACTGGATTAAGAAATGTACAGATTATCAGTGGAGAGCTGCAAAGTTAAAGGAGCCCTGCCCACAAGACTATACTCATTTCTGATATCAAATGCAAATTAGGGGGTTCCCAAGACCACCGTGAGACTCATTAATCTACTAGAATGATTCATAGAACTCACTGAAAGCAGCTATACCCATGGTTATGGTGTATCACCCATAAAGGATACAAATTTATATTCACTAAGGGAAGAACTGCATACAGCAGAGTCTAGGAAATTTCCAGCTATGAAATTTCAAGTTTTTTCCCTGTGGAACAGTGGACAATGTTACTTTCCCTTTAAGGATGTGTGACTATACACACAGAGTGTTGCCAATCTGGGAAGCTCACCTGAGCATTGAGATTTTTATTGGTGTTCCATTGCCTAATCATGGTTGACTGACCACATGACTGATCTCAGACTCTAGCCTCTCAAGACGGCAAGGAGATACCACATGACCCAAAGTCCCTGTACTAAATCACTCTTAGACTATCAAGACCCCTAGGCAAACAAAGACACTCCAACAACCATGACACACTGGCTTTTTTCTCTGCAAAACCCTAACTAATATAGTAACTGTAATAATTTTAAGGAGGTCACCCTGGAAAGAAAGTGAAGATTAGGGTATTAATGTAGGCAGAATAATGGGCCCCCAAAGATGTCCATATCCTAATCTCACAAACCTTTAAATATGGCAAAAGGGACTTTGTGGATGTGATAAAGTTTAGGAACATTTAGATGAGGAGATTATCCCCTATTATCTCGGTGAGCCCAATCTAGTCATATAAGATCATACTAATCTCTATTTAAAAGTAGAGAATCTTTCCTGAGTGAGGAGGGTCAGAAAGATTCAAAGTGAGTGAGACCTGACCCTCTATTACTGGCTTTGAAAACAGAGAAAGGAGGGCATGAGTCTAGGAATGTGGCAGCCTCTAGTATTTGGAAACAACCCTTTGTTTACAGCCAGCAAGAAAACGGGGACATCAGTCCTACAACTACAAGGAACTAAATTCCACTAACAACCCAAATGAGCAGAAAATAGATTCTTCCTTAGAGCCTCCAAAGAGAAGCACAGCCCTGCTGACACCTTTATTTTAGCCTTTTTACACACGTTCTAGTTCTAACCCACACACACAAGTTTAGAAAAAAAATGTGGTGTTTTAAGCAACCAAGTTTGTGGTGATTTATTGTGGCAGCAAGTGAAATCCTAATGAGGGAATCAGTCTTGGAAAGTATGCCACTTTCATCTTAGAAGCCAGTTTTCTAAAATTAAATATAAGTATTTGAGGCATAAGAAATAATGGAAAAGGTCGTTTATTTACCTTTTCCTGGCACTGAGCTACTAAAACCCTTTGATTTCCTGAGCACACCTGAATTTATCTAAAGAGGTAACCTAGGGTGGGGTGCAGCTTCAGAATGGAGCTGTTCACCAGAAAGACCAAGTGATTAGATGGTTGGAAATTTCAGCCCCATCCTGACCCCGGGAAGGAGAGAGGTAGGGCTACAGATTAAGCCTCATGAAAACTCCTGAACAAGGAGTTTAAATGAACTTCTATATTGGTGAATATGTTCACATGCTGGGAGGGGGGCACATCCAAGTTCTGCAGACCTCTCCCTATGTAGCTCTTCATCTTGCTATCATCTGTATTCTTGATAATATTCTTTATAATAAACTGGTAAATGTAAGTAAATGTTTCTCTGAGTTCTGTGAGCTGCTCTTGCAAATTAGTTGCACCCATGAAGGGATCATAGGAATTTCTGATTTATAGCCAGTTGCTCAGAAGCATATGTGACAATATGGACTTGTGATTGATGGCTGAAATGGTGGGGTGGGGGGGCAATTTTGTTGGGCTGTGCACTTAATCTGTGATGATATCTTTTGGGTAGATAGTATCAGAATTGAGTTAGATTGTAGGATACAGTGTCCCCTGAGAATTGGATCATTGCTTAATGGTGTTGAAAAACACATCTGAGTATTGAAGTTCATAGATATTCATAAGTGATACACCTGGAGACCTTCCAATCTTCTAGTTCACCTATACCAAAATAGCATATTAGTTTCCACATACGAAAGCTTGGAAAATATAGGTTGATAGGTGTTGAATACAAGATCAGCAGAGGCCAGTAAAGAGAAGTTTCAATGCAGGTGCGGGGAAGATGTCTCAGCTCTTCCAGGAGCTGAGGCATCCACTCTCCCTCACTAATCTCCATTTGCCCAGATTGCATCTCACTCCACATCCTACTCTAGAGCCAAAAGCTGATGTGTCTTCTAAACCAATTGCATAAACCCATTCTTTTGTCCCTGTGACTGTTTCAGGGATGGCACTAACCTAAACTAAATTGAATCTCTCTGTGCATTTTTCCATCTAGAGGGATTGGTTCCCAGGTGGACCTAACTTGGAACATTAATCTTGATGTCCAGGATTTATACCTGATGGTTGGAGTAAGATAAGCTCTTTCTTCTAGACCGTTTGTTGTACAAATGGGTGAAGTGGAGCAGTTGAAATCATTTTACTGCCCCAGGAAAAACTACCTGAGTCTGAAACATTCATATAAAAAAAGGCAGCAGCAGAGGACACAGAGCACAGAGCTAAATAAAGCAATACAAAAACAAAAATTCTAAAGAATGCATGATAGTCTGAAATTACTTCCTTTATTATTTAAGTTGGTTTCATTTGAGCTTTCAATTATTCCTATCAGCAAGCAATTTAACTTTATTATTAGATTTTTCATAAGACTTTAGGGTCACTCCTCAAGACCTGGACTTAACACATAAGAAATTTACAAATGCCAAGCATTTACTGTAAAATGGTAGTCATGGAAATGATTAGGAAAATGATAAAGGAAGTTAATTCTAGTAATTGAAGGGCTACCCATCTGTATTGTTTTCTGCTTCTCCTCAAGCACCATCTCATCCAGGAAACTGTCCCTGACTTCTCAGTCTAGACTGGAGCCCAGTCCTGTGCTTCCTTAGTAATCTGTGTGTATTTATATTGTGTAATTTAATGTGAATTGGAAGTCTCTTTTGGTATAGGTATCGCTTGCATTTGAATAAACTGAACTATGTTAGGATACCAAGCACCTATTAGTGTCTGACATATACAAGGTGTTTAACAAATATTGGTTAAATTGAACCACCATTAAAAAGTGAGTGTGGCCATTTTCTACTTGCTGTGTTAAGCTAATCGTGTTATGTATAGATCTATAGAAACAAATCTATAAGGCATTTTGCCAGTCCCTGAAGCTTGCCTTGGCTCTCCTGAGGTAGAGAGACCCTAAGAGATTTACCTGGAACTCTTAAGGTGGCTGCTTCCACATTGAGCATTTTACCACTAATTCAAGATTCTTTTATTCAGCCAGATTATTTATAGAGTGTCATCAAGAGACCTCAAAGACATGGTTGCCCATCATACTTACATTACAAATACTTCCCACTTAGAAGAAAACCTCTAAGGCCACTTCAGTTCTATTTTGCTTTTTCAAAAAAGCCCAGAGCTACAAAGGTTTTGCATTAAAGGAGAATTAGATAAGAGGACAAGGAAGTTGTGCACAAAGTGACCTACATCTCGACAATAGAGTGGTTTTCTCTTAGGGTTTATTTCCTTTTATTCCATTATTGCCATCATTTCATCTTTTATTTCAAACAAATAAACCAACTGACAAATGAAAAGTCCAGATTATTAGTGAAGGGAAAGCCATTCAAACAGATAAAGGAGGAATTATGCTTCATACTTCTTTCAGCATAAAATATTAGCAATTCCAAGTTCGTAATTCAAATGTGATGTAATAGTTCTCTACAACCATACATTAAGGGCCAATAACTTAGCTTGTTAAAAATTACATAATCATGGGACTTCCCTGGCAGTCCAGTGGTAAAGGCTCCACAACACTTCCACTGCAGGGGACACGGGTTTGATCTCTGGTCGGGAAACTGAGATCTCACAAAAAACATACAATAAAAAAATTATATAACACATAGATCTATTCTAAACTAGTAAGGAAGATATAGAAAACATAAATAATATAGAGCTAGGATTTCAGAATTCTAAATTAGAGGCTAAGATTTCAGAAGTCAAAGTCCAGATAGGAAACGGTTTGAAATCCAGTTTATATTTAATAAAATGTATAAAGTACTTTTCTGAAATTTTTACTAAAAGGAACTCTTAGATTACATATATATTACTAGTGCTTTTTATTCTCCTTTGTATACTAATTTTTAGTTTTTTATAATCTCTTGGAGCTTTTTTTGTAATAGGAGAATGAATGATTATATACTATTTTCTTTATACGAGGAAATTATATTTGCATTGAGTTTATTTGCATTGAGTTTATTTGCATATTTTATAAAATTCAATAACATATGGCTAATACATTAATGGTTATTTCCATTAATATTTAAAACTATTTTTAATTGTGAAAGTAAAACTTAAAAGCAAAATAAAATACAGTCACTGAGTTAAATATTTTGAGTTCATGCATGAGAGGCGGAGAGAGGAGAACATCCCCAAATTCATTTAGCTCCATTTACCTTAATTATGCCTCTATAATTATTCTCATATTTCCTACCTTCTGAACTAAATTTCTCCATGCTTAAACAAAGGCTTACATTTTCCAAAACCAGCATTCTCTTTCCTTTCTGCCATCTATAAAAATGTAATGTCAAAGAGATGATCTATAATTTACAAGATAAAACGTGCCAGTGATAAACCTGGGAGTAAGACACAGAGGTCTGACATAGAAAGAGAGTAAGATTTTTCATGGCATGAAGTGGAATGGAATAATCAAAATGCATCTTTATCAAGTCTCCATTAAAATCACTATAATAATTGTTGAGCCAATAATTCGGAACCAACATTTAGAGAGAAAATTTACCTTCATTTTTCTTTGCATTTTAACACCTTTAATGGAATATAAATCCAGCACTATTTGCTAATGAAACAAATCTGTGTTAATTTAATTTGCTTGCTTTTAAGAAGGGTACACATAAAATTATTTTTTAGGAAAAGTGTTTTCCAAATTGTAATCAATTATACTCACATTTGGATCAATCAGCTTCCGCTACAAGTTGCTTCTGGGTTTTTCTGTTTGTTTGTTTTTTGTTGTTTTTTATTTCATTTATTTGCTTTTATCTGACCTAACCAATTTAGACAAGATATTTTCTAACTTAACTTGGCCAATTTTAGTCAGTCTTCTTTCCTCCCCACAGGTCCTTAGACCTTGGATCACCTTTGAATTTAAGGAAGTATTGGAATTGGGAACAGCTCCTCCTTAATGGGGTCTCCTGAGAATTGACTGGCCTCAGGGAAAAACATTACTGAATCAACTATCAGATCATGCCATCTGTTCATCCCATTGCCCCACACCCATTTCTCTCCAGCCTAATTTACTCCTCTATGGACAAGAGTCCTTTCTGCCTAGCCTTTGAGACAAGCATAGATCTTACCCTGGGAGTGTTCTCCCTATTACAATAGTCTATTTGAATAAAATCTCTCCTTACCTACATCCAGATTTCTTTTTACTTGACAGTCTCTAAGGTATTCTGTAGTCAGTTCCATACCACAGTCCAGAAAATGATGCACTGGTTTCTTGGAATATCAAATGAACAGGTCAACATCTAATTTATTTTTTTAAAAAAGTTACCTTGTGCCAGTTCTTAACACAAACTGTTTCAATTAGACTGTAGCTTCAAGATGTATCCATCTGTATTAGCCTTTTTTTATTGATGAGAAAACTGATGGGTTTAACCTCCACTTAGACAGGAGGAAGTTCTAACACCTGTGCTCAGCCACTACACTGTACTTCCTCCTAAATTCCCCCCAATAATCTATTCATTCTTTTTCTTCCTCCCAGTTGTGCTATCCAGGAGAGAAATACTTCCACATCATCCCTCAAAACATTATTGTGATGGGCTTCCTCTAAAATTCTGTTTCAATTTTGGACTTGAAAATTGAACTTTTAATTCAGTTTTTAAAGTTGTAGTATTTTATTTTACCTTACATACTTGATGTTAAACTCCTTTAAAGTTGTATGCAAATCGAGTAAATCTATATGTATATTTATGTAAAATAAAATGCAAATGTGTCTACCTAGTGCCTTCATAAATAGCTGGTTGCTTTAAGATAGAAATGACATTAAGAGCCTGCTCATTTGCTATAGTTTATCCATGGGTTCCATGTGAATTGTGAAACATAACCTAATAATTCCAGGTTTGGAGTTATCAATATAATTTTGTCTTCTCCTATAAAATTTTCTTAGGTTAAAAAAGTCAGAAATGTGAATAAATAATATAACGATTTAGATACCACATGATTATATTAGAATTACCAATATATATTTTTAATTGTTCAGACCTCTTATACAAATGAACTTATTTACAAAACAAAAATAGAGTCACAGATGTAGAAAACAAAACTATGGTTACCGGGGGGAAAGGGTGGGGAGGGATAATTTGGGAGATTGAGATTGACATATACACACTACTATATATAAAATAGGTAACTAATAAGGACTTACTGTATAGCACAGGGAACTCTACCCAATACTCTATAATGACCTACATGGGAAAAGAATCTAAAAAAAAGGTGGGTATATGTATATGTATAACTGATTCACTTTGCTGTACACTTGAAATTAACACAACATTGTAAATCAACTATACTCCAATAAAAATTTAAAAAAATATTTCATACCTTTTAAAACAAAGAAATAAGGTATTAGAGGTAAAAAAGAGGCTTTTGTTTCTCTCATCAGCCCACTTCCCCTCCATCCAGACCCAGCTTGATTTTCATAAAATTGCTTTTTTGTTTGTTTCATCAATTTAAAAAAAAAATCTTTATGCTTGCATAAACAATGCATGTCATTTCTTTGTATGTTTAAAAAATTACATCTAAGCTCTCTTTCTGTAACTTGTATTTTCCACTCAACATTGTGTTTCAGCAATCTATCCACCTTGAAACATATAAACTTGATAATTTTGAATGCTGTGTATATAGTGCACATAGACTTGCAAATAAGTATCTATTACCATATATATGGATATTTTTCCTTAGTAGTTTACTATGAAAAGCAATATAGAAATGAATATCATTATACCTATGTTCTGTTACAAGTACACAATAGTTTTTCTAGTATATTCCTAAAATGGATTTTCTATCATAGGGTGTTAATAGGTTTAATTGTGTCCCTTTAAAATTTTATGTTTAATTCCCAAACCTAAGTGTACCTTAAAATGTGACCTTATCTGCAGATTGGGTCTTCAGAGAGAAATAAAATTAAAATGAGTCATTAGGGTGGACCCTAATCCAATATGACTGGTGTCCTTATAAAAAGGGGTAATTTAGACAGAGACACCTGCACACTAGGATGACATCACGCAAAGATGAAGGCAGAGATAGGGGTGATGCTTTTAGAACACAAGTAACACCAAAAATTGCCAGCAAACCACTGGAAGCTAGGGAAGAGGCATGGAACAGAGAACTGTGAAACAATAAATTTCGATTTAAGCCACCCAGCTTTCAGTGCTTCGTTATGGCAGCCCTAGAAAACTAATAGATAAGGTATGTCGTTTTTTCGACTTTACTAGACACTACTAAATATCCTTTAAATCAATTTTTACTTCTATGAGCAGTGGTCATTCTTTTTTTTTTTTTTTTTTTTTTTTCTCAATATCCATTTGGGACAACTTAACTCACCAAAAGAATCACCAGGCCTAGAAGAGCTCACTTAATAGATACATTTTTTTTTTTTTTTTTTGCGGTACATGGGCCTCTCACTGTTGTGGCCTATCCCGTTGTGGAGCACAGGCTCCGGACGCGCAGGCTCAGTGACCATGGCTCACGGGCCTAGCCATTCCGCGGCATGTGGGACCCTCCCGGACCGGGGCACAAACCCATGTCCCCTGCATCGGCAGGCGGACTCTCAACCACTGCGCCACCAGGGAAGCCCCTAATAGATACTTTTAAATGATAAGATTGGTAATGAAAGGGAGTTTTTCTCTCTCTTGCCCCTTTTCTTCAGTACTACATATACCAAGGAGTTAGAAGAATTATTGTTTTTATCCCTTATCATGGTCACTGTCTTCTTTTTCTCTGAGTAAGGATTCCAGTGACATTTTCATTTCTTATTCAACACATAATATAAACATTTATCATATTACTACTATATTTGAGCTTTTCTAAATATTTCACAAATTTAATTTTCAAAGCACTCCTATAAGGTAGCCCCCATTGCCTCTATTTTATGGTTGGTTACAGTTGGGAAAGCTGAGGCTCAGAATATATTAATACATGCCCGAGGGGCTTCCCTGGTGGCGCAGTGGTTGCGCGTCCGCCTGCCGATGCAGGGGACGCAGGATCGTGCCCCGGTCCGGGAAGATCCCACGTGCCGCGGAGCGGCTGGGCCTGTGAGCCATGGCCGCTGAGCCTGCGCATCCGGAGCCTGTGCTCCGCAACGGGAGAGGCCACAGCAGTGAGAAGCCCGCTCCGCAACGGGAGAGGCCACAGCAGTGAGAAGCCCGCGTACTGCAAAAAAAAAAAAAAAAAAAAAAAAAAAAAAAATACATGCCCGACATCATAGAAAAATGAAGAGGCAGGATATGATTCCCATTTTTCTGTACTTCAAAGCCAATTCTCTTGACCATTACTCTGAGTATTCTTAGTGCCTATGGTAGACATAGTAATGCCTGACAAGGCTGTCCATGTTCTAATTTTCAGAACATGTGAATATGTTAGGTTACAAGGCAAGTGGAGAATTAACTTTGCAATTGGTATTCAGTTTACTAATCATTTGACCCTAAAATAGAGAGATTATTCTGGATTATTTTGGGCCCACTGTAATCACAAGATATTTAAAAGTGAAAGAGGGAGGCAGAAGAAAAGTCAGAGGGAGATGTGACCATGGAAAAAAGTCACAGAAGGATGGAATGTTGCTGGCTTTTGAAGATAGAGGAAAGAAGGCACAAGTCAAGGAATGAGGATGTCCTCCAGTAGCTGGAAAAGACATGGAAATATATTTTTCCTTAGAGCATCCAAAAAAGGACATAGCCCTGCTGGACCTTGATTTTAGCCGAGTGAGAACTTTGTCAGACTTCTGACCAACAGAGCTGTAACATAATAAATTTGTGTTGCTCTATGTCACTATGTGCAATAATTTGTTGCAGCCTCAGTAAGAAAACACAGTACTCAACACTAATTCTTTTCATTTGTAAGTGACAAAAACACATTTCTGTCTAGCTTAAGAAAATAATAATTTATTATCCCGTATCAAGTTTAGAACAGTGCCTATGGCATAACTGGGCCTTAGACTCAAATGCCTTAAGTTTCTCCATCTCTGTCTTTGTTTTTTCTCTGTGTATCAGCTTCCTTCTCTTTTCCCTCATAACTTTAAACAGGTCTCCACCCTATAACCCAAAGAACAGGGTCAGAGGCACAGGGTGTTGAATTGGCTGAAATTTGTTACATACCCATGTATCCTCAAACAAACAAGGACAAAGGGGCTAGGTTGTACCAACATCTTGACTCTTTAGGAAACCATGTAGATGAACTAAAGAAAGTTATAATATGCAGTTTGGAAGACCACTCAATTGTCTTAATGTGTTTTTGTCTTGATTGAGTAGTGATACATCTTACTTCATGGCCTCCTCTTCCTGTTGAAGAGGATAGATACAATTAGAAAAATAAAATAAAATTTAAAGTAACATGGATCAGATCATTTAAGAGAATCTGGACCATTAAAATTATTGCAAGCAAAGCTTACCTACTGTATTAGTTCTTTTTTGCTGCCTTAGCAAATGACCACAAACTCAGTGGCTTAAGCAACATCAGTTTATCTCACTATTCTGTATGTCAGTGGACTTGGCTTGTCTGTCTCAGTCTTACTATTACTGAGTTCAAGCTCATGGTGCTTGCTGCAGGAGTGGCCAATAAATTGAGAGAAGAGGTGTAGGGGCAAGGAACAATGACTTTATTCAGAAAGTCAGCAGACCGAGAAGAAGGCGGACTAGTGTCCCCAAAAACCATCTTCCCTGAGTTAGAATTCAGGCTCCTTTTATACTAAAAGGTTGTGGGGTGGGAGGGGGGTGGGGGGTGTGTTGGCTGGTTGTTGCAAAACTTCTTGGTGTAGGAATCCTTTGTTCTTGCAGCTATCCAAGAAGGTCTGTTTTAAATGTTCCTATAAACCTCCAGTAAAACAGATGTTATTCTCTGTTCTGCAACTTTTTATCTCTGTATAAAAGGAAAAGTGTTATACATTTAAAGGTCAGAGCCTTGAGAATGGGCTACCCTGTATATTTCAGTCTATAGGCAATATTCTTTTACAAAGGTTTGAAATAAGGCTTGCTTCCTTTTTGGAGCCTCTTGAGGAGCATCAGTTTCCAGGGACATTCAGGTTATTGGAAGATTGACGTCCATGTGTTTGTAGGAATGAGGTCCCTGTTTTTCTGTTTGTTTTTTGCTGGTAGTCTTTTTCAGCTTCTCAGTGACCCCCTTCCTCCATTTTCAAAGCCAGCCAAGGAGGCCCAGTTCTTCTCATAATTTGAATCCTTTTGTCTCCCTTTTCAGCTGCATCTGTGACTAGTTTCTTCTGTCCCACTCTTCCACTTTTAAGCGTCCATGTGACTGTTTTGAGTCCACCTGGATAAACCAGGATAATTTCCCCATTTCAATGTCAGTAACCTTAATAACATCTGAATATGAATATACAATGTATTCCCAGATTCCAGAGATTATGGGGTAGGCACTTTTTGTTGGGGAAGCATTATTAGGCTTACCACACCATCATAAATTTAGGTCAGATTTAAGATATAGTATGACTCTATATTTTACTTACCATATGTGAACACTGAAATATCAATACATTGGGACCTCTGGTAGAATTAACATGTACATTACACCAATGCCCATCTTTATCTTAAAGATATCTTAAATTTTTTCAACAGTTATATAGGCCTGTGCTTGTCAAACTCCTTATTTTATAATACATTATGGTCATTTCTATTACATATTTAATTCCAATCCTAATGAGGATGATATCCAGTGTTTTCATGTGCTTCTGTAGCAAGTTACAGTGTTTTTGCAATACCATACTTTCAGACTGAGATTCACAAAAAATGCCCATTCTTCTTTGGCTTAAAAAGCCTAATTTAGCTTTAAAATTGTAAAAGGAATTATACAAGCATAGAGATAGAGTTCCACAAGACTTTTGAATCTTAGTGCTGAAATAAATTCTTAGAAAGGGATAATTGCCAACCAAAAGAAAGCAGACTCCTCCAGGGCAGAAAAAACTCACTTCCTAGCCAAAATCTGATAGAAGCCACAGAGAAAAGGAACACCATGGAGAAAATGGTATGCTTTTTTGGAAATAAACAATTGTCCTGTTTATTCATTTTCAATAAATGAATAGATTGAATCTGTTTAAACATAATGTGGTTCCAGTATCCCAGACAATAGCATATGGAACATTTAATAATAAGATGATGTAAATAAGGAAAAGTGGTCCTCACTTGGCCATATGGTTTTATTTTCTGTGAAAATATAATTTTTCTCAGAGTTATGTTATTCCTTGTAGATTTCAATATAGTTTATTTCTTTTGTTAATGCTATTTAACACTTCTCCAGAATATTTATGTAATTGGAAAGGCATTCCAATGATTTTATTAGAACATTCTGGTAATAAATATATCAATGGGAATTAAGAAGATGTCAAGAGACTGAAAACGTGGGTGGGCTTATTCAAAGTTCCCATGAAACTGAGTTTACGAAAGTGAAGGGTAGCTACATAAGGAAGATAATTCTTGCAGATGCCTGAAAGTTGAACAAAGGAGACACACACCTGCTAACACATTCTCAGAGTCAAAGATGGCCTCATTCCCTCCCCACCCCATACAAATATTCTATCTGTTCAAAGGATACACTAGTCTATAGGAAAGATCTATAATCAGTGTTATCAGCAGTGGTTTTGTAGACTCCAATATGCACTATTTTTAAGAATTGTTAAGTTTTTAAATTCAGATATTATTGACATGTATAATGTTCTATAAGTTTAAGGTGTACAACGTGTTGATTTCATATGGTTCAACCTTCATCCCAGGGGTAATGAAGCCCACCTGCTCCTTGATTTTTTCTACTTTCAAGTGATACACAGTCTTTACTGAGGTGGTAAATGTGCTCTGTTTTACTAGTTAGCTATGAAAGGATTTACTTCAAAGGAAATCATTGACATATGGGGCTGGAAGAAAAGAATGACTTTCCTTTCTGGAAGGTGAATAATTTTCAAGCCTGTGGTGACATTAAATTCTCATTCAATAGATTCTGAAGTTGTAGAAAAATTTTTTTTAAAAAATGAGTGTGAATTAAACTCTTTTGCTGATGATAAGTACTTCCATTATAGATAATCTTTACTTCTCATTTGATAGCCTTCTATATTTTACACTGTTTAAAACTCACTTTATTTATTTTTTAAAATTGAAGTATAATTGCTTTACAATGTTGTGTTAGTTTCTGCTGTACAAAGAAGTGCATCAGCTATATGTATATATATATTTTAGCACAGTAAGTCTTTATTGTGCTAACATGGAAAAAATCTACAAAATATGTTATTAACTAAAAAAAACAAGGTTGTACAGAGAATGCTACTAATTGTGCAGGAAAGATATATACAAAATCTTCTATAAGTAAGCAAATTTCTGGAAGCTTACATAATAATTTGTATCAATCAGGGTCCAAACAAGAAACAGATGGCACACTCAAATTAAGGTAATTTGAAGTAGGTTTATTTACAAAGAAATTAATTACAAACGTGTGGATGGTTATGGGAAACTGAAAGAAAGGGAAAGTGCAAGATTCCTGACTATTTGCTAGAGGAATGTTATCACCAGCAAAGGGATGAGGGGAAAGAGAGGCTTCCAAATGCCTAAAAGAGGAAGAATTTTATAGAACCAGCTGTCTTTTTACAGACAAAGACAACCTAAGTGGCTTTCACTGAGAGGCAGCAAGTTGAATAAGGACTTTGGCCTCACTCTTCTTTCTCCCTTCTCCAACAGGGACCCAACACACCCAACCCCCAAAAAACAATCCTGAGAGCCTGAGAAGGAGTAGGATGTGGCAAGAGGGTCTGGAGAAACAGGAAAGAAATCTGCTGTATGACTGCTACCTTTGCTTCACTTAGTGTCTTGTAGTGTGAATAGCTTTTCCCTCTACATTTGTAGTACTTGGTTACTTATTAAAAATGGCTTATAACAAGTGTTTGCCAGTGAAGAATTAACAACACCAACAGAGTAAATAATTTCTTTTAGAAAATGCTTCACAGTTTGTCTTCCTTGAATTTAGTTATTCATTAATATGAAGTCTGGAATTGCACTTGAGAGAAAACATTTTAATTTTTTAAGGATATACACCATCAAAATGATTTGGAAATACTTTCACGTTACCTTCAGGGAGAGCAGTGGAATTGCTCTCATTAAGAATATCAAACTAGTTTACCAATCTGTTGCATTTGTGGGCATGGTTCCCTTAGGAGGAGTAAGCAAGGTGGTTGGTTATCCAATTGGTTATCCCCATTTTATAGAAGAGAAAAGTACATCTTGTGTGCTAAATCTGAATCCAGTTCTGCTGATAATACTAGAATATTACGAGACTTAAAAGAGGAAAACTTGATTTCAAATCTCTCCCCTGTCACATTAATTGCATATTTTTGGCAAGTCGCTTAACTTCTCTAATTTTTAAAATAGAGATTACAATTAAAATATTTTCTCACAGGGGCTGAAGTGAGAATAGAGCAGTACAGTATCTGAAAAAATAACTGATGTGAACTACAGCATATTGTTTCATGAATAATGCAGTTTAGGTTTCTGTCCATCTCTCTGTCTTTCTCTCATATACACATACGTGCATACATAGACTCACACACATGTGAATTCTCACAGCCTAATCTTAGAGCTGTTATCTGGTATATTTCAACTTCTGCCAGAGTAGATACTGACTCTACTGGTCTTGCTCACGATGTAGAGCAAGTGCAATGCTTCATAAGGCACTGCAGCCTTCAATAGTTTTGTTCATTGGATTCAACTTCAGAAAATATTTTAGCAAATGCCACCAAAACAATTTGGAAATCAAATACTTTGTGTCCTTGAGAAATGTTTGAGACATCAATTTTTCTATTTCTCCTTGCATTCATAAGTTTTCCCCTCCTTTCTTCTGTTCTGCAGATAACAGGTTCTGAGCTGCCTTTTCTTAAGATGCATTTTTGGCAGGAAGGAAAAGCAGTGGTCTGCATGACCCTCTCCTTATTTGTCATTTGTTTACTAAAACCAAAATCCACTGAAGCAATCAGTCTAGGTTCCTAGAGGAAGAAGACACAAAGAAACATGAATAGAAAGAAAGAATTTCTTTCAGCCTAAAGGCAAAATCAGGAAGTAGGAGAAAGCAAGCTGGGGTACAGTTCTATGGTGAGGACAATCAGTGCGGCCCCTTAATCTCATGAGTAGAGATTTTCTAAGAAAATATCAAGAATTCCAAGTGGAAAAAGTAGTGTGGTTCCAGCCTTAGCAAAGATTTGTGAGTCAGAGAGGCAGCAGGGCTGAGAGAACTAAGGGAATCTTGAAAATAAACCTGCAGTTTTCTTAGAGGGAGCCAGTGCACTCTGATGACAAAGAAGTACAGGAGACATCCCAGAATTTTTTGCTACTGCCTATGGCCAAAGTTGAATTTTCTACCTGTTAAACAGGAAGGAGAATCATAGCTAAAATTGGATTGTTTTTAAAATAACTAGGTTGAAATAAAACTATTACTTGCTTGTGGAAAGTGAGTCTTACCTCATACATTTATATCAAATACAGAGTCTGTGCTTGTGACTTGAGGGCCTTAGGAAGTGAGAGTTACAGGTAAGAAAAATATCAGTTTAGGTCAAGAGCTTTATGTCCTGCTGTTCTCTGCAGGGGAATAGCTAATGGGGCACTCCAGGCTTTGGAGACATTGACCTGCAAAGGTACTTCAGCAAGCCTGCACTGAGTTTTAGACATGGCACTCAGGTGCATTTGTTCGAGTTAAATAAAGATTCCTCATGACACTATTGGGTGATTCTCTTCTATTGTACCTTTATATCATCCCTACCCATTTCTTTTTTTGAAAAGCACAGCTTTTCTGAGGCAGTTGACAAACAATATACTACATATTTAAAGGTACAATTTGATAAGATTTGACATATGTATGTACCCATGAACCCAACATGAAACTCATAATAATAAACATATCTATCACTCCCCAAAGATTCCTCACTCGCCTTTGTGATGCCTCCCTCCTGTCCCTCCTGCCCATTTACCATCCCACCCACAACCCCCTCCCCAGGTAATGATCTGCTTTCAGCCATGATAGATTAGTTTGCATTTTCTAGGATTTTATATAAATGTGGCTGTTCAAATGTACTCTCTTTTTTTGTTGTTAGACTGCTTTCACCCACCATAATGATTTTGAAATGTATCTATCTTGTTGTATGTACCAATAATTAAATTTTTATTAAAAATAAAGAAGCTATGAATATTTGTGTGCAGTCTGAGTATAGATATAGGCTTAACTCCCCTAGAAGTAAAATGGCTACATTATATGGTGGGTGTATATTTACCATTTTAAGAAACTGCAAAAATTTTCTTCAAAATGGTGGGAATATTTTTTATTCCCACCAGATATATATGAAAATTCCAGTTTCTCTCCATCTTCACCAACACTTGGTATGGGTACTCTTTTTTTTTTCTTCTAATTTTAGCCATTCTAATAGGTGTGTAGGGTTATCTTACTGTGCATTTCTGTGATGATTAAGGGTGTTGCAGATCTTCTCATGTGCTTGCTTGCCATCCATATATTTTTTTTGATAAAATATCCATTTCTTTTCCCATTTTAAAAATAATTTTTGTTTTTGTGTTATTACTGAATTTTGAGATTTTATATATATATATATATATATATATATATATATATATATATATATATATATATATATATATATATATATATATAGGTTATAAGGCCTTTATCAGATATATGATATCCAAATATTTCTTCTTGATATATGGATTGTACTTTTATTCTTATCAGTGTTTTTCAAAGAGCAGAAATTTTAAATTTGGTGAATTATTTATGAGTTCATTCTTTGCAGATCATGAAATAGGAAACCAACATATCAAAATTAAGCTAAAAGCTGATTCTTTGAGATCAAAGACTCTCTGACTGTGGTCCCAGTTGTAAGACCTGGAAACGGCCCTGTACCCTGAGGACTCAGCTACAACCCTGTTTGGTTTTGGTTCTGTCGCCAGCAGCATGCACCAAGAGACCTGGGAGGAGTCTTACCCACCAGTACCTTGGACAATAGACATATAAACCTCAGTCACTGCTGTAGACCCTGAAGTGTTACTCCTTTTCAAGAGCATAAATGAATAAACATTTTCCTTTTCTTTTAAACCAATTATGGTATAAATGATTTGATTAATGAATGCCTTATTCAACATTTATTATTTGTCAGACACTATGATATTAGATGTACAAATTATACCAAAGGTTTTGAGTCATGGATTTCATGATTTCATCTTTTTCTACTGTATTTGTTTAACTCTGCATAACTCTGAGATGTATTTGTACAAAATGAGACATATATTTGTGTGTGTATGCATCTTCCCTTGAAGAGAGAGATGCTCTCCTAAAAATTATTGGTCCCTTTTTAAAAAAAACTTCAAATTAAGAGAATGACTTCATCATACTACTCATGATACCATATCATTATTGGTCCATTCACATTTCCTCTCTTCTTTTGCTCCAACCTCTCTCCCACTTTCCTTTCATTAGTCCCTTTCTTCCTCCCTTCCTCCCTCCTTCCTTTTCTCCCTCCTTACTTCCATCCCTTCCTTCTTGGATTTCTTCCTTTATTTCCTAGATATTTTTCTTCCATTCCTCCCCAGAGACAAAAATTCTAATGTTTATTATGCATCTTTGTTTATGTGTTCTTTTAAAACGCATACTGATTATATGCAAGTGTTTTTAAAATTTATGTAAGTAATATTGTGCTCTGTGTCTTATTTATTTATATATTGATTGATTGATGGATTGATTGACTGATTGATTTATCAGTATATATGTATGTATTTAACTCAGAGCTGTATTTGTAAGATCCAGCCCTGCTCTGTTATGTGTGTGTTTGTTCCTTCTTCTGCTGCATGATGTGTATCTACTACATTTCTCCAATCTACTTTCCAAGTGATGGGTACCTCAATTGGCTGTAATTCTTCACCACCACTCAGGACACTGTATTGAACATCCTAATAAATACTCACTTCTGAACCTGTGTAAGAAATTCTACATTATGAATTCCCAGGAGTAGAATCGCTAGGATAAAATATATGCATTAGAGCTATTTGACTGTGTCCTGGAAGGTTGTTGTGTAGAATAGATTTCACAATCTATAGTGCTACCATCTGTGCTTGAGAGTTGCTATAGTCTAACAGCCATCCACATACTTAGAATTGTCCTGTTTTTAAAGTTTTGCCAGAGAAATAGGTATAAGTTAATATCTCCTTGTTACTTGCATTTGCATGTTTCTGATTTCTAAAGACATTGTGCATCTCTTCCTATCTTATTAACACTTTAGTATTTCTCTTCTGTAAATTACCGTTTATAACTTTTGCTCATGTGTTCCTTGGAACTGCTGTATAATTCTTTTTGGTTGACAAGATCTCCTTAATTTGGAGGGGAAGGAATATTCAATAATTGTGAATTTTGGAAATGCAAATATTGTCTCCCATTTTGGCATTCTTCTAATAATTTTTTCTATAGTGTTCCTCATTGACAGGAGTTATTATTTGTGATGAGATTCAATTAACCCTTTTTAAGAAGATTTATTGGTGAGAAGTTTTGCATAAGAATGCCTTCTCCCTAGGGAAGAAATAATTTTCACATTTTCTTGTACTAACTTCATAGTTTTATCTTTCACTTTTAGGTAATTAATTCAATAGGAGCTACCTGGTGTCACATAAAGATAGAATTTTAGTTAGTTTTTTCTTTTTCATATTGTGAGCCAATTTCTATAGAACGAACAACCCGCCCTCATCCTTTTGATTTGCAGCAACATATTTACGGCATTTTATGCCCCTATACATATGGTTCTGTCTCTAAGTCCTTTAATCAATGCCCCCAACAAAACGACACTGTTTTTATTACTAGGGCTTTGTGGTATGTCTTAGTTATTTATCTCTGACATAGAAAAATGCCATTAATTTTTATAGTTTGATCTTTTATGTCTTAGACTTCCTTATATATTTTCCAACTCTATCCTTTCCTTATCTGGGAGTTTTTCAATCTGATATTCCAATCCACTAACTTCTTCTTTACTGTATCCTAACTATTATGAGCTCCATCTACTTTGTTTTTATTTCAACCATTACATTTTTATATATAACATCTCAAATTGTTTATTTTTGTTGCTAGCATCTTTATTTTCTTTAAAAAATGTCTGTCTCTCTGTTGCAATAATTTTGCTTCAAATATTTCTGTGGGCCAATTACTTTTATAGTGTTTGTCTTCCTCAGATATCTAGTTTTTGGTCTATGGACTTAAGTTGCCTTCAGGTTGTCAGATATGGTCTGCTAATATGGATTGAATAAGGCTTCAAAGTCAGAACTCTTTTTTTTTTTGGTGACAATTTTAGCCAGTTTGATTATTCCCATTTTCTATCAGGCCATCAGGAAAATCTTATGGTCAGGGTTGAAGCAATAGTGCCCAAGGGGTACTAAATTCTCACCTGTTTTTGTCAACTCCAGGCTTTTCAATGCACAGATATAACCCAAGGAAACTACTACAAATGGCTTAGGCAATTGTTGTGGTGTTTTGTTCTAAAGATAAAAAGTTACTAGGGGCCAAGGTGGGAACAAAACGTAAAACATTTCTTCAAGCCATTTTCTCCCTGCAGGCTCCAGATGTCTTCTTTTCCAGTTTGCAGTCACACATACCTAAACACCCTGGTGTAAGACAACACTTAGTCACTGTATAATTGTTTTAATTGTGTTGTTGGTTGGTTACTCATATTTTATTGTTATCGTTTGTTTGATTGATTAGTTCTTGGAGTCCATGCTTCCCTCCTGTCTTTAATTTTCCCAGAGTTGAGTTTTGAAGAGGGAGTCATAAACTGCTTTGTGCCATCTTTGCTTGAAACTTGAACTTTCTCCTTAATCATCTTTCTTATGATATTCATGCCAACTAGTCAAGGCATAAAAAGTAGCTTATTTCACCATATACTCATAAACTTTTAATAAATTTGAATTCACTCTTACTTCATTTTGAGTTTATTTTTTAATCCCCAATTGTGGGGTTTTTAAAATTTTTTAAGTAATATTTTATCCTCAGTTGTTCTCATAATACCTGGCATGCCATATAAAAATTAAGGTGCATCTTCAATAACAATAATGATAATAATTGTAATCAGTATTTTGTTCTCAAGAATGATCTCATTTAGTCCTCATATCAACCTATTAGTTTAGGTGTTATTTTTACCATTTCTTTGAGTGAAGAAATTATTAGAAAAATAAAGTTTCCTGGATCCCAGATTGTTGTGGAAAAAGCTCTGAGAACTGCCCCAGAATCTGAGCTTGTAACCAACCACTACAGTCTTACTTTCTGATGCTAAGTAAATGCTGGCAAACATTTACTGGTAATAAGTAAGAATGTTAAAAAAGAAGCTAAAAGAGAAAAAAAAAGAACAAGACAAGAAAGTTCATTTTCTTTACCTCAGTTTGCCACAGATCACAGTTCAAAATGTTTCTAAGCTCTCTCTCCCAACAGAATTAATCTACTTTGCCTTATTGACTTTATTCTCTCTCATGCTACCTGCTGGGCCAGCACCAGAGTCATATGAAAACAGAGACCTATCCTACCAGTTTTGATGAAGATGAAGTCTTCATACTAAGATCCAGGACAAATTAATTACACCAGGAATGCCCTAGTGTTCATATACATGTTTATAGATATTGCATGCTGATGGGAACCGCTGATCTACCGCTGAATGTCCTATACATTATTCATAACACATGGCAGTAAAACTGAATAATTAATATCTCAATATCACTGATAATCTACCCTCTTCTTCCACATGCCAATATAAAATTTGGAAATTCTTTTTGATGTATGCCCAAAGCGCATATCATACTGTGCAAGAGTTCTGCATTCTGAAAGATATATGCACTCACTATAAATCTGAAACATAGCTATTGTGAGTCTTATACCTCAGCAGTTATTTCTTCCAAGATCCCTTAAATAAAAATGAGAAAGTTTACCTATACACTTTTTTTGAAAATTGGAGAGTTGGTGCAAGTCTAGTAGAGTATTCATTTTAAAAGAATGGTTATTGAACTTAATGCTACAGCTTAATATATGTGAAGAAATTTTACCCTCTTGACAGTGCAATTTAAAAGCTGCCTTGTTACAGAATTAGACTGGTAAAAATTATAGGAAGGGATTTTTCAGTAAGGGATAGATCTCTCAGTTTTTAAATGACTCTCTGTGCCTGAGAATTAATATTTTTTAAAAAAAGGAGTTGGGAAGGGAGGACTTTTTCCTTCCTCAAGTAGATAAAAGTAGCATATCAATTATTATTATATTAAAATCTAAAATTTAAGTTAAAAGATATTATCTGCTCCTTTTTAGCCAGTATCACCTTTTACCATTCATTAATATATCTATCACCATCAGTTAATATTCATTGAATACTTAAAGCATTGATGTCACTCTAGCAAGAGATCTGATCCCTCCAGAATACTGACTTTTGATCTAGAGTCAAATAAGCTACTATTGTAATCATGAGATCACAGTTAATTACAGGAATAGTACGAATTATATATTTGTAAGAAACCGTCAGTGTTTCCTGAATTCCAATTGTGTATAAGGTGCAGTCTGGTGTACTTATTATTCTCATATCTAGTTTGGATTACAATTGAAATTAAAAAGACAGAAAATACGAAGGAATAGAGAGGGACTAGAAATGGAAACCTAAAATAACACCCTTGTCAAAATGACTTTAAATTAGGGTGACAGGCAAAAAAAATAAAAATAGACATATGGAAATAACCAAGTTGATTAAAAAATGGATTTCTGAATTAGTGCTATTTGGAGGTTAATGTCAAATTCTGATTCTGTTCTGTCATATTAGTAAATGTGTCATATTTACACCCCAGGCCATTTAATGTCCTTTATCTAATGGCACCCAGGTTTCCCAGGGAGGCATTTTCATTCATCTTGAGAGCCCAAAAGCCCAAGTCACCCCCAATAGAAAATCATCCCCAGTATGACCAAGACATGATTCTTTCAACTGGTATGTACAAGAGAGCTCCCTGTTGTTCTCAGCATTGTGTCATTGTTGCTCACTCTACCTGAAGTTGTAGAGGTGTTTTCTTTTTTTCCATTAACAAGAGAACATTTCAATTCAGTTGGTGTTCTTTTAGTTACCGAGGGGGTATTACCACCAACGTTAGCACTTTGAAATGGTTACAGTCAAGTTTTAGATCACAATCCTCATACCATTACTGAGGAGTAATGGTTTTCAAACAATACAACTGTAAAAGAGAGCCTGGGAATTGCCTGGGAATGGAGAGGTGGGAAAGTAGCTCTATTGAAAGGTAAGAACCTCCTGTGACTGAAAAACTTCCTTTACTCATTGACTGAACCCCAGATATCTTTCCTATTGACAAGCTAAAGGTATTTCTGAGAACAGGGTAGTCAAGTAACAAAAACTCATTTTCTCAAAACTGAAGTGAATTGCTAAAGCTGCTGCTTGAAAGAATGACCTCTCCAGAAAAGACAGGGTAAGAAAGTTTAGCTATGTTCCTTCTCCAACTTTGTATAGTTAGCAGAACTCTCAGCCATTCCTGGCATCACTAGGAATAGCCTCTTTGAGCAAGAAAAGGAGAAGAGGTCCAATACTGTAGTATGATCCTGTGGAGAAGAATCATTAAATACCTATTACTGCTCTCTTGGTCATTCAGCTTCATCATTTCCCAAATAATTTAGGTCTTTGTAAGGAGTATATGGATAATTGCATGAGTTTAATTTAACATTTTACTTTTCACATAAGTGTAAAAATATAAGGTGTCAATGCCCCAAGTGATTCCCCTTGGGTCTCTAATATGTCTACCAGATACTTGTACTACGCCAAAGACTGATGGACAGTGTCTCCAGGTTGACATTTCTTCCTGTTATTTTGCACAGGTTGGCTCAAAAAGGTTAAAAAAAAGTGACAGTTAAACATTTCAGCATTCCTTGATACAACTCAAAGCAAACCCTAGAATTTGATTCACATTTTTTCCATTGTATGTATATGGATTCTCAGTATTAACTATGGCTTTCCATTATAATCAAAAGGACATTACGTCTGTTATTCTTAAAAAGAAAAAAAAATCACATAAAACCATATGATAACATTAACCAGTTTCTCATACATAAATCCACCAGAATGACAGCAGTATGCATATCTAATCGTCGTTCATTTGTCTGGTTTTGAAATGAAAAGGTATGTCTTGATGGATTTGATTATATTTTCCAAATTTTATAATTGTTTCCTAGACATTAGAGAAGACAAGTACTCTCAGACTACTAAGAAATGAAATGAAGCTATTTCATTAAAATATTTAAGAACGATAAAAAAATCAATCACCTGAAAACTGTTGGTAATTCAGTCAACAAATGCTGATATGCATTAAGCATTTTGCTATGGGCTGGCTATACAATAGTCTACACAGACCAGGACTATGATCCTTTCTAAGAACAAAGCACTGAGAATGGAATTTCATGATTATTCATGATTAACATTCTGGATTTTAAAATTGTATTCTTCCTCTTGTTGACTATATTAATTAAATAGCTTGGACACCATTCCCACATTCTTACTTAACTGTAATTTTTCCATTCAGGGCATTCTCTGAATCTGTATTAGTAACCAAATTGTTGCATGTTAGTCATGAAATGACAGCAATTTTTACCTACTCTTTTTTTGCTAAGATCCTTTCCGGGTTTAAATTTCTAAGGTGGACAAGGATAAGCATCAGCAAAAGTAAATTGAAGGTGATATTAAGCTAGTTTATTTGTTCTAATTACTATGCTTCCATAATGAAGGTCACCTCAATGACATTTAAAGTGGAAATGAAAGGCTAAGTTTGGGGTGAGGGCACATCAGTGTCAATGAAGAGATCCAGGGCTCCTGAGGAAAGTTTTCATTAGAGTTTAACATAAATAAGTCAGTCTTAGACTTTTTCTTCCACAGGTGAAGTGAGGTACTCACTTATGATGGTGAGTACTATATGAGTTTGATATTGAGCTCTCTTGACATGATTTTTGAGACAAATTTTCAGTAAAGTGGCATGGTCAGGAGAAAGGCATCAAGGAGAACAGGGAAGGCTAATTTAATTGCCTTTGTTCCTCAGTGACATAGCTTAAATTGAGCTTGCATTTCTGAGAGCACAGGGATATTTGCATGCTTGGATTTTCATAAATGGAAAATGAACTCAAAGCACTTGGCCTACAGATAATGTATCACTTTATATTTGAAGGACAAAAAATACAAGAGGGAGTCAAGGGAATCTGAAAATTCCTGTTTTTTTCTCTCATTTTCTCCTGATTTTTTGGGGAGATGGTGTCAAGATTTAGTTGAAATGTAAAATAAAATAAAGTGAATACAGTATAAAGGCTAAAAAAATGGGAAATCAAAATACATACCCTAAACCTATGTTCTTGAGGAAGAGCAATAAATAGCGACTATAGGTAAAGGAAATCATTTCACTTCCTGATAATTCATTTATTGATGAATTAAACAAAGACATATTAAAGATCCTTTGAAACTGGTTTGTACCCAGATAAATTCTGGCTCTAAAATGTTATATAGAAGACACTTTGTCTACATGACTGAATTAACAAAAAATCAGGGAAATATCAGGATAATGATCCTAAGCTGTTCTAGGAAAATAAGGAAAAAATGGAAAATTTCCAGTAGTATTCAAAGACTGAAAAACTTGGAACTCTTTCCACTAAAAATCTGGTTAGTACTGTGTTCCTGGAAGTGGACCTAATTAGAACACTTAAAAACACTTTAAGAACGCTTAAAAAAAAACAATTTACACTCCTGACTTCCAAATCATCCAGTAAATTTAGATGTTATTTGAGTTGATTTCTTCTGCACTTCTTGAAGCTTGTTCTCCCTAAAGTTTCCTATCTATGATCATTGTTTGAAATTTTATTAGTATTCAATTTCATCTAAGTAATGAAAAGTTAATAAAGCTATTACAAATATAATGAAAACTATAACTTTGCTATAGAGATAAATAATTAAGTGTTTGTGAAACACTGAATCATAACTCAGTGGAGTTTTTGAGCAATATAAATTTATAAAATTCAAATAAATGAAACATCGATAAGTGTTGCTGCTTGAAAAAAGAACAATAAATAGCATCCTTTTTTTTTCTCCCTGCTCCAGTTGGAATCAACTGAGAGACACAGGGATCAGACAGATGGAGATCAAAAGACCACCAAGAATACTGATAAAACCTAAATTGAAGAAATTGTCTTTCAGTTTGTTAACCATGGTCTTGCTCAGATTATACCCTGAAATTGAACTTGCTCACACAGTTTCAGCTGGGTCTAGAAACTTACAAGACTTCTCCATGGGGTCCTGCCCTTGTAAAATTTTAAGGAAGGTGATGCAGAGAGCATGTGCTTTCCTCTAGCAGGTGTATCAGAGAGAGAGAATGGGGCTGGGTCACACTTGTTAATTCTCTTCTCTCAGTCTCATCCATGAGAACAGTGACCCTTCCTCCTGTGGTCAAAAGTGAATCTAAGGCAGAGAGAGGTCCATATTTTACTCTATTGGAAGAATTATTTTTTTACTGGAATTAAATAACAATAACCTCTTGAGTTTTGGAATGAAGTAGATTTGGAATGAAGTAGATGAACTATCTGAATATTTTCAGTTTTGCCCACGTAATCTCAGTTTGACTTTTAGAGTAAATAGTGATAGGATAGTAGCTGCTTCATGTCACCTTCTCACATGAACAGTCCTTGAACTGTATTACAAAAGGAGACCACAATTAATCAGTATTTTAGCCATTGTTATTGAATGCTTAACAGCTAACCATATAACTCTAAACTCCTTTGTCTGCTGTGCTAAGTATATGCCAAGAGGAAGGAATGAGATATGCAACATAGATTGCACATTTAAAAGTCGTCTCTGCTAATTAAAAGTACAATGAGGTGCCACCTCACACCAGTCAAAATGGCCATCATTAAAAACTCTACAAATAACAAGTGCTGGAGAGGGTGTGGAGAAAAGGGAACCCTCCTACAAGTTTGGTGGGAATGTAAGTTAGTATAGCCACTATGGAAAACAGTATGGAGGTCCCTCAGAAAACTAAAAATAGAATTACCATATGATCCAGCAATCCCACTCCTGGGCATATATCCAGACACAATTCATCCAAAAACATACATGCACCCCTATGTTCAGAGCAGCACCATTCACAATAGCCAAGACATGGAAACAACCTAAATGTCCATCAACAGATGAATGGATAAAGAAGATGTGGTGCATATATACAATGGAATACTACTCAGCCATAAAAAAGAACAAAATAATGCCATTTGCAGAAACATGGATGCAACTATAGATAATCATACTAGGTGAAGTAAGTCAGAAAGAGAAAGACAAATACCATATGATATCACTTATATGTGGAATCTAAAATACAACACAAAGGAACTTAACTATGAAGCAGAAACAGACTCACAGACACAGAGAACAGATGTGCTTGCCAAGGGGAAGGGGGTTGGGGAGGGATAGAGTGGGAGGTTAGGGTTAGCAGATATAAGCTATTATATATGGAATGGATAAACAAAAAGGTCCTACTGTATAGCACAGAGAACTATGTTCAATATCCTCTGATAAACCATATGGAAAAGAATATTTTTAAAAATATCCTTATAATCTGTCCCCATGGGCTTTTGCTGCTCTTATATGTTTGATAGATTGAGGAAAGGTGAGACAAAGGTGTTGAAGGCAATGAGGAAAGTCTATGCTGCTTCACTAAGAATAATTACAATAAAACTCCATTATTTCTCAGGCAAGATTTTGAATAGAGACAACAAGATAGTATTCTTTTAAAAACAATGCTGGGATAGGAGACTTATCTCTTAATGTATATTCTTTTGAGTGGTAGGAGGGATGAGTTTCAAGTGTGCAACACTATGAAAAGTACAAAAAACAGAAAACAAATGTGAAACATTTAAGGTTTATTAACATTTTGATCGTCATATTAAATTGTAAGGGCATGACAGATATAGAAATCATCTTTTATGTTGTATGTAAAACTCATTAAAGCTAAACAGATATGACATATCCATATTGCTTGGCTAGACTATCAGTACAAAAGTAGATGCTGTATGAGCAATACATATACAAGACAATTGTTAATCTAAGTGAAAAACTGACACCACATTGGTGAGAAGTGATGTTGCTGTACCATAGACTTTGAGATGGCAAGATATTTGAGGCAAAATCCTAGCTCTTATTGGATTGAATCAAGATATTGTTTCACTTCCCTGTAAAAAAAAATAATTTATTTTCATGTTCTTGATTGTGTATCAATCATTCTAGGGTTTATAACATAGACAATGATTTAGAAAGAGTGAAATCTATGATACAGAATCATAAGAATTGTAATGAAAGCACAGATCTCCACAGTAATAGGAAGACACATCTATTCTATTTTGCATCTATTCTATTCTGGGTGTTACTTAGCAGAACCACTTAGCTCCAACACTAAGTGGCTTTTTCCAGCTTAGTCTCTATCAGTAGATGAGATGACATTTGGCCTCCATCTCCTTTTCCTTTGGTTTAGACATCAATTTAAAACATTTGGGCAAGGAAGAGAAGTGTTATTTATTGAGATGCATCAGAGACTTCAGCTCTTTTTATATTACATATTTGTCTTTCAATAAACCACTTTCAATACCTACAAGCATTCATCAACACATGTACCCAAATACATACTTACAAACATGTATTTTTTTATAGATTAACAAAATAACTTAAAAACTTGAAAGTCTGTATATTTTGAATCATTTCTTATTTGGAAAGAAGTGAATATTACTTTTTTCTCTTTATTAATGAAATGGGATCAGAATATAATGTAATCTCAGAGCCAAAATTAATGATCCAGAAGTAGAATGTGATTATTCTTTTTTTCGCCCAATTTAACCTATGTCATACTGTGACATATTAAAACTAATTTTTTTGCATAAATTTTTTCATCTTAGTATTTTCTGAATTTGGGCCTATTTTTATTTTAAAAAGCTTACTTATTTGGCTTCTGAAATCTTGAAATTCAGAAGATTTGGGATGATCACTGATATTCAAATTATAAATTATCTTTATATTTAAAAAATTATTAATGTCTGCTTGTTGCAATTTCAGCTAGTAGTTAATCTAATTGTTTAAAAAGAAATACATCTATGTAGTTGTGTGTGCTTAGCTTTCAGTCTGTCTGTTCACATATTTCTTTGGCGTCTCCCATTATAAGCTCTCAGATAGCATTATAAGCAAAATGAAAAAAAAAAATCAAATACAACTTCCAGCTTGTGGCCTTCTCCTCATGCTTCACTTCTGGAAGAGAAATGTTATTCTTTCAGTTTGTTGAGACTACCCTACTCTTGGCCCTTGTTCTAGGGTCCTTTACTTATTTAGCCTATTAACATCAGTTCAGTCTTGTTGAGTATTGATTTTTGAGGCAGCTCAACTTCATCCAGCATTAGTGTCCAACAGCACCATGTCCAACTGCAAAAGCAGTCTGAGATAAGCCTAAAACGTCATTGGAATCTCTAGAGCAACATCCAGAGGTAATCGGCCACTACTCCTCTATATCCTTACTTGAACAAAATGGCACAAAAATAGTAGCATTGCCACTAAACAGTGAGTAAAATGCTGAGGGAATTACCTATATTCAAGTGTCTTACATAATACAACTCCTGCAGCTAAACGTTTAATAGGAAGTGATCCAAAACTGGAGACACATGTTCAAACCCCAAGGCTATTCTAATTCTTAATATGATCCTTGGCAATTATTTAAATTATTTCAGGCTAAGTTGGTTCATTTAAAAAAGCAGAGAGGTGGGCTATTTATAATAGCTATTGTGTATTGAGTACTATGTCTAGACTACTCTGTATTATTTATATCCATTATATCATTTAATTCTAATGATAATTGAGTGAGAGATGTATTAGTATTATTCCATTTTACATTTGAAGAAATAGAGTCCTAGAGAAGGTAAAATATTCTCGTGGTATATACACAGTAAATGGTGGTGGCAGAACACAAATTCAGGTTTGTCTCTCTTCAAAGTCTGTGCTACAGGGATACGGCTCTAATTGGTGTTAATATTCTATGATTACCAGTTATTTGGGTGATGTGTGTTGTCCGTGGAAAGTAATAAAAGGTCTTGACAGGATGATCTAGAATCTCTTTCATTACTTACATAGTTTAAGGCATGAGGAATAGTGTTTTTCTTAATAGGCTATAAGCTAGATGTATTTTCATCTGTATCCTTTCTTTTAGATTGGAAGCTTATTGTAACCCTGTTTCTGGAATAAATATGGTACAGGACTTAGTATATTACAGTGCCTGAATATAATTTGTGGATAATTGAAACAGGCAAGGAAATCATCCCTGATTAAATTAGTAAATGGCTGTCTGGAGAACCATTATAATTTATGAGGATTTGTTGCTCAGAGTGTAAATAATACCAGTGACAGCATTTCCTCAGAGAACAGAAGATCAAATCTGTTGCAAAGTAAGTGCCAATACTTCCTCTCAAAAGCACAGTGGAAGAGACAGAAGTAATAAATGCTGCTGCATTCATCTCGATGCTTATGACCCTCCTGGTTGCTTAAGAGCAAGGGACAGCATTTAATTCTTTCAGTGTGGTTCAACTACATATTCCTGCTGCCTACAACAGCCTCACATTCTCAGAGGATAGCTGGATGAGGTAAGTGTCTACATAAGTGAACCCCATATAATCACATCTGCCATTTTTGGCATATAGAGAAATCTTTGCTAATTTCATGTAACAATCTTTTCATTTACCTTGTAATAATAATGATGATAACAATCTCCATGGTATAAATTATAACAATACTGTGTTTATGTCACTTAGAATAATGTGAGGTACTTTGCAATTAGCATTTTTGAGTGTCTGCTAATGCAGCTTGCTTGTTGAAAATTATAATTTGTGGTCCTCTATTTCAGAGCTAACCCCAAAATCCAAGGTGCAGATTCTAGCCAATTTAATTCCACCTTTAGCTCTCCTACAGCATGTAAATTGAAAGCTAGGCAGCTTGTCACTCAAATGAGTTATTAAAAATTGATACCCTTCATCTCAGCACTTTAAAATCTGGTAATGTCAGCACATATTAAGAAAAATTTATGAAATAAGAACAGCTATTGGTCAAATGTTAATCTTATATACTGGTGTTGTCATTTTAATTAATACATGTCCTTCTTTAAAAAGGCATTTGTTATATGAAGTAAATTATTGTTCTATTCATCTAGCAATATCTGGCCCTTAGTGATATCTTATTACATAGCCTTAATGATCACTTGACATTTAGTTTTTCCTAGCTAACAGTGGAATGCAATGATTCATATCTCTTGAATGGGTTATAAACTCCTAGAAGGAAGTCATTACGTTTCTACATTCATTTTATTAATTGATTAATTAATCTGACACATTAGAACATAGTAGGATTAGTAAATACCAGCAGATTGATGAACCAAAGTTCATACTTAATAGGCATAGCAGTATATATTTGTTATTTGTATTTTTTGTGATAAATTTGACATAAAATGAATATGTGTAAAACACACAATACAGTGCCTGCAATAAAATAGATGATGTAATATATATGCTTTCCTTTTAATCGCGTCCTTAACTTTATGTACTCATAAAAGTGTGAGTATGGAAAACATGCACACACAATTTCCTCTCTTGGCAAGATGTTTGTTTTTGTGTAGGCACAACAGATACACCGGGATGGCTTCATTACAGGTAGTACTTATAATAAACTTTGCATATGCTCAATTCTGTTTGTAATAGCCAACTTAGAAACTCATATATACGCAGGCTAAGAAAGTAAGAAAGAAGAATAATATCCACGTATTTCATTGGGAAAAAAGCGTCACAATGAATTGCTTTCTTAGGAGATAATGTAACACAGGTCCAGCTTCAGGAAAAAAAAAGCCTGCTGGCTCCTCATTTTGCATTTTACAACAATTTGTCCAAATTTTGTTTGGTTGATTGCACTGAATTGTCATGTTTTTGAAAAACAGCAACAGATTAAAAGAAAGCTCTCTGCAGGAGAAAAAATACGCTTCAGGGAAGAAGAAGAGCATAAAAGGAGAGAAGGTATTATTAATATGGCTAATTATATGAATATTCTCTTTATAATTTGTTTTGTTTAGTGCCCAGGGGCACCTTTTTGAAGTCACTTTGTTGGTAACACACAATAGATTACTGAGTAATCAAAGCAGTTCTTATCACACAAAATTAGAATATACTTGCCACAAGGAAACAAAACAATAAACAAACAAACATGCACAGAGGTCAGCAATAGTTGAGAATCAATTCCACTTCCTCGGATGTTATGTGTGCAATAATTCAAAGTAAATGATAATATATTATACTCCAAGTCCATAACCTTAGAAAATAAAATCCTAGTTGTTGCTTGACTTACACAAGCCAAACAAGCTTACAGTGCATGGGTCTGTGTTGTTTGGCAAGTAGTCAATAAAACTGTACCTTATGACTTTCTCTCCTAAAGGTTCTAATCAAAACAATTTATTTCAGGCATGTAAACCCTGTTTTTCAGACCGCAGCTATTGTCAGCAGGTGCAGCAGCAGCAGCAGTAGCAGATGCAATTTTGGGATTGAGAGTCTCAGAGCTCCCCCATCTGTCTTCGGTAATGGTTGGATTTCGTACTAGATCAATACACCATGTCAACTAGAGTGCAAGGATTTTCCCCCTAACCTTTATAATAGCAATTTCCCTGCATCCAATCTTGCATAGCATAAAAGCAATATCCGAGGACATTATGCAAAGGATCTGGATCTAATAGAGCTAGGAGGACATTAGCTACCAGGACACTGTGGGAGGCCAACTATTCAGAAATTACAGCGTGTTTCATATCTTAAACCTCAGCTACAAAAAGAGAATGTCTTTTCATGATAGATGTTAACTTGCTTGCTTCTATGAGCACAGGACAGTGGGTAAAGACAAGAAAGAGATCTGTAAACAAAGCTACCATCTATTTTTGTGTAAGAATAATCTGCCTGCTCTGGTTGGTTCTCTGGATGTATTTCTCATCAGCGGTGGGAGAGGAGAATTGAATGTGATGTGTTTGTCTTAGTAAAAGGTATTACCAGACCTGGGGCGAGAAAAAGTGTTTTGCTTTGTTTCTGCTCCAGTTCTCTACTGAGAAAGAAAACCAAGAGGATTCAATTCTTTTCCTTGCAATGGACTTGGAGCTGCCATGACTCACAGCTCAGAGCCGTAATGAGCCGATCGCTGTGTATCACTGCCTCTTAGTGGTTGGCCAATAGCAAACCTTTTTTTTTTTTTTTTTTTTTTTTTTTTGCGTTATGCGGGCCTCTCACCGCTGTGGCCTCTCCCGTTGCGGAGCACAGGCTCACGGCGCGCAGGCTCAGCGGCCATGGCTCACGGGCCCAGCCGCTCCGCGGCATGTGGGGTCTTCCTGGACCGGGGCATGAACCCGTGTCTCCTGCATCGGCAGGCGGACTCTCAACCACTGCGCCACCAGGGAAGCCCTAGTAAACCTTTTTAACACCTACTGAACATCACAGGCTTATAGGTAAATAGAGAATACAGGCTCTCCTCTCTGTTTCCTAGAGCAGGCAACAAAGACAATGCTCACACCCACCCCTTTTAAGATGATGTTTTGTTTCTCTTTGTCAGGTAATGCAGAGGAAAGGGTAAGTAGTCTGGGGTCGGAGATCTGAGACTATATCTCCCTGCTGTAAGATCTTGGGGAAGTTGCTTAACCTCTCTCAGCTTTTTTATTTTCTCCTTCCAAAATGGAATAAGCAACTGCCTACCTAAATTGATGCCGTAAGATTAATTGAGATAATGCAGGAACACAACTAGCAAAACATCTGACATGGCTTGGCCTCCATGATGATGATAATTATTGTAGTAAAAATGTATGAAGCACATGATCCTCCCACAATTTTGTAAGACCAAGAAAATGTGGACATGTCAGATAAACATCGCAGTAGTCTCTATGAAATTACTTGTATAGCCTGCCTTGATGGGTAACTCTAGGAACAATATATCACCATGCTTCCTGCTTTCAGTCCAAATTACACATTGTAGAGGAACAAAACTTGCCACCCAAAAATGTGGCTCTTAGGCACGAGGGTTGTTTTGGGCTGGTTATTTCTGAGAAACAGTAGACTCAGGAAGTTTTTTCTTTTTACTTCCTCCTTTTTTGTTTTTTGTTTTTTTTGGTTTCCCAGTGCATATAAAATTTATATTTACACTCCACTGTAATGTATTAAGTATGCAACAGCATTATGTCTAAAAAATGTATATACTTTAATTAAAATATTCTTTATTGCGAAAAATTTCCAACCATCAACTGAGCCTTCAGCAAGTCATAATCTTTTTTCTAGTAGAAGATCCTGCATCAGGGTTGACAGCTGCTGACTGTTCAGGGTGTGACTGCTGAAGGCTGGGAAGGCTATGGCAATTTCTTAAAATAAGACAACAGTGAAGTTTGCCACATTGATTGACTCTTCCTTTCATGAATGATTTCTCAGTAGCATGCATTTTACCCATAGTAGAACTTTTTTCATAATTGGAGTCAATCCTTTCAAATCCTGCTGTTGCTTTGTCAACTATATTTAAGCCATATTCTAAATCCTTTGTTGTCATTTCAACAATCTTATACAGCATCTTCACCAGGAGTAGATTTGATCTCAAGGAATCACTTTCTTGCCTCATTCATAAGAAGCAACTCCTCATCCATGAAAGTCTTACCATGAGATGGCAGCCATTCAGTCACGTCTCCAGGCTCCACTTCTAACTCTAGATCTCTTGCTATTTCTACCACACCTGCAGTTATTTCCTCAATTGAAATCTTGAATCCCTCAAAGTCATTCATAAGGGTTGGAGTCCATTTCTTCTAAACTCCTGTTAATGTTGATATTTTGACCTCTTCCCTGGAAAGTCACGAATGTTGAATATTCTTAATGGCACTTAGAATGGTGACTCCTTTCCATAGGTTTGCAATTTACTTTGTCCAGATCCACTGGAGGAATCACAATCTATGGTAGCTATAGCCTTATTTTTTTTAACAACTTTATTGGAGTATAATTGCTTTACAATGTTGTGTTAGTTTCTGCTGTATAACGAAGTGAATTGGAGAGACCTTCAAGATGGTGGAGGAGTAAGACGTGGAGATCACCTTCTTCCCCACAAATACGTCAGAAATACAACTCCTACACAATACATACTGAACGCTGGCAGAAGACCTCAGACATCCCGAAAGGCAAGAAACTCCCCATGTACCTGGGTAGGGAAAAAGAAAAAAGGAAAAACAGAGACAAAAGAATAGGGATGGGTCCTGCACCTCTGGGAGGGAGCTGTGAAGGAGGGAAAGTTTCCATACACTAGGAAGCCCCTTCACTGGCGGAGACGAGAGGTGGCAGGGGGGAAGCTTTAGAGCCACCGAGGAGAGCGCAGCAATAGGGGTGCAGAGGGTAAAGCGTAGAGAGATTCCCGCACAGAGAATTGGTGCCAACCAGCACTCATCAGCCTGAGAGGCTAGTCTGCTCACCCGCCAGGGCGGCTGGGGCTGGGAGCTGAGGCTCTGGCTTCAGAGGTCAGATCCCAGGGAGAGGACTGGGCTTGGCTGTGTGAACACAGCCTGAAGGGGGCTAGTGCACCACAGCTAGCCAGTAGGGAGTCTGGGAAAATGTCTGGACCTGCCGAAGAGGCAAGAGACCATTGTTTTGGGGTGCACGAGGAGAGGGGATTCAGAGCACCACCACTCGCTCCCTTCTGGCTTGCAGAGTTTCTGCTGAAAGATCAGCTGTACCTTATGGGGATTCCTTTTTATGTTATTTGTTGTTTTTCCCTTGCTGCTTTTAATATTTTTTCTTTGTATTTTATTTTTGATAGTTGGATTAATATGTGTCCTGGCATGTTTCTCCTTGGATTTATCCTGTATGGGACTCTCCTCACTTCCTGGACTTGATTGACTATTTCCTTTCCCATGTTAGGGAAGTTTTCAACTATAATCTCTTCATATGTTTTCTCAGTCCCTTTCTTTTTCTCTTCTTCTTCTGGGACCCCTATAATTCGAATGTTGGTGCATTTAATGTTGTCCCAGAGGTCTCTCAGATTGTCCTCAATTCTTTTCATTCTTTTTTCTTTATTCTACTCTGCAGTATTTACTTCCACTATTTTATCTTCCAGGTCACTTATCCATTTTTCTGACTCAGTTATTCTGCTATTGATTCCTTCTAGAGAATTTTTAACTTCACTTATTGTGCTCTTCATCATTGTTTGTTTGCTCTTTAGTTCTGCTAGGTCCTTGTTAAACATTTCTTGTATCTTCTTCATTCTATTTCCAAGATTTTGGATCATCTCTACTATCATTACTCTAAATTCTTTTTCAGGTAGACTGCCTATTTCCTCTTCATTTGTTTGGTCTGGTGGGTTTTTTACCTCGCTCCTTCATCTGCTGTGTGTTTCTCTGTCTTCTCATTTTGTTTATCTTACTGGGTTTGGGGTATCATTTTCTCAGGCTGTAAGTTCGTAGTTCATGTTATTTTTGGTATCTGCCCCCAGTGGGTGAGGTTGGTTCAGTGGCTTGTGTAGGCTTCCTGGTGGAGGGATCTGATTCCTGTGTTCTGGTGGGTATTGCTGGATCTTGTCTTTCTGGTGGGCAGGGGCACGTCCCGTGGTGTGTTTTGGGGTCTCTGTGAACTTAGTATGATTTTAGACAGCCTCTGCTAATGGGTGGTGTTTGTTCCTGTGTTGTTTGGCATGGGGCATCCAGCACTGGAGTTTGCTGGCCATTGGGTGGAGCTGGGTCTTAGCGTTGAGACGGAGATCTTTGGGAGAGCTCTCGCCAATTGATATTACGTGGGGCTGGGAGGTCTCTGGTGGTCTAATGTCCTGTTCTTGGCTCTCCCACCTCAGAGGCTCCAGCCTGACACCAGGCTGGAGCCCCAAGACCCTTTCAACCACACAGCTCAGAAGAAAACGGAGGAAAAAAGAAATTTAAAATAATTTTTAAAATAACGTTAATTTTTTAAAATTTTTAATAAAAAATAATAAAAATCATAAAAAAGAAGAGGGCAAACCAATAAACAAATCCACCAATGATAACAAGCACTAAACACTAAACTAATATAAATATAAAATCAGAAACAAATCAGTCACAGACAGCAAATCCCAAGGCTACAGTGACTCCCAAAGTCCACTGCCACAATTTTGGGATGATTCATTGTCTATTCAGGTATTCCACAGATGCAGGGTACATCAAGTTGATTACGGGGATTTAATCTGCTGCTCCTGTCGCTGCTGGGAGAAATTTCCCTTTCTCTTCTTTGTTCACACAGCTCCCAGGGTTCAGCTTTGTTTTTGGCCCCGCCTCTGCCTGTAGGTTGCCCTCAGGCATCTGTTCCCCCCTCACCCAAAAAGGAGGGGATTAAAGCAGCAGCTGATTGCTGTTGCTCAGCTGTTGCTCATTCAGGCTGGGGAGAGGGAGAGGTACGGTAGTTATAACTGGAATGCAGGGTGAGCCTGCGGCAGCAGAGGCCAGCATGATGTTGCAAGAGCCTGGGTGCTCCATGTGTTCTCCTGGGAAAATTGTCCCTGGATCATGGGACCCTGGCAGTGGCGGGCTGCACAGGCTTCCATGGTGGGGAGGTGTGGATAGTGACCTGTGCTTGCACACAGCATTCTTTGTGGCTGCAGCAGCAGCATTAGTGTTTCATGCCCGTCTCTTGGGTCCAAGCTGATAGCCGTGGCTCACACCCATCTCTGAAGCTCTTTTAGGTGGTGCTCTGCCTTCTCTGAGCAGGCAGGGAAAGAATCCCGTCTCCTCACACACCCCGAAACAATGGTCTCTTGCCTCTTAGGCAGGTCCAGACTTTGTCCTGGACTCCCCCCGGGCTAGCTGTGGCGCACTAGCCCATTTCAGGCTGTGTTGACACAGCCAACCCCAGTTGTCTCCCTGGGATCTGACCTCAGAAGCCGGAGCCTCAGCTCCCAGCCCCCACCCTCCCCGGCGGGTGATCAGACAAGCCTCTCGGGCTGGTGAGTGCTGGTCAGCACTGATCCTCTGTACGGGAATCTCTCCGCTTTGCCCTCCACACCCCTGTTGCCGCACTCTCCTCCATGGCTCCGAAGCTTACCCCCTTCCGCCACCCGCAGTCTCTGCCCACGAAGGGGCTTCCTAGTGTGTGGAAACCTTTCCTCCTTCACAGCTCCCTCCCACTGGTGCAGGTTCCGTCCCTATTCTTTTGTCTCTGTTTTTTCTTTTTTCTTCTGCCCTACCCAGGTATGTGGGTATTTTCTTGCCTTTTGAGAAGTCTGAGGTCTTCTGCCAGTGTTCAGTAGGTGTTCTGTAGGAGTTGTTCCACATGTAGATGTATTTTTTATGTATTTGTGGGGAGGAAGGTGATCTCCACATCTTACTCCTCCGCCGTCTTGAAGGTCCCCGGCTCTTACCTACTCCTTAATTTTTAAAATAATTTAGATAGGGAGCCTGTGCCAGGAAGTGAGCTATTATGAAAGATAACTTCTTTTTACATCAGCAAGACTCCTCTGTATGGCAAGGAAAACATTTGCATACCAAACATTTACTCTTCCCACCTCCCTGTCAATTGTCTTCCTCCCCTTTGAAGTCCTAGACCCACACCTTCTCCTTAGCTCAGAACAGAATATAAGCCTCATTTGCCTGTCTGTGGGTCTCATATTCTTATGTGGCCTGTGTATATACATTATCAAATTTGTTTTTCTCCCATTAATCTGTCTTATGTTAATTTGGTTGTTAGACCAGCCAAAGAACCAAGAAGTGTAGAGAAAATATTTTTTCTCCCTTACAACATAAATTTAGTTGTTGTGGTTTGTGGGTTAGATTATGGTTTTTCTGAAATAGGATTTTAATTAAATGCTTCACATATCTGTTGGTAGCCTACCATTCTGTATAGTCATTGTGCATAGAAAAAAAAAAGTAATATCAATGGTTTCAAGAAGCAGCTCCTAACTTAGCAGAAGAGACAGATAGGTAAACTTACCTAGATAGAAATTCGACTCTGCTAAATTAAACATGTGTAGTAAGTGCTATCATATTATAGAGGAGACATTTGTTGGCAACCTCAAAGTAGTTTTCATAGGGAAGGTGATATTTTTAGCGGTACTTGAAATAATAATTTTAGAGTTGGATAAACAAGAGGAAAATATTCCAAGTAGGAAGAATAGCAAAGGTAAGTACTTTAAAAAAATGAAGTATTTAAAGAATAATTTAAAAATTTAGTGTGGCAAAAGCATGAGCCATGTGTTAGGAAAAATTACCAATAAAGGTGAACAGGATACATTTTGAAGAGCCAAAAACACCATGCTGAAGTTTTACATCCTATGTACTATAAGCAATAAGGAGTCACAAGGGAACATACTTTGGTTTGGTTTAAGGTGGAAATATTTAAAATGTGTTTTTCCAATAGCAACTAAATTTATATGCATTTTCAAGGTCATGCATCATTATATAATGGGCTGGCCAAAAAGTTGGTTCGGTTTTAAGTAAAAATAAAAGATACTTTTCATTTTTACAAAGAACTTTATTGAACAATGTATTCACCAACAGAACGAACTTTTTGGCCAACCCAATACAATGTCAACTTACCTCCTCTATAAATTCTGCCATTTTTATTGCTAACCCTATCATTCCTTTTCAACAACCCAAACTTCCACTGGTCTATAATTTGATTCTCCCATTGTTAATATTAGCTGTATGTGAGTATTGTTCTCCATTCTTAAATTGTATTCTGCTCAGACAATAACTGGTCTCTGAAGATACCTTGAACATCCCTCTGAGATCATTCTGTATGTCAAGTAAAACCTTTCGCTATGTTATGAAGATGTAAAAATTATAAAGTATCATGGAAAGAAGAATGTTATTCCCCCAAAATCCATAGGATAATATGTCAGCTTGTCAGCTATACCTACAAATATACCCAAGTATCTGTCTATTTCTATTAGTATCATTAATAAAACCCAGATCCAAGACACCATCATTTCTCACCTAGACTACTGCACTGGCTATAATCATTTTAAAACATAAGCCAACCACTTGAACTCCTTTGTTTAAAACTTTCTTTAATTCTTAATTTCACTGAAAATACAATAGAAACTTTTATTTATGTCTCACAAGGTTTTTATAACATCCTCAAACCACATACCCATGCTTCCATGCAGTCACTCTTCTTCAGCAGCACAGGTTTTTCTTGATCTTCTAACAGCTAAACTCTTTTCTGCCACAGGGTGTTTATTCTCTTTTACCTTTCCTGGAACACAGATCTTCTGTATATTTGAATGTTCCACCCCTTCACTTCATCGAAGTTTTTATTCAAAGATTTCTATTTGAAAGACTGGTCCTGACCATAAACTGAAAAGTAGCTCTTTTTTTCACTCATCATTCTCTAGTCTCTATCATTTCATGCCATTTTATTTCCTTCTTGGCATTTATTGCAAGCATAAATTATTGTAATTTTTACTTAATTATTTGTAATCATCTGTCATATCAGTGAGAATAGTCTCTTTTATTTACCTTTGCTTCTCCAGTGCTGTAAAGAGTGCAGGCATGTGTGTTTATAAAATGTTTGTTGAGTGAATGACTGAATGACTTACTAAAGCCAAAGTCACATGAGAATAAAAGTGAAACAGAAAGCAACTGAGATGCTAAATCCAAAAGCAGAAGAAAAAAAAAAAAAAGATAGAGAGATGACTAAAGAGGAAAGCATAAGCATCACATGTATTGATAAGAAAGAAAAAAACAAAAGAGACATAGCTAGTGTCCAAATGGCTATGTTTACAGTCAAAGGCCATTTAAATTCATTACATCAGCGATAAGTGGGAGCATTTGGAATTAATTGTCCTTTCTGTGCCTGCACAGGCTCTGGGGGACCTGCTGAAGGAAGTGTGAGAGATCTTCATAAGCAGCCTATGCATGGACTCATGGGGGGCTGGAGGAAGAGGCAATGTGTGCTTATGTAGCACAGCAGTGGTAGCTGGGAAGTCAATGCCACATCACAGGATCCCCCCACAGATCTTATAGCAGAGCTCTGGTGAATACAGGAGCAGGAATTATCTATAAGAAACACTGCCATTAGGAGATGTGGTCTTAATTTTAACAAGCTGGGATTTATATCTGCTCCCTGACAGAGAAAAGAGAGGGGGAGGCGATGAGGTGAAGACCGAACTCTTGGAAATAAAAAAGATACTATGTTTGTTGTTACTTTGAGAATTCTGTCAGGTGGGTAATTCCAAAGCCAGTAAAATCAAAACGAAGAAACAAGGTCATAATTAGACCAGTAGTTACTTGAGGTGTGTTCAGACTATTGGGTTAAGTATTCCTCTAAACCACCTATTTAAGGTAGATGTTGATGCTAGCTAGAGCTGTTTCTCTAGGTGTGAAACAGGTTCCTTCAAATGAGAAGGGAAAACTACAAAATCTAGGATCTGGTGGTTCATGTAAAAAGATAGCAAATACTTGCATTCTAGTTGTATTTTTTGTTTGTTTCCTGAGGCAACTGATAATATTGTCTGCAAATGACTAGCATTATATATACATATATATATTCAGATATATATATATAATTAATTATAATTAATATAATATAATTTTATATATATATATATATATATATATATATATATATATATATATATATATATATATATATATATATATATAAAATTAACAGTGCTAGTCATCACACAAACTTTCCTATAGACACTGTCTCTATTTGGCTGAGCTACCTGTAGGAAGAGCTGCCAGCTGGGGAAATGGATCTGTGTGGCCCAGAATGCTAATATAAATGCTGATCTCCTGAATCTGTGAGAACCACATGGAATGAATAGTAACACAGGGTATTGTAGGTTTTATGCAGGAAAAAAAATGCCTGTGATTAGAGATAAATTCATGGGGAATAAAAGAATGTGGAGGCAGAATTACAGACTTAGTACAGGAAAATAGATTAAGGTTGAGAAAAAGTAAGATAAAAAGAGATTTGGCAAGATGCTGAAATGCTTTTAAATCCATGCAAATAACTGACCAGGGGAAGCGAGTAAGTTGAAAGAATAAAACAATGTGTTTTAGAGCAAGACAAAAAGATCAGCTACAGGGACAAAACATTAAAAAAGCTTTACAAGTTATCTAAGAGTACAAAATTACTTGAAAATGTTCTCAAGTATGTATACAAAAAAACAATAACCAAGCAAAGAACATTAATTGAGCAAACAAGGAAAAATCAGAGTAACCTGGGTTAGCAATATTATGCAAATAAAATGGAGGGATTCTGCTTTAAAAAAAAAGAATTCATTATAAATCTTGAATGGAGCATTTGGGAAAGGTTTTTTACTTTATGCTGTTTAAAGCTTGCACAAAACAGGTACTGATCAAATTCTCATGCATCACACTATAGAGAAACAGGGCGACAATCTTCAATTCTGAGAGACTGGGTGCTGAGACCTCTAGTGCTGAAACATCATAGACTCTATATCTTGTCCCTCAAGGGGCTAAATATGAGTTATTAATCTGGAGTTTCTGTGGATGTGTTTTGTATATGGGGAGGTTGAAGATTTGTGAATAATTTAAAACCATAAACTGTAGGGGAGCAGGGCCTATTGCTGTCATCATTATTTTTTTTTCAAAAATGTCCTCAACTTTAGTTTCAAGAGCACTGAATGGTTTACCAAATGATGATATAAAAGCTTAATGTACTGATGATATAAAAGCTTAATGTAATGTTTGTAGATCATCATATATAGCATAACATATATAGATCACATATATATGTGTTTATGAAATGTATATATTGTTATTACATATTATCTATATATTATTATCAATAAGCATTAGTTTATGTTTTTATATAATTATTTGGTCATCATTCATATATATAATAACTTGTGGAATTGAGAATCAATTGTAAATCCCCAGTGAACAGTGGATTGTTTTGGGAACTACATACCTGATGCAATAAGGAGTCATCAATAAAGGTACTCAATGGATAGATAATTATCTCCAAAAGCACACTGAAATACCAGTGTTTTCTTTCCTCTCTCAAACATGATGTTGTATCTAATACAACCAGTTTATTTTACTCAAATTATAATTTGTCTTTATTAATTAAAGGCAACATAGTTTCATCATTCACTTAGTCACTATTTCAACAGTTTGAGATTAAATTATTAAGTGTTTATATATACACACATATATATATATATACACACACATACATTTTTATGTTTCTATTTTGCTAGATTTTCTTTTTCTTGGAATGGCCAGAGGTAATTTTCATCTGAAAAAAGCTTGCCTCTCTTAAGGCATGAAATCTCATACAGAAAAATGAAGGTCTTGATTCAGCTGTCTGTAAAACCATATAGCTTATTAAACTGAACTGCTATTGTGTTGCAACGGCATGATAATTAATCATGGGACAAGGCTAAAAGCCTAGAACAGAGAAGCTTTCTGTTCTTAGTGCAGTCAAAATGGGTGAAGTGGGCATGGTATTCATTAAAAACTTGAAGAAGTGGTATCCACTAATTTTTTTTTAAATCAAATACTGGACTTAGAATGTGGGTAATAAGTGATGACTCATATGATAAAATGAGTCTCAAAGAAGCTGAGAAAGTATTAAAGAAGATTGTACAAAATGAAGCAAAGCAGATGACAAAAGTCCATGTCTCTGCATATAAGACAACTGTTTGTTAATAACTGTTTTAATATTTTGGATACCAAGTGGCAATGTTTAAAGTAATTTATATGTTTACCTGATAGTTTCGTGCTCCTTCTCTGGCATTTTACACAATTTATCTACATTTGTGGATAGTGTTTGCACATTTTAAAGATACACGTAACACTTTATAATGTTTCTCATTTAAACTAATGAGAAATTGGGCCCTATTAGGATTTTAGGGTAGAAAGTCTAACTCTCAGTAAAGGATTACTAACTTTAAGTGGGTGATGACTGATTTTGGTCCTTCTAAGGCTCTGAATTGTCAAGTAGCCTCATGGATGCTTTTCCTTGGAATCTGGCATCATTTTAAGGCAGATTTCAGCCTCTTCAATGTTGCTCTTATTTCTCCATGATTAGGGCAACATTACATCTTAGGAGACACAGCTGTGAATCCCTCCTACTCTACAGCTGCAAGTAATGAGATAGTAAAGGGAGATTGGACAGGATTGAAAGGAAGATCTCTGAACATGAAAGTTAGTTTAATACTTAGCCCCCTCTAATATTGACCTAGAGTTCAGGACAATAGCTTATTTTACCCATGAGACTTTGTAAATTTTGATATGACATTTACTAACAGAGGACTTGTGTCATTTGGAAAGCAAGAGTAGGTATACTTGACTACACTTAGGTAAAATCTAAGAAAAAATACACATAAACTCTTCATGAGAGGTGAGCAGTTTAACCTCAAATTATTTTTAAAAACATAATTGAATAAATGGTTAAATTAGTTAATGGCAAAATTAAAATGTTTACTTTTAACAAAAATGCATACATTAGATTTGAAAAGAAGATTTTATTTTAAAGGTCAAACCAATACAGACATCTATTTCCTGCACTTGGCATTCCCTATTGTGAGCGCATTTCCATAGATGTCTGTACTTTTCAAAGTATATATTTTTATCATGCACAGTGGCTTGCAGAGGGAGGAAAGAATATTCTATTTCTTGATTATGCAAATAATGACATTTTCTTCTTATATTCTTTTCAATAATGGGTCAAAATCAAGCAAATAAAGAATAAATGTTTAAAATCTGAAAAAGTCACTTGTCTGTATTGACACCATTGTGTAATATGGATAGTAATGACTTATATTTCAGTACCCCCCTCATGGGCTATTCTTCAAATTTGACTTACTTTCTCTCCTTTCCTTCTTCCTTTCCCTTCCCTTCTCATCTCTTTCTTTCCCTTCCCTTCCCTTCCCTTCCGTTCCGCTCCATTCCCCTCTTCTGCCTTCCTGCTTTCCTGCCTTCTTTCCTTTTCTCATGCTCATTCTTACATTTGCTGTCTCCTCTCTCACTCTCAAATGTAGTTCTGTGCTTTGGAAACAGAGATTCCTATCCCCATCATTGAAAGTAAATTTCTAACTCTTCTGCAGCGTCATGGCTTTCAAAACAAGGCTCTTTTTTTTTTTTTAATGTAAATGTTCAAATAAAATTAGCTTCAGTATTTGAATTGCCATTACTGTTGGTAAATGAACTTTTATAAATGTTTTATCATGAAGAGCATTTGCATCCAAATAAGGAAAGACTAAGCTTCAATATCCATTCTATTTTTCAATATCCATTCTATTTGGTTGTCAATCTCTCAAACAGTTTCCTATTGGAAAATTGTTAAGGGCACTTGAGGAATGATTTCACTTAGTTACCCTAGATGGGTTAGCACACCTTGTAGTATTCAGAGTTTTATTGGCAAGGAATATTAAGTTCATCTTTTCTACATTTATAATTTCTCTTCTGTTTTCTTCAAGTTTTTACTTAGATCAGTGGTTCTCAAAATTATTCAGTTGGTTTAGCAGCTGCAAGTCACAGTGCTCTTTGTGAAACACCACTGAAATACTGAGATACCCAGGATAAGACACCTTTAAATTACAAATACAGAATTTTGTGGCATATAAAATATCATTTTACATACATATGGGATTGATAAGAAACAACAAGAGTTGATGTTCTAAGACAAATATATTTGGAAGAAAAACATAAAATTAAAAAAAAATTATCTCCATTAGGTATTTTTCTACAAATTGGGAAAAGACTCATTATTCAATTATAGCAGCAGAACACCTTGATCCTGGTAATGGAACATATTCTGCACAATAATTATTTAAAAACCATCTTCCTACAGACTTTGAAAAAAGACCAGGCAAGTAAAGAACATGTACATGACTATAATCAACATGAAAACTGGCTGGATATTTAAATGTACAAAATTCATGCTACACTGCATGATGTATGATCCGAACAGATTGTTTTAAGCAAATATAAGTTAATTCCATTAAAACTTTTCCTTGGTATTAATATTGTCTGCATATTTAGATATTCCTTGGACAATAACTTATAGATAAATTGATATGATAAGCTGTAGCCCTATAGTTTTATCTTTCTGTAAAAAGATAAAATAAAATGAAACAATCTAACAAATATGCACAAACTCATTAAATAACTGAAATATATTTTTTAAAGAAATGTCTTTGTCATATAGCACAAAGAATGCAGAGGAGATATATTCATACAGGCTGCTATTTTGTGAATTGATTACTGGTACAAGATATTCTCAGATCATCACAGTCATAGAAGAAGGTTCTGGCAAGAATCCACTCTCTACTCCTTCTATAAAATGTTGGTAAATTTAGGAGAATTTAAAGCTGAGTTTTTTCTTTATCGGTAGTCTGCATCAGGCTTAATTTCTCAAGATGGTGATCAAATAATTAAGAAATGCAGCTCTTATTCACATAGGTTGTAGAGAGATTAGGTACACAAAAAACTGAGAAAAACATTAGGAGATATATATATATGTATATATACACACATATGTATGTATATATCTATTTTACTACTAAGAACTGGTTGATTGATAAGTATCAACTATAAAATGGAATATTAAAAAAATAGAATTACAGATATTTGGCCTGAAAAATATAACTGAAAATAATTTAATTTTGCAAATGATGAAGCCAAAGCTTAGAGAGGATATGTGACATTTCCAAAATATCAGTGTGGGAAGGCATCTGTTTACACAGTGTATAAACAGACATTTCCTCAAAGAAGATAGACAAATGGCCAATAAGCATGTGAAAGTATACTCAGTATAATTAGTCATTAGGGAAATGAAAATCAGAACTACAATGAGATATCATATCATGCCCATTAAGATGGCTTCTATCAAAACAAAAACAAACACAGAAACCAACAGAAAAACCCAGAAAGTATCAAGGTCTGGTGAGGATGTGGAGAAATCAAAACCCTTATAAACTGTTGGTGGGAATGTAAAATGGTACAGCTGCTGTGGAAAACAATACGGTGGTTCCTCAAAAAATTATAAATCGAATTACCATATGATCCAGCAATTCCACTTCTGGGTATATGCCCAAAGGAGTTGAAAGCTGGATCTCAAAGAGACACTTGTACACTCATATTTAGCAACATTCATTGTTCACAGTAACTAAAATGTGGAAGCAACCCAAGGGTCCATCAACACATGAACAGATAAATAAAATGTGGTACGTACACACAATGGAATATTAAAAGGGAAGGGGATTTTGACTTATGCTACAACGTGGATAAACTTTGATGACATTATGCTAAGTAAAATAAGCCAGTCACAAGAAGACAAATACTGCATAATTCCCCTTATGGGAGGTATGTAGAGTCATCAAAATCACAGAGACAAAAATAGAATGGTGCTTGTTAGGGACTGGGAGAAGGGGGGGATGAAGAGTTATTGTTTAATGAGTATAGAGTTTCAGTTTTACAAGATGAAAATATTTAATGGCATGGACAGTGGTGATGGTTGTGCAACATCATGAGTATATTTAATACTATTGAGTTAAACACTTAAATGGTTAAGGTGGTAAATTTATGTTATTTGTATTTTACCACAATAATAAAAAATTGGGGAAAGAAGATCCTATGGTGCATACCGAGAAGAAAGAAATCACATAAAACATGGTCTCTGCTCACAAAAAGCTTATAGCTTATCAGTGGAAAAAGTGTAAGTACAGAAATAACTAGAATACACCAATCTAAGATGTGGGACGTCAGTCTGGTGACTTTTTATTCTATCACATCGTCTCCTAATCATTAGAAATGAGTGGCGATTGAGAACTCTGACAAGGGGCTGGTACCTCTGGCTACAATGGGCATTAGCAGATGTGTCTGCCTTTGACACATCTTTGTTCACAGTTGTTCAGAATGAGTGTGGGGTCACAGAGCAAGATAACTTTCCCAGAAGAAAACATGGACTGTTTCAAAATCTTCTTACAATTAAGTCTGAATTTTGTTTAACAAGAAAACACTTCCCTAACACCTTGTCCTAAAGGTCCTCTTTAGTAAAACCTGGCATTTTAAAGAATTAGAGTTGTAATGTGGGAAGAAATACACACTCACATTATTACATTTTATTTATTCTTCATGAATATTGACTAATATCATTTGAGATATTTCTACACACTGTTTCTCAAACTATAGGAATTATATATAAGTAGAGATTAGAGAATTTTAAATGAAGATTAACTCAAAATCTTTTAATTATAAGCAAGTATATTTCTACAATAAAATTGAGATAAGATCCCATTTGAATTTTGACCTCATGAAAGAGTTGCTATACAACTAAATATAGATTACATAAAATCACTTGCAGAGTAAAAGGGAGGGCTAAGAGAGTATTTCTTCAATATATCCATATTTGGAAGTACAGACTATTCCATTGAAGAAGGCACAAGAATAGCTTAAACCTTGAAAGTTCAGGGTGGAATTTCATTTTATTCTCTGCTTTCATTTAAGTCCCACTCTCACATTTATCAAGGGTGAGAAATACAGGCCACTCTCACAGGAGGTCTTGCTATCTGGAGATCTTATGGCATAGCTTCAGTACAATACTAGCCAGTGTTCCGAGATGCAAAAAATAAATCAAAACTAAATTTGGATTACATAAGCAGAAAGGGGATTTACTGATAGAACACTGAAGGGTGTGACTTCAGAATGGCAGTGTGAAGAGTTCTACAAAACTGTCACCCAGTGAAATAACCACTAATGGTGAAAATCATAAAAAAAATTAAAGTATCTATAAATGGTCCTAAGGACATGTAATAAGTGAAGAAACTAAATCTTAGTAAGAATAGCAAGAGTCTGTGGCAGCTGAGCACAGTTCCCCACATCCTACCGCCTCCTGCACAACAGCTCAGCAGATGGACGCACCATTCTGGGCTCTGGGCCCTGGGTCCTGGGTGTGTGTTGCCAAGAAAATGGAGGCTTTCTTTTCCCCCAGCTCCCAACCAAGGTCTACCATGACTCAAAAGTTGCAGTACACCATGTTTCCAATGCCCTGTCATCTTGGCATTGTAGAATCTGGGCTCCAGGTGAGTGCCTCTGAGAGTTCAGGGGATTGTAAAATGTGCGATGGAGGGCTTTACCCCACACAGGTCTAGAATACTGGAACTGGAGAATACCCAGGGCACGCCTAGGGTGGAGGCTGCACGCTGCAAGAGGCAATTAGAGAAAAGCAGAGGCTGCCACCACCCTGAACACCCCACGTCACTCTGAGAGAAGTGGGCCACTGTCCCTGTTCCTAACTCAGAGATTTTGTGTAGGCATAGAGATAGACATAAGAATAGAGAGTTCTCAAGCCCTTTCCAAAGGAACTGACTTCATTTTGAACAGAGTATGGGAAATTAAAATCTAAGGGCAGTATTAAAAACAGTGGAGATTTTGGTGATAAGCAACTAGAAGGAGTTTGGTAGGTCAAAGAGTGCAGCAAGCTAGCTGTAGTCCAGCTAGTTCATCAGAGAAAACTAGCAAAAGATTCAGCTAAGAAGAGCAGTCCTAGAGTCAGAGCAAGTCTCAAAGACTGGTCTCAAAAAACTAACCCCTAAAAGTGGGAACAAACCAAATATCTATAAGCTGATAAACAGAAAATAAAATATGTGTATTCTTAAAATGGGATATCATTTTGTGAAAGAAAATGAAGTAATGATACATGTTACAACATGGATGAAACAGAAAATAAAATATGTGTATTCTTAAAATGGGATATCATTTTGTGAAAGAAAAATGAAGTAATGTACATGTTACAACATGGATGAACGTTGAAGACATGATGATAAATGAAAGAAGCGAGCAACAAAATATCATGTATTGTATGTTTCCATTTACATGAAATATCCAGAATAGACAAATCGTTAGAGACAGAAAGTGCCTAGGACTGAAGGTGTTAGGGTTGTGGTGGAATGACTGCTATGAGGTACAGGATTTCTTTTTGGGGTGATGAAAATATTCTAAAATTGATGTGGTGATTATTGTACAACTCTATGAATATACCAAAACCACTGAACTGTATATTTTAAACAAGTGAATTGCATAGTATGTGAATTGTATCTCAATAAAGCTGTTATGTATATATCATTTAAGTAGATATTTGGTGGTTCCCATTATCGCTGGGATGATTGGAGAAACAGGTTATGAAAGGATTGAGAAGAAAAGGTAGCCAGACTACTGGAACCACACCTGGAATGAATTTATAACATCTGAGACTATTAAATGCCTGGCCACTGCAGTCTGCCCTGCCACTACCAGTTTTCCTTGGATATTATATCGCAAGGACTTCTGTCATTGGTACCACCATCGAAAGAGATTCTCCACTCTCTTTGTTGTTTGCCTCATTAGCTCCCATGTCAAAGCATTGAGATGGCTCATCTAATTGGTTAAGTTTACATTACATGCCTGACTGAGCATGAAGTGTAAATAGAAAGTCATCTGCTCTCTTGTATTAGGAGTGAGCTTTGGGTCCTTATCAGGCAAGAGTCCTTCAAGCATAGGAAAAGAACCCAATGCTGGGCAGATTAAGATGACAAATATACAATAATAAATAAATATAAAATACAACATAAATATATATAGTACTTATATAAATATATCCTAAAATGAAAATAACTAACACATATACTTCTTACCATGTGCAAGACAAGGTACCATTCCAAGAGCTTTACATATTTTAACTCACTTATTTTTTGCATCAACTATGTGAAGTAGGTACTTTTATCATACTTCATTGTTTTCCAGATGAGGAAATTGAGACCCAGAGAGATAAACATTTCCATGATCACTTAGCTAGCAAGTAGCAGAGACAGGATTTGAAACCAGAGTGCCTCTGGAGACTAGGCTCTAACCACTGCTATGTGGAACTCCCTGCCTGTGAATAACAAAGGTCTTTGGATTCAATTCAGCTCTCCTAGATGGATCATGATCCATATTCAGAAACATGCTTTTTCTGCCAGGAATATCCAATGAAAAATAGCCAGATTAATTTAGCACTCTATTATTTTACTTCTTCAGGGTCCTTTTTGATGCTAGGGAAGGGAGTAGGTAGCAAAAGTGAGTACAATATAACCTTCACTCTTAACAAGCTTACAGTAGAAATGGATTCATGCTAAATGAATACATAAAACTTAATTAAATAAGGTCTTTGCTTTCCAAAAGATGAAAACTGAAAACCTTGTTTCAAAGTAAATATCAAGTGGAAGTACACTATATATAAAATAAAATATAAATATAACGAGTTTGATTCAACCTTGGGTTTTAAAATTTGAACCTATACTCATTTACTCCTTTCCCTGGTCCTCTAAGACAATTTCTGCAACACCTCTGAGGAAACCCTCAGCTCCCTGAATTTCAGTTTGAAAATCCTAAATTATGACAAATTCAGAAAGAAATGGAAAAACAAAGATTTATTGGACTTTCTAGGAAAAAGAGATAGCACTGAGTTAAGGGGAATCCAAAAGCAATCTTTAAGGAGGATGGAATTTGAACTAAGCCTTGACAGATGCAGATGGGTGGTGGTGATGAATTAGGAAGACGACTATTATGACCATAGATTCACAAGCAGTGTTCAGGAAACAGTGGATGATCTAGTTTTGTTTGAACATAGGTCATAGGCACAGGGCACTCAGAAGTTTGGTCAGATAGATTGACTCAATATTATATAGACCATGGGCTGCCAATGGACAATAGGCTTACGATGGAAAATAACAAGAAATCATTGTTTGTTAATTAGAGAGTGATATTATCAGAGCTATGTTTTATGTTTTAGGATTTAATTGTGTGTGTGTGTGTGCTTGTTTTTTGTGTGTAATGGTTTCCAATGGTGGCAGAAAGGAGAAATAGAGACCGGCTAGAAGACTGTCTCAGAATACTGCTAATGAGACTTAGTTAAATGGGGAAGAAAGGAGAAATGTTTGCTGGATTGATGAATGGATGAAAAATTAACAAAAGAATGAATAAATGCATGATGTAGTACAGAGGCAGAATCCATATAATTGGATCTGTTTTGACAACATGAGAGAAAATTCAGATGTTGATGTCAAGAGTTTATTTAAAATGAAGATATCTAGGGTAATGCTCATATAATTAACAAATCAAGAAGGTGAAAAAAGGAGTGACGGTTTTGAGGTAGATATCATATATTTGTTTGATCTAGTCAGGTAAGGTTATATTGGAGCATCTTTCTGCTGATGTCAAAAAGTCGAAATTACAAATCTGAACTTTAAGAGAGATTTCAGACTATAAAATCTGATAATATATACACAGAGAAAATAAATTAAACTGTAGGAATAGATTCAGAATATGATCAGAAGAAATTAAAAAGAGAGAGAAGTTCTGAAAAATGAGGACTTCTAGGGGATAAAAGTATGAAAAATATCAGATTAGTTAGATAGAAGACATGACTCAAGTTTGCAATGAGCCTAGAAGCCCTGAATAAGAATTTAAAGAATTGATTTGCAAAGTAGGTTAGAAAAGAGCACCAAATATTGCAGAAATTAAGGATTTTATAAAAGAAGTGATCAACTCTGCTGAATAAAAAACATCATTTGGGGCTTCACTGGTGGCGCAGTGGTTGAGAGTCCACCTGCCGATGCAGGGACACGGGTTCGTGCCCCGGTCTGGGAGGATCCCACATGCCGTGGAGCGACTGGGCCCGTGAGCCATGGCCGCTGAGCCTGCACGTCCGGAGCCTGTGCTCCGCAACGGGAGAGGCCGCAACAGTGAGAGGCCCGCGTACCGCAAAAAACAAAAAACCAAAAAAAAACAAAACCTATCATTTGGACTGTATAAAACCTTTGTCAAAGCACCCTTAGCAATAGTATATTGGAAAACAGAAGAATCCCTCCAGCTAGGTTTGAGACTTTTAGGCTTTGAAAACCTTACTTTATGATTAACCAAAGTGCATAATTTCTTCATTGAGTTTATGTTAGGTCACATGAAATAAGCCTAACGTTTTGGAATTATTCTGCGGTTTTTTTTTGTTTGTTTTTGTTTTTTTTTTTTTCGGTACACGGGCCTCTCACTGTTGTGGCCTCTCCCGTTGCAGAGCACAGGCTCCGGACGCGCAGGCCCAGCGGCCATGGCTCACGGGCCCAGCCGCTCCACGGCATGTGGGATCTTCCCGGACCGGGGCACGAACCCATGTCCCCTGCATCGGCAGGTGGGCTCTCAACCACCGCACCACCAGGGAAGCCGTATTCTGCGGTTTTAAACAAAATTAACATGAATATTTTTTGAAAGATATGCTTATAAAAATGTGCCATTTTCTGAAGACATTGAAGAGCAATGTTGAGGTTTTACTTCACACATATGAGATCTTCCAGTTACTCAAATAGAATAGATGTCCAATAAGTGTTTCTCAATAACATCCTAAATATGATGATGACCAGTGCCTCTTATGTTGACATGCTGAGTCATTCTATTTATTCTATTTCTTTTTGCTTGAAATAGCAATAATATGGTAAGTATTTTCTATTTAGATATTAGGCTTCATACTGTTCACACCATGTTTAAGGATCATGAAGAAAAACAAATCTGAACTAAAAATAAGCCACTATGTAAATTTTCTAGGGCAAAAGGAAGAAAAGACAAGTCTCTCCCTTTCTCTCACTCTCACTCACTCTCTGTCTCTCTGTCTCTCTCTCTCTCACACACACACACACACAAAAGCATAGCTAAGATTTTAAAATTTTGTTTAATAGTGTGTAGATAAAGCTAATCTTCCAAGTCTACCATTAGGGTTTAGTTAATATATACAAACATGATTTACAAATTATAAAACACTCTAAAACCATTGTTCCACCAATCATATTAAAATTTGTATAAGTCAACAAGAGAGTATTTCTTAATCCAACATAGTAGATCATGAAAGAGAAAGTAGCACTAATGATGATTTCAGTTGCTATAGTCCTTATAATTCTACTCATTTTGTCTTAGTTGTTGCTCACGTTCATCCCATGAAGAAGTAAAAACTTAGATGCTATTATTTTTCTAACTGTTTAAATGACAAAATTAATATCTACATGTAGTCATTTTCAAACATCACATAATTATCAAGATGGAAAATAACAAAAATATGCTGGATCGTGTATCAGTATTTTGTGCCCCCAAAGTAACTTTTGAAGGCCAGAAATCACGTGACAGGGATTATACTTTGATCTTTTGTAATTCACCACATTTAATATTTCTTGAATTCATATCTATGTCCAGATTTTTTTTCTGTCAAAATCAATATTTTTTCAAAACAAAATTATTAAAACTGACTTTCAGACATTTTATGTAATTCAGTAAGGATTTACTGAAAGCTTAGAATGTTCAAGGTAGATGTTTAAGACATTGTGATTAATTAAAAATCAATAGTGTATGTTTCCCCACTGCTATCTCCCCTACTCCCATAATATCACAGGGATTCTTAAGTTAGTAAATAAGGTAAGTACTTATAAATTGTTAATAAGTCAGACTTGCATAAACTGTGTAATAAATATTCATACAAAGTGCTATAGGAGTGAGGGGGATAAAAATGAGAAATTTATGGGGATGGAAGTGTTGTGGGAAGGTGTCTTGGATTAGGTAGAATTTTATAATGGCATGGCAGGGAAGTAAATGTAGACAGGAAGATAAAGAATAAAGGATGTGGATGGCCTTCTTCAATTGCCAAACTCAAGAGAAAACTTCAGGGATCTGAGATTATACTCAGAAAATTCACAACATCTATCCATAGAATTGCCTAAGGTGTGTTGAGCAAAGAGCACCTTGAGAGAAATATTTTGAACACTCGTTATAGACACATGTATGTGGGGCAGTCACATCAAATAAGTAGGAGGGTACATTTGAAAAGAAAAAAAATCAAATTATATAGAGATGGTATAAATTAATAGCACTGATTGTACAACAAAATATTATGCTAACTAAAATAAACAGTTATGTAATTGCCTTGACACATAAGCTTAATAAACTCTTCATCTCAGATCTGTCTCCTTTCTGCTAAAAATGAAAGGAGATTTTATCTGACATCATTGAAGCCTAATTTTAATAGGCATCATTAGAAAATACATAGCCATTCATCTATTCTTAACCATGAGGCAAAAATACACCTTTTGAAAAATTGTGCATAAATCAAAGAATATTGGGCAGCTGCATACCTGACAATTTAGAGAACTTGGAAGTATTTCAGGACCTTAGATAACCATGTTTAAATCAGGTCTTCTGATTTATCTTTGAAGATTTATTAATCAGAGGTATATTCCATTTTATGCAGATTTTATATTCTTTGTAATACTGCAGTTAGTCTCACAGAATTGAATTGCAGTTTTATAAAAGAATGATGCAGAAATTAGAATACCAAAGAAGAAGAAAATTGTGTGCCTTTTAAATGTTATAATAACTGCTCTGCATAAATAACAAATGGTTTCCATAATATTTGGATGTTCTATGCTGATATTCCCCGGCTCTTTTCTTACTTAAAAACCAATGACTGCTTTCCCTAAAGTTCTCTTGTATCAGGTGGCTTCTCTGTCCTGTAACCAGTTTGGCTCTCCATTGCCCAACCACACTGAACCCTCTTTCTAACAATCAAAACCCTGTAAAATATGAATACGTGTTTCCTAATTATTTTCTCCCTCCCTCAAGTCTTTATCATTCACATGATTTCAAATGAGATTATATTCCACACCACTTTCAGTATAGGTCAAGCCTACTTATGTATTTGGCCATCACGAACACCTAGTCCACTGATCTCTACTATCTGAAGTTCTCCTATTATTCAAGACCCACCTCTGTTTCACTGGGTCTTTTTAAGGAGATTATTAACTGACTACTAATTAAAGGCAGAGCACATTTAAATATTATCCTTGCCTTTAAGGACCTTATGGTTCAATCAGAGCAAATCAAAAGAATACATAAGTAAGACTGCTGATACTTAGACTTCTCTGATGAAGGAATTCTGTGGCACGAACATGATGGCAAGTCAAAGCTGTATGTATATAAGTAGCTATATGCCAGGAGGCAAAGGGTCTATTTTCAGGCAGGATGTTGGACACATGAACACTGAATGGCCTCCCTAGCTCTACCCCTAATAGTACAGACTGTGCTATTAAAAAAATCATTATTTGAAATATAAATGTAACTGGTATCCTGTATTTTTATTTTCTAAATCCGGCAACCCTACTGACAAATGAGTGACATTATATCAGAAATGAGATTTTTGACTTTACCATCACACTCTACCCAGATCAGGGTATCTCAGCCTCAATGTTATTAACATCTGGGGCCAGATAATTCTTTGTCGGGGGTTGGTTGTTTTATGCATTGTAAATAGCAGTATTCCTAGCCTCTACCCACTAGATGCCAGTAGCATCCGGCCTGTTGTGACAGCCAAAACATGTCTCCAGATATTGCCTAATTTCCCCTGAGAGCAATTTTGTGTGTGTGTGTTTGTGTGTGAAACTATAAGTTTTCATGAAAAAATACTGAAAGTATGCCACAGTGTCTATATATTCATCTGAAGAGTATAAGGATGGAGTTCTGAGAAAAACGGGTCTTAACACTACAGAAAATAAATGCGGTCCTTAAATTTTTCAAAGGAAACATTTTTATAAAATGTTAAGAGTTAAATATAAGAGTTAAAGATAAACTGATTTAATGATCAGGATTATTCAGGCCAAATCATTCACTTTCTGTTAGATACTTGCAGCAAACAAACAAAATAAGTGACACACATGGAGTTGTTTAAAATAGTTGCCATTTATTCAGTATGTAACATAAGTTTTTAGCTATCTACTTGCTGATACATTTGATTGTTAAGAGCAGACCATGAAAAAGCCTTCTGTTGTATGGTCCTGCTTGGAAAGCTATTGACTTGATACTTAGCACCTAAGCAGTTCGGATGCAAAATATTCAGTCTGACAGAAGATACTTACAGATCATGAGATGCATGCCCTACACATTTCTACATTTGCACATGGCCTACTGAGATGCAAATAGACTATTCTGTGGCTCATTTTTCTTGGATAAAGTCATGATAAAATTTCTATGGTGAGCTAAGGTGCGATTTAAGATGATTGAAATAACAAGAATGTGGGCTTCCCTGGTGGCGCAGTGGTTGAGAGTCCGCCTGCCAATGCAGGGGACACGGGTTCGTGCCCCGGTCCAGGAAGATCAGACATGCCGTGGAGCGGCTGGGCCCGTGAGCCATGGCCGCTGAGCCTGCGCGTCCAGAGCCTGTGCTCTGCAACGGGAGAGGCCACAACAGTGAGAGGCCTGCATAATGCAAAAAAAAAAAAAAAAAGAAAAGAAAAAGAAATAACAAGAATGCCTGCTGAGGTCTGTTTTAATTCAGTGAGAAAAACAGATGTGTGATAAGGATAAATGATAGAGGCAAGGGATGAGATGGGGTTAGTTCCTATTTATGTTACTATCAAAGAAGAAGGTGTAAACTCCAGGAGAGATACTTCATCTGTTTCCATCTTTGTTGTATTTCCCAAAAGAACTTAGAATGGCACCTGGCTCATAGAAGGTGCTCAATAATATATTTATTATGAATAAATTAATGGATGAATGAATGAATGAAGACAACAGATGGAGCTGACATAGTCATATCTGATATCATTAATTAGGCACGCTGTCCAATTAGAGATAGTACTTTGGCAGATTAGCATCACCTTGCTTACACAGTTGTATTGATTAAAAGAGAAATAAAACTCTTAACATTACTATACTTAATAAGTGATTACACTCTTATCAGAATTAATATTATCATTCATTAAGACAGACTGTAGGGCTCTAATTTCAACCAGCCATGCTAAGCTTGGTAAGTGGTATTCTTTATCTCAGGATTTAGGTGTATGAATAGATAAGACATAAAATATCACAGGCATTTATTGGCAAATTATGAGCGACTTCCAGATGGAAAGAGAAAGAGAGAGAGGAAGGAAAAGAGAGAGAGAAAGAGAGAACTTGAGAACCTGATAAAGAAGTTATTTAGTTATTTGAGGGGAAAATTATGTGCTTCATATTAAATATTGCAAAAAAAAGCAGGAGCAAATTTTGCCTTTAAAAATGCCTGGACAGTGTTCTGGGTGTACTGCTCCTACTTTTCTAAAGTTGATAGGATTTTGGTAACGCCTGGCAATTTTGCATAATACAGCAATTAGCTGTGCTCTAGCCTTAGATATTTTAAAGGAAAGTAATTTCTCAAATACTAATGTTAATGAGATTGATGAAACCGTTTTATCATTTTGAAAACATCTGTTGGGCCATGAGTAATTGGAAAAAGAATAGTGATCAAAATTTTTGAAACACCTCCTTTATATTTTTTTATGAAGAAGCAATTACCTTATGGAAATATAAAATGCATATAGAACACAATTATGGGTTTTTTATTATTCAGATTTCAATACAAATATTCAAAGACAAAAAATTAAATGTATATCATTGGTTTAAAAATCCTGCTTGCTGCTCCATTTTCCCCTTCACATCTAAATTAGAACAGACATTGCATATTTTCAATAGCAGAGGAGAGAATGTCTTCCTCCACAGGCACTAAATTTGTGCTTTTGTTTTCAGCCCTGCACTGCAAGACATTAATATTACCAATCTGGCAGTATAGTATGAAATTGGGCAAATCTCCTAGTGGTGCCATCCTGTGATAGTCTCTTAAACTCTGAGCCTCAATTTCCTTATCTGTAAAATGGGAATAACAATGACTTCTAGGATTAAATGTAATGATGTTTACAAATGGTTTAGGGCCATGTTTGGCACATAGTAATTTACAGGAAGCTACTGTTATGTGGTTTTCCAAACAATTTCAATCCAGATATCAAAATAATCTTTTGGTTTCAAGTAAACACTTTCTGCTATTATGTAAATCTTTATGGTCTGATATATCAATGTGTTTCTTGTTTTTCTTTTTAAATTATATGGTAATGCAAATATAAACTTAGATATATGTTGTACAAGGGATCAATGTTGCTGTTTGCTGAGCCCTAAATCCATTCAAGTCAATACATTTAGTTCCAAACAACTAAGATTTATGGAGCAAGCATCAAATGCCAAGAATTATGCTCAGCACTGTATAGATAAAGATAAGCAAAATTCCAAAGAACTCACAGTCTTGGTTGTGAAATAGAAGCAATCATTTTACTTTAATATGCAAAGCAAAATTTAGCTTTTTTCTCCCGACTATAAAACCTAGACCCTGGACTTTACCTCTATATATCAGAAAGGCACATTTGAGTGTGTGCTTGTGTGTGCGTGTGTGCATGCGCACGTGTGTATGCTTTCTTTTGTTTCTTTAATAATGGAAGCTGCCCTTTCAAAGATGGAAGTTATCTCTATTCCTAGAGCAACTGATGAAAACAGAGGCAGCTTTTAAAACATCAATTCTTTTCCATCCAGCTATATATCAGCAAATGCATTCATTTAATCACCAAGTATTTATTGAGCACCTACCTACTTGACATTCTGATAAAGGCTGGGAGATACAAAGATACAAAGAAGTAAAACAGGAAAGACTCCACTCTTTCAGAGTTCAGACTCTACTGTATCTACAAATATACATCATATAAACATGCACACATATCAAATACATACCTACATATAAAACAGGCCTTTCCTCCATCCCACAACTGAAAATTTTAACAAAAGAGAAGAAGAAGAAGTAAAATGTTTGCACACACTCAGTATATCTGCAAACTTCTCATGAGTAAGCCTCCATTCATTTGTGTAATAAGTATTTATTGTGCAGCTTGTATTTGCCAGACACTTTGGTGAGTACTGGTTACAAAGAGACAGAAAAGACCTTGTCCTTGGCTCAAGTTGATCTCAGGCTCTCACTCTACGCGCAAACAACAACTGGTGAAGAACATTAAGCCCCGGAGTTTGACACCCCTCCCCCATGTCCATCACCTCTCATTGACTTATTCTTATGTAACTTATTCTTATATAACTCTCAACTCTTGAGAGTCACTGATTTTTTTTTTTTTTTTTTTTTTTTTTGGTGCAGGGCCTCTCGCTGTTGTGGCCTCTCCCGTTGTGGAGCACAGGCTCCTGACGCGCAGGCTCAGCGGCCATGGCTCACGGGCCCAGCTGCTCCACGGTATGTGGGATCTTCCCGGACCGGGGCACGAACCTGTGTCCCCTGCATCGGCAGGCGGACTCTCAACCACTGCGCCACCAGGGAAGCCCGAGAGTCACTGATTTTGACGCGGGAGCTAGACAACGGAAGTAAATAAATGCAATAAAATGCTAGAGGTTTTATGAGAGAAACGTTTACAAATTTCAACAATATCACAAGTGTTGGTTTGAGTAATTTAATCTTGCAGAAGGAAGGTGTTTGACATATCTGGAATAAATGAATGGACCTTTGAAATAAAATCTGAAAGGTAAGTAAAATAGTCCAGCCTGTTTCCCTAGGCTATTGGTGGTGAAGAAGAGGCAGGCATTTAGAAAGTTGGAGTTATGCCGTCCATCCGAGGTTAAAATAAAACACAGATGAAACAACATGGCACTTTCTGAGAACTTCAAGTGGTGTGGTGAGTAGAAAGTAGTTTTTAAAGAAAGTGGAGAAATAGACATGAGCCTGGTTTTACACACATGCGTGTGCGTGTGCATGCACACACACACACACAGATATTTATTCCATGGACTGAAGAGTGTGGGCTTTTTCTAATGGGTGATATTGAATTATTTTAAATTGGCAATAAAACAATTAAACTTGCATTTTTGAAAGACTTCCATGGCAGCAACATGGAAGCTGCATTAGAGGAATGTAAAATTGCAAATCAAAATTGCAGATGATGATTTCAACATTTTGTTGAGTCAGATCATAAAAATATCAAGGAGGGAAACCCAAACATTCAAAAATTCAATTAGTTTTGTTAGACAAATGAAATACAGCAATAAAAAATATTTTGTTCTCTTAGATGGAAAAGTACACTTGATAGTCTTCTACACCAGATTTGACATTCAGTTGCTGAGGGCTTGCCATATAGAATTTGTGGAAACCAGTTCTCTGATTTCTTCCTTTGCCAATGTAAAGGCAGAATGTAAAAACTTTTGGCAAACATTCGTTTCAACCAAACTTTGCGTGTTAACCATCTCAGCTGAAAAATGTCTTGTTATGCTATATTTTTATTCATAGCTTTCTAAACAAAAGGTCAAATATTTTATTTTTAAGTTGTCATATAACAGCTGCAAAAAATTTTAAGTAACTGGCAACTTGTGCATAAAAAGTTGAGACTTAAAAGTATCTGCTTATACAAAGGCTAATAAAACTGTAAATTTTGTCTGAATGTGAATTTTGCTTACTTCTCAAGATTCTTGGACTGTTAGTTTAATCCATAGGGTAGTAGAATTCTCTAGGCTATTTTTCTTGCTATTTTAAGAGTGTTCCTCAGACAAATACTAATTCAGCACAAAGATAATGATTTCAAGGAATAAGTTCCAGAGAAAAATAAGTTTGGATAGTAGAGAAAAAATGTTAAGTTTCCAGTAAGTGTGGAGAACATTTAAAAAATTTAACAATGCTTGGGCATGCTTAAGGTTATAAATTATAGAATCAGTCTTTAAAAATGACTAAATATTTTAAAATGTATTCTGCTTTAATGATTATTAGAAATATTTAAAAAACATTTCTAATCTGGCATCAGTGTCTTGTAATCTATTCATGGGACTTGATCACTTTCTCAAAGGGTAACTTTAAATACATAAATGGAGCCCTTACCTTTAAAAAAATAAAAAGAAAAAATGTAGGTTTATATGAGATAGCAAAAAAAAAGGAATAGTAATCATTTTTCCCCCAGCTATTGTCAGTTGTTAATTAGCAAACTCATGGAAACCTGAAGAGTCTGGCCTCTATCACCAAATATCTTACAATTCCTTTTCATATTTCAATGTTACCTCAATCTCTCTTAATACCATCTCTTTCACCAACATTGGAACTCATGATTTTTCTTAGTCTCCTTTACTGTTTTTTTTTCCCCTCTTCTCACATTTTAGAAGTACACAATTACATTAACTAACATTGCTTTCATAAATGTATTCCCTGGTCAACATTGCCAATTCAGTTCACAGAATCAGAAATTTTTGTCCAATTTTGGAATAAAATTTTCATCCATCTACAACTTAACCCCATTATGTAGTTGATGCCAGAATCCCATTCGTACCAAAAACTCACTCAAAGAAGTCTTTGCTTATTTCTGGATCTCTAATTACAGTGAACTCAGGGTTTCCTTCAAAACAGTCAATTCCACCTTAGAATACTAATTTAGAAAGTTTTGCTTATATAGAAATATAGTTGTTTTTCCTAAATTTTATGTACTTTATTAGCTTACTTGGGCTGCCATAATGAAATACCACATACTGAGTGGCTTACACAACAGAAATTTAGTATTCACATTTTTAAAGGCGGGAAGTCCAAGGTCAAGACACTGGCAAGGAAAGTTTCATTCTCGGGCTTCTCCTCTTGGCTTGTAGGTGGTCACCATCTATCTCACTGTGAGCTCACATGACCTCTTCTTTGTGTGTGCATAGGGAGAGAGAGAAAGAAAGAATGAGAGAGAGAAGGGAGAGAGAGCTCTCTGGTGACTCTTTTAATAAAGACATCAATCCTATGGGATCAGGGTCCCATCCTTATGACCTCATTTAACCTTAATTATTTCTTTACCCCAAATATAACAACAATGAAGATTAAGGCATCAGCATATGAATTTGGGGGGGCACACAAACACTCAGTCCATAACATATACTAGTTAGACCCCTTGAAGCTATATGGAAAAGTGTATTTTAGATACCCTATAACTACTACAATTATTTAAAACATGAGATATTCTTTGGTTTTCACACACTTCCCAGTAGCTACAATTGTTCTTCCTAGAGTATCTCATTGGTACACTTCCTACAGCATTAGCTATTAATTCACATGTTTCTTTTCCATTTGAGGACCCATGAAAAGTTCTGAACACTGCTTCCCTAACCCACTCTCCTCATATCCAAGAATAAGTAAGTATAATAGAAAACAGGTCAGTGAATTTTCCACAGAGAATGTTTTACAAAAAAATTAAAATTTTCAGGCTTCCCTGTTGGCGCAGTGGTTGGGAGTTCACCTGCCAATGCAGGGGACATGGTTTCGTGCCCCGGGCCGGGAGGGTCCCACATGCCGCGGAGCGGCTGGGCCGGTGAGCCATGCCCGCTGAGCCTGTGCGTCCGGAGCCTGTGCTCCACAGCGGGAGAGGCCACAACAGTGAGAGGCCCGCATACCGCAAAAAAAAAAAAAAAAATAATAATAATAATAAATAAAATAAAATAAATAAAATAAAATAAAATATTTCATGGAAAGTAATCTAAAAGAAGTCTCCCCCTGTGCTTCATAAAAGATTATGGTGCCATGTTTTTGGAATACTGATGAGAAAAGGATGAAAATGTTCACTCTCAAGCTGTTTTCTTCCATCCCAAAGTTGGTAGCTGGCAGTCAGGCATCTTAGTTTACATCCTGGACATTAAACCCAGGCTATAAATATACCTAATGGGGTTTTCAGTAGTTTTGTTTATCTCCCTGAGGGCAGAAGAAACCTGCTGCTTAGAAATGTCAGATCTTAAACCTTGTTTCTGTGAGCTGTTTTTATTCATGTTCCATGTTGTTTCTCTGACTCACACACAAAAGTCAACTTCAAAAGCTATTTGTCATATTTGAAATTCTTAAGTAGTTAAGCTTTAGTTTGAAGAACCACCTGGAAAAGTGTAGACAGGTAGTACATCCAGCACATTAAACCCAGACTATGAATATCTAACCTTTTTTTTTTTTTTTTCCTGCGGTACGCGGGCCTCTCACTGTTGTGGCCTCTCCCGTTGCGGAGCACAGGCTCCGGACGCGCAGGCTCAGCAGCCATGGCTCACGGACCCAGCCGCTCTGCAGCATGTGGGATCTTCCCGGACTGGGGCACGAACCCGTGTCCCCTGCATCAGCAGGCAGACTCTCAACCACTGTGCCACCAGGGAAGCCCCTAACATTTTTTATATCATAATTTTATATTCCAGAAAACCAAGCAAACTTGGCATTATATAACCTCATAAATATAAAATAGTATTATATTATATAACATTATAAAATGTTACTTTCTTCATGTTCTCCTGTGAAGCAATTTCATGCTTACGACTGTATTATTTTTAATAACTGTAGAAATTCTATGACATAATTAACAACTTTTCATATGCAGAGATTCTGGGTGATGTATAAAATTAGTCCTGAGTTTCAAGCATAACAAATATGTTTTGTTCATACATTATCAAAGTCAGGGTTTTGGGGTTTAATATGATGCCCTCACTTGAATTCTTAGATTCTAACAATCATTTATATCACTGATTTATCCTCAGTGATAGATCAGAGTTGCTTAGCTTAGACATAAGAGTTATAGAATGTTATCGTTGCAAGCACCTCAGGGTAAATTTTGAGATAACTGATTTTGCAGAAGGGTCTTAGAAAATGAGGTCATGAAGCTAATGAGTAGCAAAGCCAAGGAATGAACCTAGCATTTCTATAGGTTAATACAGTAATCTGCCCTGGACTCTGACTCAAAATTTCTAATCCCCAGTAGAGTAGGCTATTCGCTTTTCTTTTCTTTTTTCAGAATCACTTATTGGTTTCTAACATACTATAAAATTATTTATTTATTGCTTATTGTAATGGTCCATTTTCCCTTATACAATGCAAGTACAATAAGGCAGGACTTTCTGTGTGTCTTACTTACTGATACATTCTAAGTGGCTAGCAAGTGATCAATAAATATTTATTTAAAGAATGAATGAGTTAATAGTGCCTAAGATATATAAAACTGTAGATACCATTCATTATCTTATTTCACATGTATTTATTTGGTGCCTACTTGTTCCAAATACTGTCCTATACGTTGGATTTAAGATAATAAAGAAAACCAACATGGCCTCTTCAGTCACGGTACTTACAATGTATTGAGAAGGCTGAATATTACACAACTAAACATCATAATTAATAAGCGACATTTTTAAGTCAAACCCAGTTGTCATTTATGTCAGTTCACATACCATTCATACTGTGATATTGCTTTATTAGATTATTAAATAATCCTTCCTATTACAGAAAGTCAAATGGATTATTGAGATGGTAGAAATAGCAGCACATTCAAGGCTTTTGTGCAATTATTTTTGTTTGTCTAGGCATGGCCTTGATGTCAAACTCCACCATGATTGCATTTTTATGTCAATGCTATTTCCATCTATATACCATAACTCTGGTACCCTGAATGCACTCTCATCCATTAAATGTCAATCAAAGGTTAAGGGAGGATTTGTTCTGTTCTACCAAAGGCAATATTTTACCTGAGAACCTCATCTTATATATCTGGATACCAAGATCACCAATCCTGGCCAACTTCTCTTTCAAAAGATCAAGTACTAAAAGATTACACTAGAGGAAATCTAAAGTCATTAAATCTATCTCTGAAGTAAATCTTTACAGTTGTGACTGGTGTGTTTTTAAAATGCCCTTTTAATATTTACCTAAATTATTTCATAGAGTTTCTCTCTCTCTCTCTCATCTTTAATTTTCATCAATCAGTTACTCTGGAAATGACATTGATAATATCTTAATTACAAACTTAATAAACCAATAATGCTCATGTTTTCAAGTGAGGCATTGACTTGAGTTCTCATAACATTGGGAAGAATCAAATGACTATTATTTGTGATTGATTAAACAAATTATTGAAAGTTTTCAATCACTTGATTATGAGCAAAGAGTTTATTTAATGTTGTATACAATATGGTCATAATTACTTTTCTTTCTGAAACTTTTCTTCAATTTTTTTGCAGCAGAAAATATGGGATGATTCTAAACTCAATATTATGAGAAATGGATGTCTTAACTAGACATTTGTAGATGAGGCTAGCTACGTAATTCTGAGAAGAAATAAAAATAAATAATTTGTCCGTAGTCTAATATTAATAGATGAAGGCAGATAGTGAATCCATGTTCTCTAATTGTAATGATTCATGACATTATTATATGTTCACTAAATATGAGCTATAAGTCTTTGTTGTTCACAGATATAAAGAAAATGTTATTCATTAAGGCATTTGTAAGCAACCCAGATTTGATATGTAATTTTTAGACAAAGTTAAAACTGCTAAAATCACTTGTAAAAATAATTTGTAGGGAATTCCTTGGTGGTCTAGTGGTTAGGACTGGGCACTTTCACTGCTGGGGGCCTGGGTTTGATCCAAGGTTGGGGAACTAAGATCCCATAAGCCCCACAGCCAAAAAACAAACAAACAAAAATATGTAGAGTAAATGTGAGTCTTTTAAATTTAGAAGGTAATTAAATATCATGGATTTCTCAGAAAACATTTAGCATGAATATAAATATAATGCTCTCTCTTTCTCCACACACACACACACACACATATATATATACATATATATATAAAATCATAAAGATATATGGAAAGTAAATATATAGCATTGAACATAATTTGGAATATTGTCATCAATGGAATTTGAAATAAAATATTTTGTCACACTGCTAAATGTATAACTGGTAGGTATATATTTAGATATCTAGATGGAGGACATTATAAATGGTAATGGTATAATATAACAAATTTACACATATAGGACATGCTATTACTATAAGGTTTGCAAACTGAAGATCTAAATAAATCTAAAGTTTATATAAATGTATTTTCCAGATATTTAAAACTTAAAGGTATTAAAGAAATGGTTAATATGTTGGTGTATTTGTATTCCTAGTTGTTATTTTTTGGAGTCTAACTACTGTTGTTGCACAAATGTCACCCAGAATCATCACGGTGGTTTGGGAAGACATGATATGACATAGCCAGCAGTTAACTCCTTAGTTTATATTCTTAGCCCCATGCAACTCCACTACTCAAAACATTTTAATTCTGAATTATTAACTACTACAAAATATCTATACTAATGATCAAAATCTCTCACTACCATTTAATTTAAATTTTAAAAATTAAATTTGAAAAATAAAGGCTTATGTTGCAATTTTCAGGTCAAATGAGTTCTGGCTCTGGCAGATAAAAATAAACACACTTAGGGACTTCCCTGATGGCCCAGTGGTTAAGAATCCACACTTCCAGTGCAGGGGACACAGGCTCGATCCCTACTGGGAGCTAAGATCCTGCATGCTGTACAGTAAGGCTGAAAATAAAAAATAAAAATAAACACACTTAAATTTCATGTTATAATATACATAGACTAATTCTACGATGCTATTTTCTCATTCTAACCACTTACCATATATAGCATGATGTATAAGGTAAAAAGACAACTTGAGCAAGTCCCATTATGACAATAGCTTAATACCAAGAATATTTTTCTACTGCTTTCATTTAAAAACATCTTTTCAAAATGTGTGAAATATTGCAGTACTTGGATAGCACAGACAGCCTATAAAATGTGACTCTGATTGATGGTATTACTGGGAAGTAAATATTCACCTGTCCCCTGATCCCCGTGGAGGGAATATACTTTCCCATCTCATGGATGTTGTACTTGGCCTTGTAACTTGCTTTCAGCAAGTGAAATGTGAGTAGGCATGACATATAGCGTGTGGGCTCTTGCTCAATATTACTTAGCTTCTTGGCTGCTCTCATCTGCAGGAAAAAAAAAGCACACTCCATGCGGTAGTTGCTTTTTCTTCCTGGGTGGGTGAATGAGGATTTGTGAACAGACCTGGAGCAAGCCTGTGCCTGGAGCAGAGCATCTGCTGCTGGTCTGCAGGTCTAATGATGAGAGATGAACGTGTGTAGTTGTAAGCCACTGAGATTCTGGCAGTATTATCTAAGCAAAAATTGATGAGAGTATCTCACAATAAAAACAACAGCAAAACAAAATAAAATAGAAAAACCGCAACATCCTTTCAATTGTCACAGAACACGAATTAATACAATAAAATTATATGGAAAATTGTATGGCCTAAAAGTTTATAATGGGGCTATGTGAAGACTAAGCTGAGTTATTTGACTTAAAATACATAATTTAGCTTGTTTTTTCGTAGGTTATTTGCCCCATCAGCTTATATTTATTTAAAGGACAGCTGCAAAGAAAAATGAATCCATTTATTCAATGCTCATTTAATAAATATTTATTGTGACTACTGTAGTTCAGTTTCTGGTGGGTTCAAACAAAAAAAGAAAGAGAAAGAAAAGGGGGAAAAAACCCTATAGTATGTAAAATTAAAGATCACTGTTTTCCATTCCAGATAACAAATGTTTGTCCATGTTCTCTTCTTATAATTAGAGCTATTTGAATATTGATAGATATAGTAGACATTAAAATGAGACCGTGAGAACATTTTGCTATAGTCAATACTGATTTATTTTATAAATATCTAATAGTTTAGAGTAGTTGCATTAATAATAATGAAGATAATGAGCACTGTGTGTTTATTTGAATTATTTCATTTAGTATTTACAACAATTCATTGTAGGCAGGCACTATTACTATATGCATTTTCTAAAGTAAGAAATGGAAGTTAAAGTGATATAATTGATTTTCCCAAATATAATCTGTAGGATTGCGATGAAGTTGCAGTTTGAACCAATTTCCTTTGATTCTCTGATTGTTCTGATCACTCACTGAAGAATTGTTTTCCCTTGACATGGTGGTAGCAAGTGAGCCATTCTGAGCAGCTACTAAGTATCTGATGAATAATCAACCATTATATTAATTAAGCTTCATAAAATCTCTTTATTTGCACAAGTATATCCTAATTTCTACATGGTAATCCAAGACCCTTAAAATTCAAATTTAACTCTACAGTTCAAGAACCATTTCAACAGGTTGAGCTTTTTTTTTCTTTTCCACTCAAAAACTATGATTTGTGCTCTTATGCAGTTTTCTTCATGTTCCTCTTGTAAGGACAGAGCCAATGCTAACATTATTAACTTAATTAAGAGCATTTTACAGACTTCTACAGCTCTATGAGGCTTAGAAAGAATCAAATTTTACTTCCTCGTTTTATGGAAATAAAAGTCTCGTGACCTCATACAGTGTTTTTTAAATACAGCTATCATAGAATTTTTTAAAACTTTTGTGTTGACTTCAGGGAAAGTGATTTATATATTTCCCAATTGTACTTTGAGTAGATTTAGCTACTTTAATTCCAGTCCCATTATGAAACGTCCCTCAGAAAATAGCATGAACATGGAGTTGAACAGGAGAATAGTGGAAAATTGGTTCAACTCGCAACCCACAGCAGTATAACTGCATCTAAAAAGTCGCTATTAGACTTCAGCTCCTGGTGACATGTATTCTCAATTTCTAATATCTGGTTCTTTCTTACTTGGAACCAAAATCTGGCTCCCTGAAATATCACCTACTGATCATTGATTTTCCAATTGGAATCAATGCCAAATTGATTCCTCTGTACAACGGAACTTCATTAATTTGAAATCACTGAGGATGTTTCTAAGCTAAACTCTCTTAAATTCCTCTACTGCATCTCATTATAAGCCCTTATATCTTAGGTCCTGTCCTTGCTGATTAACCTGTTAGAGATTCTTAAGTTTGTCAAAATCCTCCATGATATAAGGTGCTGTTTACCAAAAGAGCACTCGGAATATAGTGAGAATATATTGCAGTGTAAAGTTGAACGGCCTTGTATTACATAAACATTGATTCAAAATAATCATGCAGCTTTTATAACCCCTCGCAAGAAAAGCTGTTAAGTAACCTCTTTGCCCTTAGAACTAAAAAATATTAATAAAATAAATGAAAAGGTAAAAAGTACAAGTATTGTTGAACAATATAATTTTTCATATTCATATTCACTGCTCTGTCTCCCTTGGTATTTGGGTAGCAAATTTTAAAACTGTATATTTAAAAAGGGAAAGAACACTAAGACAAGCACAATCATGTTTTTGACATTTGTTCCAGAAATCCAGTTTTAGTACAGGACAACTCTAACTCAACTTGACAAATGGTATTTTCAATTTCAAATTTTCAATTACAAAACAAATGAGGGATTTAAAAAAAATTTTGGGCTTAGTAAAATGACTAGGTCAAGCCTGCACAACTGGCTAGCCAGAGGGCCATCTGCACTATTCATATCCTGCCATGTTCCTGGCTACAGTTTGGTACTTCTGGTTGGCAATCACCTGCTCCTCTGTAAGACAATGGATCCTGTAGCTGGCTATGGTACTGACAACAGTGTCAGTGATCCCAGATATCTCTTGATCAACTGAGTTGGTGTAATTGGTCAGATCTCAGGAGACTGAGCCTAGTGAATAGCGGAGGGTACGTGGATTAACTCTGTACCTTCATGATGTCTCAAGTCTGGATGAATTTTAACAAACCTTCTGAGTTTCAGTCACCACAACCATCTTGTCCCACAGGACAAAAACACACAGAAGTTTCTCCTGACCCCTTTTGAGACATAATGCTGGCAAGTTAATAGAGTTATATATAGAGTTAATAGCTACTTGTGACCTGTTACAATTTCCTCATTATTGCAAAGCATGTTGCTTTGGTTTTCCTGTAAGTTCTTAATCTTCTCTTGGTATTAGTTATTGGGGTACGTGATAATTCACCTTGAATTTGTCCCTTGTCAGGTATTTGCCAACCTTTTTAGACACTGGATTCTTATTTCTAAATCTAGTTACAACCTGAATTATCTGTGACTCAGGGAAGGAGGTGGATAGGCAGAATAAGGCATTATTTTAGTATTTCTTTATGAGTTTTGTTTTATTTTTTTAGTATTTATTTAATGTTTCTCCTCAGCTTGCTCTTTTCTTAGGTATATGTTGTTTTCATTTTTCTTCAGGGGCTCTATTTTTCCTAAGATTTAATCATTTTTATGGCTTTCATTATTGACTAAGAAGCAGGACACATAAACACAATATTTCTTGTACTTAACATTTGACAAAAATGCAGTGTTTGATGACCTACCATAACACTCCCAACTCAAGTGTTATTTCTCCAGGAAAACCAATATTTCAAGGGAAATATAAGGGACCAGTAAGAATATGAAACATTAGCTGATTCATAGTGCCAGTTTTCATATTCATAGAATCTTCTGACTACAGGAGATATTAGTGATAGTGGCTAAAATATATGTGGCATATAAGCTCAACTACTCTCTAAGTACTCCCTGTACTTAGTGGTCCTTCAGCTCATTTGAAAGTCTTAGGTTAGGAGAGTCTTACCATTCTCAAAGAAGTCTATTTTCTCCAGATAGCTCTGTATATTAGAAATTCATTTTAGTGTTTTTTTTTGCGACTTTTTTTTTTACTCTTTACATACCCCTTGGTGTCACATAGGGGGAAAATTCTAATTCTCCTTTCTCATGATTACGTATCATTTCACCACTGAGTCTTCATATTTCCTAACCTAAAAGTTTTCATATATTTGTCCTTCATTCGTTAATGAAATACTTGTATTACTATTATATAAAAAAATAAAAGAACATAGTTTAAGAGGACATACTCTGGACCTAATTCTCTGGGATCTGCACTGTTTTACAAGCCATATGAATATGGGCAAATTATTTAACCTTTCTGTCTCAATTTTCTCTCCTGTAAAATGTGAATAATAGGATAATTACAATAATACCCTCCTTATTAGATCAGCAGGAGGATTAAATTACTATACCAAAATAATAGATATATGTATATGTATAAATGAATCACTCTGCTGTACACCTGAAACTAACACAACATTGTTAATCAACTGTATCCCAATATAAATAAAAATTTAAAAAAACAAAAAATTATTACTATACCCAATAACTGCCAAAATATATTATTTTAAAATGCATATAGAACATTTTAAAGACTCACTCATATTGACTCATAAAGCATGTATCAAACATTTTAAAAAAATGAAATCATTAGGTTATGATATCTGAAACCCGAAGATTTAACCAAAAAATACAATAATAAAATGTACTCTGAAAATTCTTTCATAAATGTTTGGAAATTAAGTAATACATTTCTAAATAACCCATGAGTCAAACGGATTACAATTATATTGGAGACTTAGTCATACTTGAAATTAGCAAGAATTTTGAGCTGAAAGATGATAAAATATATTATAATTGTGGAAAGGCATTAAGGTCATGAAGAGAAAAATATATTTAATTTCAAATGCATATATTTAAAAAGAAGAAGGGTTGAAAATCAGTTATCTAATCAACCATTACAAGAAGGTAATAAAATAATTGCAAATTATTTTGAATGAAAGAGAAGGAAAATAATAATAAATAGCATAAATTAATAAACAAAAAATACTCTCCAAAAGAAAATTTGAATGCTTTAAAAAATTAGCAAAATAATCCCTGTCAAAACTGAGAACAGTTGTTGTTGGGTAGGCAAAAGGAATTATAATGATTGGGCCTGGGATGTAAACTGAGCAAGTCAAGTAAGAATTTCGGAAGAATGAAGGATGCATTTTTCCCTGACCTACACACTACTCTTGCAAATCGCTCCAATATACACTGCTTTATAGCCTAGTCCCAAAGCACAGAGCTAGGAGGATGATGTCTACTCTTCTTTACTCCCATTGATAATCCTAAATTATTATTTAATAGCAATTATAGGCATCTATGAATATATGGAGTTTTTTCTCTTTATCTTCAATCAATGGTTTACAATTTTTACTAACTCACACATTAACCACTTGAATAAACAATCTGACATTACTCATAAAATCATTCTGGACTCACAGTTCTTTTATCCCTCCTTTTCTCCCTCCCTGTCCCCTTTGTCTTTTGGTTCCTTCCTTCCATTCCCTTCCTACTTTCCATCACTCTTTCTTTCTTCCCTGATTTCTTTCTTTACTTCCTTCAACAAAGACTTAAGGTGCATGCAACATTTGACAGGGGTCTGGGGATTTAAAATTGAACAGATGAGTCCCTGCCCTCAAGAATCTTACAGCCAGTGAGGATAGTGCAAGTTGAAACAGGAAGGATGAATCGCGTACTTCTTGCAGCATCATCTCTTTAAATGTATCATCATATTTTATCATCACAATAACCCTCTAAGATAGGTACTAATTCACTTCCATTTTACAAATTAAAATAACTAAAGTGAAGGAAGATAAAGACCTTATGTATGATTACACTGAAAATGAGTACTAGCTCTCCCTTGGGGCAGCCCTGCACACTGGCTGCTGGCATCACTTCTAGACAAGTTGAAGAGCGTAAAAAGGTTCCTGGTTCTTTGAGCTTTAGGTCCTGTCTGAATGGGTGTTGTTTGCTGTTTGCTCTTTTCTTCTCCTCCTACAATGAAATAGCCATGTGGTTGACAGGGTCTTGGTGCTCCGGCCGGCTGTCAGTCCTGAGCCTCTAAGGAGGGAGAGCCGAGTTCAGGACATTGGACCACCGGAGACCTCCTGGCCCCATGTAATATCAATCGGCAAGAGCTCTCCCAGAGATCTCCATCTCAATGCTAAGACCCAGCTCCACTAAACGACAAGCAAGCTACAGTGCTGGACAAGCCATGCCAAACAACTAGCAAGACAGGAACACAACAGCACCCATTATCAGAGAGGCTGCTTCAAATCATAATAAGTTCACAGACATGCCAAAACACACCAGCAGATGCAGTCCTGTCCACCAGAAAGACAAGATCTAGCCTCCTCCACCAGAACACAGGTACCAGTCCCTTCCACCAGGAAGCCTACACAACACAATGCACCAACCTTATCCACTGGGGGCAGAAACCAAAAACAACAGGAACTACAAACAGGCAGCATGCGAAAGGAGACCCCAAACACAGTAATTTAAACAAAATGAGAAGACAGAGAAGTATGCAGCAGATGAGGAAACAAGGTAAAAACCCAGCAGACAAAAAAAATGAAGAGGAAATAGGCAGTCTACATGAAAAACAATTCATAGTAATGATAGTAAAGATGATCCAAAATTTGGAAATAGAATGGAGAAAATACAAGAAACATTTAACAAGGACCTAGCAGAACTAAAGAGCAAACAAACAATGATGAACAACGCAATAAATGAAATTAAAAATTCTCAAAAAGGAATCAATAGAAGAATAACTGAGGCAGAAGAACAGATAAGTGACCTGGAAGATAAAATAATAGAAATAACTACCACAGAGCAGAATAAAGAAAAAAGAATGAAAAGAATGGAGGATAGTCGCAGAGATATCTGGGACAAAATTAATGTACCACCATTCGAATTATAGGGGTCCCAGAAGAAGAAGAGAAAAAGAAAGTGACTGAGAAAATATTTGAAGAGATTTTAATTGAAAACTTCCCTAATATGGGAAAGGAAATAGCCAATCAAGTACAGGAAGCGCAGAGAGTCCCATACAGGATAATTCCAAGGAGAAACATGCCAAGACACATATTAATCAAATTATCAAAAATTAAATTCAAAGAAAAATATTAAATGCATCAAGGGAAAAGCAACAAATAACATACAAGGGAACCCCCATAAGGCTAACAGCTGCTTTTCAGCAGAAACTCTGCAAGCTAGAAGGGAGTGGCAGGACATATGTAAAGTGATGAAAAGGAAAAACCTACAACCAAGATTACTCTACCCAGCTAGGTTTTTACTGAGATTTGATGGAGAAATTAAAACCGTTACAAACAAGCAAAAGGTAAGAGAATCCAGCACCACCAAACCAGCTTTACTACAAATGCCAAAGGAACTTCTTTAGGCAAGAAACACAAGAGAAGGAAAAGACCTACAATAACAAACACAAAACAATTAAGAAAATGGTAATAGGAACGTATCATACATTTCATTATTTATCTTAATGTAAATTGATTAAATGCCCAACCAAAAGACATAGATTGTCTGAATGGAGGCAAAAACAAGACTCGTATATATGCTGTCTACAAGAGACCCACTTCAGACCTAGGGACACATACAGACTGAAAGTGAAGGGATGGAAAAAGATATTCCATGCAAATGGAAATCAAAAGAAAGCAGGAGTAGTAATTCCCATATAAGACAAAATAGACTTTAAAATAAAGATTATTACAAGAGCCAAAGAAGAACAACACATAATGATCAAGGGATCAATCCACAAAGAAGATATAACAATTGTAAATATTTATGCACCCAACATAGGAGCACCTCAATACATACGGCAAATGCTAACAGCCATCAAAAGGGAAATCGATAGTAACACAATCATAGTAGGGGACTACAACACCCCACTTTCACCAATGGACAGATCAACCAAAATGAAAATAAATAAGGAAACACAAGAATTAAATGACACATTAAACAAGATGGACTTAATTGATATTTATAGGACATTCCATCCAAAAGCAAGAGAATACACTTTCTTCTCAAGTGCTCATGGAACACTCTGCAGGATAGATCATATCTTAGGTCACAAATCAAGCCTTGGTAAATTTAGAAAATTTGAAATCATATTAATTCTTTTCTGACCACAATGCTATAAGACTAGATATCAATTACAGGAAAAAAAAAACATAAAAAATACAAACACATGGAGGCTAAACAATACATTACTAAATAACCAAGAGCTCACTGTAGAAATCAAAGAGGATATCAAAAAATACCTAGAAACTAATGACAATGAAAAAATGACAACCCAAAACCTATGGGATGCAGAAAAAGCAGTTCTAAGAGGGAAGTTTATAGCATTAAAATCCTACTTCAAGAAACAAGAATCATCTCAAATAAACAACCTAACTTTACACCTAAAGCAATTAGAGAAAGAAGAACAAAAAAACCCCAAAGTTAGCAGAAGGAAAGAAATCATAAAGATCAGATCAGAAATAAATGAAAAAGAAATGAAGGAAACGATAGCAAAGATCAATAAAACTAAAAGCTGGTTTTTTGAGAAGATAAACAAAATTGTAAAACAATTAGCCAGACTCATCAAAAAAAAAAAGGGAGAAGACTCAAATCAATAGAATTAGAAATGAAAAAGGAGAAGTAACAACTGACACTGAAGCAATACAAAGAATCATGAGAGATTACTACAAGCAACTATATGCCAATAAAATGGGCAACCTGGAAGAAATGACAAATTCTTAGAAAAGCACAACTTTCCGAGACTGAACCAGGAAGAAATAGAAAATATAAACAGACCAATCACAAGCACTAAAATTGAGACTGTGATAAAAAATCTTCCAACAAACAAAAGCCCAGGACCAGAAGTCTTCACAAGCGAATTCTATCAAGCATTTAGAGAAGAGCTAACACCTATCCTTCTCAAACTCTTACAAAATATAGCAGAGGGAGGAACACTCCCCAACTAATTCTACTAGGCCACCATCACCCTGATACCAAAACCAGTCAAAGATGCCACAAAGAAAGGAGACTACAGACCAATATCACTGATATACATAGATGTAAAAATCCTCAACAAAATACTGCCAAACAGAATCCAACAGCACATTAAAAGGATCATACACTATGATCAAGTGGGGTTTATCCCAGGAATGCAAGGATTCTTCATATACGCAAATCAATCAATGTGATATACCATATTAACAAATTGAAGAATAAAAACCATATGATCATCTCAATAGATGAAGAGAAAGCTTTCAACAAAATTCAACACCAATTTATGATAAAAATCCTCCAGAAAGTAGGCATAGAAGGAACTTACCTCAACATAATAAAGGCCACATATGACAACCCCACAGAAAACATCATTCTCAATGGTGAAAAACTGAAACCATTTCTACTAATATCAGGAAGAAGACAAGGTTGTCCACTCTCACAACTATTATTCAACATAGCTTTGGAAGTTTTAGCCACAGCAATCAGAGAAGAAAAAGAAACAAAAGGAATCCAAATCAGAAAAGAAGAAAAACTGTCACTGTTTGCAGATGTCATGATATTTACATAGAGAATCCTAAAGATGCTACCAGAAAACTACTAGAGCTTATCAATGAACTTGGTAAAGTAGCAGGATACAAAATTAATGCACAGAAATCTCTTGCATTCCTATACATTAATGATGAAAAATCTGAAAGAGAAATTAAGGAAACACTCCCATTTACCATTGCAACAAATAGAATAAAATACCTAGGATTAAACTTACCTGAGGAGACAAAAGACCTGTATGCAGAAAACTATGACACTGATTAAATAAATTAAAGATGATACAAACAGATGGAGAGACATACCATGTTTTTGGATTGGAAGAATCAACACTGTGAAAATGACTGTACTACGCAAAGCAATCTACAGATTCAATGCAATCCCTATTAAACTACCAATGTCATTATTCACAGAACTGGAACAAAAAATTTCACAATTTGTATGGAAACACGAAAGACCCCAAATAGCCAAAGCAATCTTGAGAAAGAAAAATGAAGCTGAGGAAAGAGGCTCCCTGACTTCAGACTATACTAAAAAGCTACAGTAATCAAGACAGTATGGTACTGGCACAACATCAAAAATATAGATTCATGGAACAGGATAGAAAGTCCAGAGGTAAACCCACACACACATGGTCACCTTATCTTTGATAAATGAGGCCAGATTATACAATGGGGAAAAGACAGCCTCTTCAATAAGTGGTGCTGGGAAAACTGGACAGCTACATGTAAAAGAATGAAATTAGAACACTCCCTAACACGATACACAAAAATAAACTCAAAGTGGATTAAAGACTTAAATGTAAGGCCAGACAGTATAAAACTCTTAGAGGAAAACATACGAAGAACACTATGACATAAATCACAGCAAGATCCTTTTTGACCCACCTCCTAGAGAAATGGAAATAAAAACAAAAATAACAAATGGGACCTAATGAAACTTAAAAGCTTTTGCACAGCAAAGGAAACCATAAACAGCATGAAAAGACAACCCTCACAATGGGAGAAAATATTTGCAAATGAAGCAACTGACAAAGGATTAATCTCCAAAATATACAAGCAGGTCACGCAGCTCAATACCAAAAAACCAAACAACCCAATCCAAAAATGGGCAGAAGATGTAAATAGACATTTCTCCAAAGAAGATATACAGATTGCCCATAAACACATGAAAGGATGCTCAACATCATTAATAATTAGAGAAATGCAAATCAAAACAACTATGAGGTAACACCTCACATGGTCAGAATGGCCATCATCAAAAAATTTACAGAATGTGAATGCAATATGCCTGCGACATCTGTCATCCCATTGATTGCCAGGGTTGATTCAGCTGATCTGGCTGTTTAGGCGGGTGTCCCCTTCCTCCCTCACCGCTCCATGTGCGTCCCTCCCGAAGCTGCACACTCAGTCGAAGAGGACGACCTTCCCTGATAGAGGAGGACCGTTCTTCAGTCAAGGGTATACGAGTAGTTGCGTTCCCCTGCTAGAACCTCCAAACAAGCTCTAAAAGTCCATTTGTAGGAGAACGTAGAGTAGTCAAGCTTCCAAGACTCCAGACACATCCAAATAAGGCACTGCATGTGGCAGTCTGCTGAAAAAAAGAAAAAATTTACAAACAATAAATGCTGGAGAGGGTGTGGGGCAAAGGGAACCCTCCTACACTGTTGGTGGGAATGTAAATTGATCAAGCCACTATGGAGAAGAGTACGGAGTTTCCTTAAAAAACTAAACATAGAACTACCATATGACCCAGCAATCCCACTACTGGGCATATACCCTGAGAAAACCATAATTCCAAAAGAGACATGTACCAATGTTCATTACAGCAGTATTTACAATAGCCAGGACATGGAAGCAACCTAAGTGTCCACTGACAGATGAATAGATAAAGAAGATGTGGCACATATATACAATGGAATATTACTCAGCCATAAAAAGAAACGAAACTGAGTTATTTGTAGTCAGGTGGATGAACTGAGAGACTGTCATACAGAGTGAAGTAGCAAAGTGAAGAGCAAAACAAATACCATTTTCTAACACATATATATGGAATCTAAAAAAAAAAAAAAGGTTCTAAAGAACCTGGGGGCAGGACAGGTATAAAGACACAGATGCAGAGAATGGACTTAAGCACACGGGTAGGGGGAAGTGTAAGCTGGGACGAAGTGGGAGAGTGGCATTGACATATATGCACTACCAAATGTAAAATAGATAGCTAGTTGGAAGCAGCTACATAGCACAGGGAGATCAGCTTGGTGCTCTGTGACCACCTAGAGGGGTGGGATAGGGAGTGTGAGAGGGAGACCCAAGAGGGAGGGGATATGGGATATAAGTATACATATAGCTGATTCACTTTGTTATACAGCAAAACCAACACAATAATGTAAAGCAATTATACTCCAATAAAGATGTTAAAAAATGAGTACTGAAACAAGGATTAAGCACAGGAAATCTATAGATATTATTACACTAAGGACACTTCCAAATTTAAAGTTATGTATGATCTTTTCATTTCTACTGAATTCCATCTCATTTCTATCATGGCTCTCCCATACCCAATAGCATAGTGACCCCTGACAATTTGTCCCCCAAAAGGTAATACCATCAGACTTCCAGGTTTTGAAAGAGTGCTGATATATCAGGTTGACAAGGTCAAGGTTTAAGCCACAGTTTTGTCATTTACTATTTTTGAAGATTTATCATTTCTCTTTCCTTTATGGACCTCAGTTTTCTCATTCTGAGAAAAATAACTTTATTATTTTTTTAAGTACCTGTTTTTTTTTTTGTTGTTGTTTTTTTTTGCTATGTTTCCATCTTTGAAATTCCTTGATATGCAAGTGGGTAAAATATTTACATATTTATGAAAATTTGGACTGGTATGCTGTAACATTGGAAATACACATTGTATAATGTTTTACTATTTAGATTATCTCTTTCTCTAAGACATGGAGATAAAGATATGGAGGAATAAGATAAATGGTGGGGAAATTTGCAGAAGCTAAATATGAGAAGCAAACCACAAAATTAAGAGGGTACCTAAGGTGATATTGAAGTAAGTAATAGCCATAGAAATTCAAGAAAAAAGTATATGACAGGCATGGACCACTGATTTTGACATAGCTTTGGAAATATAAAACCAAGAAAATATGCCCTGGATAACAATATGACTAGGTGGTTTTAAATACATTCGTGGATTATATTTCAAGATTTTTGGTTAATGTCTGTGTCACTTAACTTTTGTGTGTGTGTGTGTGTGTGTGTGTGTGTGTGTTTGATGAAGCAAACCAAACCAAAACAAAAAGGGTTAAAACTACAAACATGTATGTAACTTATCCTTTTATGGGTTGATAAATTGAACTTCGCTTAGGTGGAATGTTCTACTGACCTGGGTCAGGCTCAGCCAAGTTCAGTTTCACTCACTCAAGCATCAGTTTAGTCTGCAGCCAGTTTGGCTGGAGGATGGATCGTTTACGCTCAACAGAGTCAGTTCTTCATCCTTTACTGGGCTATCTTGGACCTATTTACATGCTATCAGTGGCAGGTGTTGAGGAGTTCAGTTCCTGCCAAAAGTCTATATGTGATTTTTCAGGCCCAATCAAAGGCAATTATAAAGGCATTTCCTGATGGGCATTTTCCTACGGGCATCTCCTGAAGAAGTTGCCCTCCCTGTGCCAGACATGGTGCACAGTTAGTGCATTGCAGCCTCTGAAGGGAGTTGCCTTTGAGGGCACAGGCCCTGCCATGCTCTTGAACTTATCTGCATTTCTAGCTCTGGTGCCTGCTTTCAGAGGCCTCTTTATCTAAGGCCATCAGCAGAGAACTCTGGCAAGACCTCTATTTAGAGGGAGACAGGAAAGGTCCACTTTGAAGATACATTTTTTTCCACTTTGACTCAGTACTTAACACTTTTGCCTTTCCCTCCCCTGCCCACTTCCTTCAGCTCCAGGTCCATAAAACTGCACGAACCTTTTGTTTGGGGCTCCAGCAGTGAGATGATTCCTGACATCTGTGTTGGTCCACCTGGCCTTCGACCTTCAGGGAAACGGGAAGAGTCCAAGCTTTCTCCAGTTTAGCCCCTTCCTTATATTATTTCAGGAAGTGATTAAAGCCTTGACCATCCTCTCATTTTGGCTTATTGTCTTCATCAGTTAGTAGCACACTTGGCAGCACAACTCAGTTCTCTGCAGCTCAGCTGAGCTCTAGACGGCAATTCAAAGAGCAAGAATGAAAACACATAAAGCTGACTGAGACCCAGGTTTCCAACTCACATAATGTTGCCTTCAGTGTCTCGGCAAGTCAGCCATCCTAGATTAAAGAAGGGGAAAAAGAGACCCACATAATGGAGAAACTGTAATGAATTGTGGACATTTTTACACTTTCTACAATGTCACTCTGGGGATGTAGTTTTATGGCACAATTCAGGGGTCTATCACCTGTTCTTTCCTCTTTGGTATTTCTTGATGGTCAGTTGTGCCTTGAAGTATTATTCACCTGTTAAAGTATATTAGTAACCAAAGGTGTGACTGCAGTGTAGAATTTAAATACTGGGGCCTGAAGAGTAAAGTCACAGAATCTCCAGACCGAAAGGAGAAGTAAAAGTGAGGGCTAAAATTGGCTAAAAACTGGGAATGTTTATTTCAAGAGGAAAAATTTAGTTTTAAGATAATAGTTGTAGAAGAAGGAATAACCTTATTCTATATTATCCCAAAGGGAAGAATTATATAAAAAGCTGAAAGCTAAGATATCAAGATTTAAATGTGTAATATGGAAGATATTTGTAACAATTACAACCTTCTGAAAATAGAACAGACTGACTTGTAAAAAATTAAAGGAGATGTAGAGTGACTGCAGTATCAGAGATTTTAAAATGAGAAAACTTTTCGTATCTTTTATAGTCACAAAATTATTTGGTTTTATGTCCTGTCCTCTCATTTATTAAATCTAGTTTTTCACTGAGTTTTTCTTACTCCATCAAAACAAATTAAAATATATAAATATAAGTGAATTGTTGTTTTTAGTAGGAATGAATAGAAAACTAAACTGTGTTTCACATATATGTTACTGATTTAGAGATGCACTCATCAGCCTAAGTGTGTGTGTGAATGTACCTGGGTATTAAAGTATGACACCCTGGAAGGAACTGGAATGTGAAATACTAACCCTCATAATGTGTTGTCTGCATTCCTTTATAAAAAGGTTATGATTTTGCTATTTATATCAAGCAATACCTTTATCAAGGTAGATTTATTTAGTTTAGCACTTGATTTCAAGATAAGGTGCAGTATTTTTGTGCAGTTTTAAGAATCCTTTCAATTTCCCAGGAGAATATATTTACTAACTAAAAATTATGTTAGCATTAACTCAAACAAAATTAGTCTTTTGAGTTTTGGCACTTACTATATGTGTGAATGTGAGCATACTACAGTTTAGTTTCTTCATTAGTAAAGCAAGGATAATAAGATTAACACCATTTTAAGTTTTTTGTGTTTTCAATTTGACAGAGTATGCAAAAAAGCATTTTGCATGATGCCTTACAAAAAATAAATGATGAATAAATGTTACTTATCACTACTGTCATCGTGGTCATCATCATAATTATCATCATTACTGTAATTAGAAAACTATATGATATAATAATGCAAAGTACAGACTTTGGAATCTACCGCTTTGGGTTCAAGTCTTAGTTCAGTCACTGAATAGCTGGTGACTCTAGATTTAATTAAGTCATCTGTATTTCGGTTTCCTCATCTATAACATGGGAATCATGTTACCAAATTATTATAGTTGTTTGAGTATTCAGTTAAGATGATGGATGTAACATTCTTAGAACAATGCCAGAATCATAGCAAATACTCCAAAAATGTAAGCTACTATTATTAGATTTATTATGATGGAGTTTGATTTTCATCACCATTACATCAGAGGAGGTAACTTCTTGAAGCAACTGTAGTAGACTGCAGTCATGAGGGTTTTTTTGTCATTGTTCTTTGTGAAAAGCATCTAAATATTCCTATAATTTACAGATTTATTTACTGATTCACACACTATGTACCAAATAATACAACATATGGATGACTTGTAAATAAATGAACCAAAAATTGTAATAGTACAATTATATACTTGTGTCAAGTAGAGCTTTTTAATCAGTAATTTTCTGTTAAATATTAGACACTTGAGCTTCATTCTTTTTTCAATATTTATTTATCAAAAATGTGTGTGAGAACCGAGGTTATGGCAGGAACTATAATTTCCTGATCTATTTTCTCATTGAACTTACATTCTAACGAAATAGTAAAACATTAAAATCATTTAAAAATATATTTTGGTGTTTAGTTTTAATTTGCCAGGGGACGTTGATGTAGTAAGTAAAGAAAAACCCAAAGATCCAATTTAGACTGAAACTAAGAAAGACATCTAGAATATCTTTACACTTTCTCATCTTAATTTTCTCCTTGAGTCAATCACTTATGAAGTTTTCCCACAATACAGCTTCCAATTCTGTCTTTACAACATTCATCTTTTATTAAGTTCCTTCTCCATTCTTCAAAAAAGAATCTTATTGTAATTGTTTACATGTCTCTCTCTCTCTCTAGATCATATTTTCAGTGAGGGCAGCAGCCCATGGAATTAGTTTCATGGAATTGTCAATTGTGGCATGGACTTTAAGAAAGTAAATGGTTTCAGTAAATGGAATTATAGAGATACCATGATGCATCCATGACTTAGGGCCCAAAATACAATGATAATTTTGCCTGTTGAAAGAGTAACTTCTATGTTAGAAAGAAAACTTGAATTATGTTCACAAAATAAAGTCACATTCTCTGCTGTTAAAAAAGTGTCACTGGTTATTCAGTGAGCCAACTTGCATGTAATCTGATTATATGAAATACAATCTTCACTTTTTTTCATAAATAAATTGTGTTGCTGTGTTGGCCTGTTTTACTTTCCCTAGTTCTAGAAACAGACATTTGATATGGGGAGACTGTGTATTGATCTTTGAAGATTCAGTATATGTTATTTCAAATGCTTTTAGAATAAAAAAAAGGAAAAGAAAAAAAAATTCCCTTAGGTAACAATGTTTTTTTCAAACACTAGTGTGGAAATAGCCTGACACACACACATTATTAAAAGGGTTTATTGATTTTTCTTAGAGAAGCAACTTAACAATTTCATTCACAACGTTTTAAAGTATAGGAGTTTATTTCACTTGCATCATGATGACTGTGAGAGTTCTACAGACTTCTCAAAGGCTGTGACATAAAACTTGAAATCAAAGCAAGCACCTTGAGATTTTCTAAACATTATCGATCACTTCCACTGCTCATTATACACTCTATTATGACTCTTCTCTTGATTTCATTGTTCAACCACCTTAAGAATGATTTTAGTTCAGTTAAGACTGAACTAAGTTCTTATATTAATAATAGTAAAATAAACTAAAATACCCTCTTTCAATCAGTAGGGTGTGTCTAGTTCTATGGATGTATTAATTTTGATGATTCTAATGTAATTATTTTTTCAGAATGCACAGCAAAACCATACAGGTAATGTCAACAGTTTATCACATATTTCTACCTAATGATTAGAGTTTTGAATCATAAAGGAAACAAAATAGCTTTTTAAATTAATAGGCTGAACTAAGGGATTACATACTTCACTCAACATATATAAGCTGGGCATAATTATTTTCTTAATAAGATGACAAAATACACACCATATCAAATACTCTGAATGGAATAAATTGAACCACTCCTAAATCTGTAAATGTTTCTATTTAATTTTCCTTTAGAATTTATTTATTTATTTATTTTGCTTAATGCTAATCCTAGTATATTCAAATTGGAATAATCATAAAACAAAGCCATGTAATCCTCATTTGGTTCTGGAATCTTCTCTGCAATATTTCTGCCAACTGAATGATAAACTACTTACCAAATACAGTATTTTTTTACTTATCTGAATTAAAATGTATTTTGTAGAGCCAAAGTCTGAGTCTCTGTAACTTTATCCAGTAGCCAAGTTCATTTGCCCATGTTTTTATATATTTATTCATTTAAAATATAATTATTGATTATCAAGATTTATACTGGTGAGCAAGACAGACTGGGTTCACATTCCCCTGAAGATTTAAGTCTAATGAGAGAGTATTGATCAAATAATTCACAAAAGAATGAGAAATTACTAGTGTGATAAATGTTATAAAGAGATGGTTTAGATGCCAGGGGAAGCTTTACATGTTGAAGAGAAGTTAATGGAGTAAATGAGGAAAGGAGAAGTCAGTGTGAAGAGCCAACATTTATAAAGTTCCTTTTGGAATGTGAGACAGCAGAGCATAGATATGAGATGCATATGAGGTAAAATATACATGTGGAGGGGTCATGAGGAATCAAAGATAATTTCAAATTTGTGTATGGTGGAACAGAATGGATAATGGTGGTAGCATAAAATAAATACAATAAATACAAAAATTGTAAAGAAACTTTATGAAGAATAAAATAAGAAATCAATGAAATTTGAAGTTTAAGCAGCACAGAAAAAATTAATCAGCTCAAAAGTTGATATTTGGGAGCAAGACTTAAAAACAATGCACAAACCTTTAAAAACACCAACCAGGAAAAAGAGAAAAGAATTCACAAGTCAGGAACATTATAAATAAAAAGGACATCTTAACTACAGTGTAGCAGGCATTATAAGGCTAATAAAAAGTACCATCACAAATTTATGGCAATAGATTTGATAAAATAAAAATAGTTATAAGAAAATCTAACTTGCTAACACCTAATCTGACTCAGGATGAAACTGAAAGCCTGAATAATATTGTTACAATAATTAAACTTATTGAAGTCATATCTTAACATCTTTTCTACAAGGAAAACAACAATCCAGGCTTTAAAGCTTATTTCTATCAAATTTTCAAGTCTCGTATCAATTTGATGTTTTTCAGAGAAAGAGTGAATGCTCTGCATCTCATTCTATGGGGCTAATATAACCTTGATGATCAATACTAGAAAAATAATGTGAGAAATGATAATTATAGGCTTACTTGGTCCATGAATATAGATGCATACATCCTAAACAAATTCAATAAAATTTCCAATAACACAAATTAGAAAATAAAGCAATTGGTAAGTTAATGTCATCCTATAGTCAGCTCTCTTTGTTTAGAATAAAAGAAGGTTAAAATTGTATCTTAGGAAAGAAGAGGAAGAAAATGAACAGAGGGGAATGGCCTGCTGGAGCAGTGGCATGAAATCCTATTTTGAGGATCAGGGGTGTAGAGATTAGGTCCTTATGTTTTTAATGTTTTCCCAGGTCAGTAACTCTTGATTGGGCCAATAATATTGGCTTTAATGATTCAGAATAATTGTGAAATCTGCAGTATTGTCCTGAAAGTCCAGGAATGTGTCATTTTTAAATGACAGAAATTATACACACATGCACACACAAACACAGAGACACATTTATGCCTGGTCATAAAACAGCTATCATGCAGTACCTGTGAATTTGGGCTTGCATTGAAAAGATGCAGGAAAATCCTTCTGTGACTCTCTGCCAGGCCTACTGGTGTTGTTTCTTAATCTCATTGTATTAACAAGTCGAGTTTTGCAATATTTTTTTTTTTTTTTTTTTTTTTTTAGCTAATTGGGCCTCTCACTGTTGTGACCTCTCCCGTTGTGGAGCACAGGCTCCAGACGCGCAGGCTCAGCGGCCATGGCTCATGGGCCCAGCCACTCCGCGGCATGTGGGATCTTCCCGAACCGGGGCACGATCCAGGGCATGAACCCGCGTCCCCTGCATCGGCAGGCGGACTCTCAACCACTGCGCCACCAGGGAAGCCCTGCAATATGTTTTCATTTATTTATTTATTTTTTGCAATATGTTTTTAAAAAGCCAACATTTACTATACTAGGATTTTCTTAGCTATGCAAGGATGTTTAAATATTATACTTTTAAACGTCATTAACTCTATTAAGAGATTAAAGGAGATAAATATGATCATCTCAGTAGATACAGAAAAAGGTTCTAATAGAATTTAATATGTATTCATAATTAAGAAAAACAAACCAAATCAACAAGCATAAACTATTTTGGAACTAGGTCCTCTGGAACATAATTTTCAGGAAGAGAAGGCATTTGGCATATTCTGTTTATTGGTATATCATCTCAGTATCTGGAACAGTTCCTTGCACATAGAAAACAATATGTTAACTTTTGATTGAATGAATAAAACTTTTTTTAATTTGATGAGTGCTACACATCTAACTCAAAATATTGATAAGCAACAACTTAAATGGGTACATGTTAGAAGCATTTCTTTCAAAATTGAGAATTATACCCTCTATTTCCTCTCCTATTCAATTTTTGCACTGGAGGCTTTATACAGTCCAATAAGAAAATAAAATTAAATAAATACATAGAAAATGGAAAGAGGAAAATAAAACTATTATTTGTCATCAATGATTTTCTACATGGGAAACACAAACAGATAGGTAGACAATTCATTATAAATAGAGAAGATTAGAAGGCTCACTGGATATGATTTAAAAGGCCAATTTTATTTCTGAACATCAGCAACAAATATTTGAACAACAGATTTATGATATAATTTATAATAGCAATAAAGCTATTTCATTTGGGAATAAATTTGGCAAGGAACGTGCAAGAATTTTTTAATGATGAATAATAAAACAATGTAATAAAAGGCATGAAAGAAAATGGAGAAATTTCCCATGTTTAGAAGGCTTAATATTATACAGTATCATTTTCCCAACTTATTATAGAACACCCTTAGTGATCAATAAAACGCCTCTAAGAAATATCCAAACAGGGATTTTTGTGACATTTAACAAAGCAGTACATGTTTTACAAGAAAAAGTATACAACTAAGACAGCTTGGAAAAGACCAAGAAAAGTGGAGATGCATCACCAAGTTATCAGGTTGCCTCTCAAAGTTAGAGTAAGTAGTATAATGTGTTACAGGTAAAAAGACAGAACTGACCAATGGAACAGAAAAGAGAGACAAGAAACAGACCCATACATATATAGAAATCTGATAGACACCTGGTGGTCTGACATATCATTAGGAAAAGAACATGTATTCAATGAAGAGAGTTTTAACCAATGTTTATTTGGAGGGGTAAAGTTAAATTGGGAGCCTGACACACATCATAAATAAAATTTTCATGTGTTGGATAGTTTCTGGGTTCCTTATTGTGCTCCACTGGTCTATAGTTTTGCTAATCTCACACTCCTGTTTGGAATATTTTTATTTTGATATCATGTCTTATCCCTTATTCAGTTTGTTTGTCTCCCTTTCTTCACTTTGTTACTCAGATCAATCAGTTTGCAATAGTGGAAAAAATAATTTTCAAGACAGCATGCTCCATTAGAATAGTATTAAATATCTGTTTGAATTCTTTTGCAGGAGGCAATAAATAACATAATCGGAAGATTAATACACTTGGGTTCATGAATTCAGAGGATCATAAATGGGAGTACATGAACCTTGTGAAATAGGGTGAGAATTCAGTTTTATATGACTATGTGTATTTTTAAAGGGGGCACAATGTGTTTTTAGCATATATTTGACCTATTGGACTTTTTTTTTTTTTTTTTTTTTTTTTGCGGTACACGGGCTTCTCACTGTTGTGGCCTCTCCCGTTGCGGAGCACAGGCTCCGGATGCACAGGCTCAGCGGCCATGGCTCACGGGCCCAGCCACTCCACGGCATGTGGGATCTTCCTGGACCAGGGCATGAACCCGCGCCCCCTGCATCAGCAGGCGGACTCTCAAGCACTGCAACATCAGGGAAGCCCTTGGACATTATTTTATTCATTCTGCATTAGAAAATTTTAAGGCAAATACTCTTGTTTTCAGTCTTTGAACTGCTGTTGCATTTACATTTTAATGAAAACTTATCATTTTCATTCACCACCATGTAAAACAACTTCGCAGGTTTAATGCCCTTTTTTTTTTTTTTTTTTTTGTGGTACGCGGGCCTCTCACTGTCGTGGCCTCTGCCGTTGCAGAGCACAGGCTCTGGAGGCGCAGGCTCAGCGGCCATGGCTCACTTGCCCAGCCACTCCGCGGCATGTGGGATCTTCCCGGACCAGGGCACAAACCCGTGTCCCCTGCATCGGCAAGCAGACTCTCAACCACTGCGCCACCAGGGAAGCCCTACCCTTCTTTTCAAAGATAAAGAAGTAATATGGTGGCCTCACTTTCTTTGTTTCTAAAATGAAAAGGTAAAGAAATATTTTTCTAGAGCTGAAAAATATTTTCAGTTCTAATGTTTGGCTTCTTTGCTGTATATTCAGTCTTTATTACTCACGGGATTATTTGCATCTGCCTTAATAAAGTGATTCTTGTTAAAATCAGTAATATACATCATTTAAAAAAAGGTGAAACGCATATCTTAGTAGCTCTTCTGTTACCTAATGATTTAAGAGGAAATGAGACCAATAGAGCTGATAATAAATATTCTCCTGTGATGAATTTATTGCAGTTTAGAAAGCTATAGCTCCGATACCATGTTTCATGCAGAAAAATAACTTTCAACATAATCATCATAAAAATATAGATTTTTTTGTGGCATGCTCACAGAAGTATGAAATTTTTATAAGGTTTCATTGACCCTTCAAATCCTATGAAAGAGTAAATACTTGATTCAAAGAAGCTTACACTTATTAATAAAAGTTTATGAACTTTGAAAATTGTGGAAGGTGGTGATATGTAGACACTAAAATAATTTCACAAACCTAAATTTAATTAACATCTTCTGAGATCAGTGTGCCTTTCTACAGTTAATCTATTTCCATAATGTGCCTAGGAGGCAAGTAGAATTTTTAAAATCTCTGCTAGTTATTAAAAATAAACAATGATAAGCTTTTGAGTACTGTTTCCATAAAATATTAGCTGTTTGTGTCCAGATTGCTTTAGATGACAGCTTCAGAGTCCACAGAGCTATCTGAGAATGGCAGATAATTTCAAATGCTATTACATTCCCATTATATTTGAGAATGAAACAGTACAATAACCTGGCAGCCCTGAAGACAATAATCTCTATAAAGACCAATCAGTGAGCTAACTGTCAAATCATACCTCTTGGTAAAGAAGGGAATCCTTGATGACATTTTGCAGAGCTCCTATCTCAAAAGAGGTCCTACCCTTTGTGATCTTTTAGCATGGTGATTTAACACAAGGCAGTTCTGTACATGGGAAAATGTTCAAACTCTATCCAAAAGTTTGTGACATACCAGATGCTGAGGCAAATGTGGACACTTACAACATGGATTGCTTTACCAATGCAGGAGGAAAATCATTCTTCCTTTTGGATTGTATAGTATAGCATAAGCCTTTATACTTCATATTTTAAATTTCTACTAAATAAAAAAACACCTCAATTTTTTCTAGGTTTTGAAGATGCACAGAGATGAAAAAAAGAATTTAAAGATCTAGGCTCCAGTGCAAGTTTCACTTAAAGACCACCAAGGCCAGTTTTTAAAGTGAGATGTGGAAAAATTCTATCTGTGAAGTAAAGAGTAGTTTACCACTGACTCTGTCATAGCCTCACAAACTAAGAGGCTACTTAGACAGAAATCATTCCAGAATCATTCATTCAACCTTTTCATTTTAAGGATGAAGAAAGCTTAAACTCATGGAGTTTCACTTTCTTTCCTCTCTGTATCATTCTCTGCCCTATTGATGATTACATGCAAGGTATGTCTGATAGAGACACCCAAGACCACACACTCTGCTTTATTCCTTCACATAATTATCAAAATTTAACCCTCTGTAGGTAATTATCTCAAGTCTCTGCTCTCAGCTAACAACTAAATAAACCATTTAATGCATTATGCCTCTGGTATGAGTTGGTCCTAAAAATGGTATGGTTTTTTGTATTTCTTATCTCATAGACACTAGTAAGGATGTGTTTCTAGCATCCTGGAATAAGATTTAAACTGAAATTCAGTCATACCACATAAACATACACATTTTCACAATAAAGAGTTAGATGCCTGAGAATTAGAAAGCAGAATGATGAACAAGCTTCATAACAGGTAAATATAGGCATACCTCAGAGATACTGCAGGTTCAGTTCCAGATCACCCTAATAAAGTGAATATTGCAATAAAGCTAGTCACACGAATTTTTTGGCTTCCCAGTGCATGTTATTAGACTATAGTCTATTAAGTGCAATAACATTATGTCTCAAAAAACGATGTATATACTTTAATTAAAAAATATTTTATTGGGCTTCCCTGGTGGCACAGTGGTTGAGAATCCGCCTGCCAGTGCAGGGGATACGGGTTTGATCCCTGGTCCGGGAAGATCCCACATGCCACGGAGCATCTAAGCCCATGAGACACAACTACTGAGCCTGTGCTCTAGAGCCTGTGAGCCACAACTACTGAGCCCGTGTGCCGCAACTACTGAAGCCGCGCGCCTAGAGCCCGTGCTCTGCAATGAGAAGCCACCGCAATGAGAAGCCCATGCACTGCAACAAAGAGTAGCCCCTGCTCGCCGCAACTAGAGAAAGCCCTGGCACAGCAGCAAAGACCCAACACAGCCAAAAATAAATAAATAAAATAAGTAACTTTATTTAAAAAAATACTTTATTGCTAAAAAAATGCTAACCATCATCTGAGCCTTCAGTGAGTCATAATCTTTTTGCTAGTGGAGCATCCTGCTTCTATGTTGTTGGCTTCTGATTGACCAGGGTGGTGGTTGTTAAAGGTCAGGTGGCTGTGGAAATTTCTTAAAATAAGACAACAGTGAAGTTTGCCATATTGATTGATTCTTCCTTTCATGAACGATTTCTCTGTAGCATACAAGGCTGTTTGATAGCACTTTACCCACAGTAAAACTTCTTTGAAAATTGGAGTCAATCCTCTCAAATCCTGTCACTGCTTTATCAACTAATTTTATGTCATAGTCTAAATCCTTTGTTGACATTTCAACAATCTTCATAGAATCTTCACCAGGAGAAGATTCCATCTCAAGAAAACATTTTTTTGTTAATCCATAAGATGGAACTCCTCATTTGTTAAAGTTTGATCATGAGATTGCAGCAATTCAGTCACATCTTCAGGCTCCCCTTCTAATTCTAGTTCTCTTGCTATTTCCACCACATCTGCAGTTCCTTCCTCCACTGAATTCTTGAATCCCCGAAAGCTGTCCATGAGGGTTGGAATCAACTTCTTCCAAACCCCTGTTAATGCTGATATTTTGACTTCTTCCCATGAATCACAAATGTTCTTTATGGCATCTAGAATGTTGAATCCCTTCTAGGAGGTTTTCAATTGACTTTAGCCAAATCCATCATAGGAATCACTATGGCAGCTATAGCCTTACAAAACATAATTCGTAAATAATGGCTTGAAAGTCAAAATTAGTCTTTGACCCTTGGACTGCAGAATGGATGTTTTGTTAGCAGGCATGAAAATGACATTAATCTCCTTGTATCTCTCTAGCAGAGCTCCTGGGTGACCAGACACACTGTCAATGAGCAGTAATATTTTGAAAGGAATCTCTTTCTGAGCAGTAGGTCTCAACAGTGGGCTTAAAATATTCAGTAAACCATGTTGTCAACCAATGTCTGTCATCCAGGCTTTGTTGTTCCATTTATAGAGCACAGGAAGAGTAGATTTAGCATAATTCTTAAAGACCCTAGGATTTTTAGAATGATAAATGAGCACTGGCTTCAACTTAAAGTCACCAGCTGCATTAGCTCTTACCAAGAGAGTCAGCCTGCCCTTTGAAGCTTTGAAACCAGGAATTGGTTTCTCCTTTCTAGCTATGAATGTCTTAGATGGCACCTTCTTCCAATAGAAGGCTGTTTCATTCACACTGTAGCCACCTTCATTAATTATCTTAGCTAGATTTTCTGGATAACTCATTGCAACTTCTACATTGGCACTTGCTGCTTCATCTTGCAGTGTTACATTATGGAGACAACTTCTTTCCTCAAACCTCATAAATCAACCTCTGCTAGCTTCCAACTTTTCTTCTGCAGCTCCCTCACCTTCACAGAATTGAAGAGAGTTAGGGCCTTGCTCTGGGCTAGGCTTTGGCTTAAGGGAATATTGTGGCTGGTTTGATCTTCTATCCAGACCACTAAACTTTCTCCATATCTGCAATAAGGCTGTTTCACTTTCTTATCATTCATGTGTTCACTGGAGTAGCACTTTTAATTCCCTTCAAGAACTTTTTCTTTGCATTTACAACTTGCCTAACTGGTACAAGAGGTCAAGTTCCCCCTATCTTGGCTTTTGACATACCTTCCTCACTAAGTACAATCATTTCTAGCTTTTGATTTAAAGTGAGAGAAATGAGACTCTTCCTTTCACTTGAACACTTAGAGGCCATTGTAGGATTATCAATTGGCCTAACTTCAATATTTTAGTGTCTCAGGGAATAATAGGGGACATGGGGAGACAGAAAGATGAGGAAACAGTTAGTTGGTGGCACAGTCAGAACACACACAACATTAATCTTTTAAGTTCACCATCTTACATGGGTGCAATTCATGGTGCTCCCAAAACAGTTACAATAGTAACATCAGAGATCACTGATCATGGATCATCATAACAAATATAAAAATAATGAAAAGTTTGAAGTATTGTGAGAATTACTAAAATGTGACACAGGGACCCAAAGTGAGCAAATGTTGAAAAAATGGCACCCATAAACTTACTCAATGCAGGGTTCCATAAATGTTCAACTTGTAAAAAGTGAAGTATCTGTGAAATGCAGTAAAGAGAAGCACAATAAAACAAGGTGTGCCTGTACATGGATCAGGAAGAAACCTCAAACTCAAAATTTAAAGAGGGTTTGGAATTTAGCAGTAATCAGGGTATCAGGAAAACTATAAGAAATGGGGTAAGATGCATTTCAGTAAGTTCTGTTAACTTTTGTCTCACTGGCATGGACAGATTATCATGGGCTTACTGTAAGTTTGTAAATATGTGGGCCTTTTGAAGGAAAAATAGCATTATTATGTGGGAATTAATTGCAAATACTAGGTAATTCATAGACCTTGGTAAAACAATGGACTAAAAGTATGGAAGTTTTCACAAGTCAAGCTTTAAAAGAACTTTTTTAAGTTTAACATAAAATAAGGCCAATTGATTGTGATTGTGTCTCTCATCTTAATCTCACCCTTGTTTTATTAATCAAAAGCATTTTGTGCTATTAGAGTGGATTAAACCCATTGCTAGGCACTTGTCATGCTCAAATTTTTTTCTATATGACCCAGTGTAGTAAAATGTCAAAAGGAAGCTGGTGGTTGATATAAAGTTGCTGAGGAGGAAGAAATGCAATACAATTTTATTTAGACATTGAAACTTTATAGGAAATACCACCAATGGAGTAAAATCACAGCATTCTGCATTTAAGTTATTGAAAGTCTTTTCTTCTGTATTAGGGATGTTTACCATGCTCACTTTTTGTCAGACACAATTTTGTCAAGAAAAATCAGTAGCCTTCTGAGAGAATAGTAACACTTTAAAAATGGTTACAATACTCAGTCTAACTTCCAAAAAATAATTTGCTGGACAAAAATGGAGGCTGACACTTAAGTATTTGTTAAATTAACTATGGAAGTTATATCTTTGAACTTATAAAGCTATGTCTTAGATATTTTGCTTCTCGCTTGTTTATTCTCTGATACAAACACAGCCATAAATGTGAGAAGATACCACACTCTGGTAAGGATCCATACCAAAACCCTTAATGTCTCCATGAATTTCATAAATAAAATATTAGAATTCATAAATAGTAAGTTACAGAGAAAATTAAAACAAAATAAATGGAAATCAAAATAATAAAATGGAAATTAACCAGAAGAAAACACAGGCAGGTATATAACCTCATGATATTAAAATAATTATTAATTATAGAAAGTTAAAAGAAAAAAGAAAAATGGGAAAGTTTGAGTTCATATACATTACAAATTATGCTGATCTTAAGAATATAAATAATACTAACAGTCACATGGCAAACTGGAAAACAACCTGCTATATATCACTCAGAAAATTAAATTCTTAATAAAAAAGAAAATAGACAATGAGCAAATTACCAGTTGGTGCAACTCCACCCATGCAAACAATTTCAAAAACTACAAATGGTTAATGAACACAGTAAAATGCTCAATATGACTTATAATTAAAGAAATGCAAATGAACATTCTAATATGCTACTTGTGGGAATACAAATGTATGGAAACTTTCTGGAGTGCGACTTGGCAACATTTATCCAAATCATCAAAATACCCATACTCTTTGACCCAGTTATTCCATTTTAGGAATATATCCTAAGGAAATAATCATAGATATACACAATGAATTATGCATAAGAATGTTTATTGTAGCATTATTTATGGTAGCAAAACCCTGGGACAAGGCACAGTATCCAATACTAAAGGAATAGGTGAGTAAATTACTACAAAATAAGAGAACCCAATAATACAATGCAATAGTATGTATTCCTCACAAATTTTCACATACTAAAAATGTTATAGAATACATAAAAATGAAAATACATAATAGAAACTATCAAATGCATGTTCTAATTTTCTTTAATTGTATCATTATATAATTGTATAATTTCTTTAACAGAGACATGTATTCACATATATTCCTAGAAGGAGATACCCTAAAATTTAATATTTTACATTAACGTGTGCTGTGATTATGGATGATTCCTTTCTTTCCCTTTGCTTAGTTCCGCATTTTATGAAAACTGTACATTAAACTTATACTAATTCTATCAGGAAAGACGCTACACATTAAAGAAATGTCTGTATATTTTCACTTTCTGAATATGTTAAGCAAAAAGAATTATCATTTTGAGACAAATGTGAATATGATATTAATATAGTACAAAGTGGAATGAACTATTTTTATTGTAATTGTATTGAAGGAAGTACAAATTACAAACTGATTACTCACTTATGAATAATAACATAAAGCAAAATTTTTAGAAATGTAGATGAAATTGCCAATTATAATTGTAATATGATAAGCTAACAAAATTGTGAAATTTATTTAATCATGTAAGAGGGCCATGGCTTTAAAAGTATAACTGAAGTGATATTCATATCCTACACTAAGTTACATATTTAAAAAACACAACTGTTCAAGTGTCCATAAAACATTTTCCAGTATCTTTTAAATATATTTAATATTAATATATTAATTGAAAAAAGGATGTATTCCCTGATAGTGATGCACGAAAAGTATACAGTATTTTTAAATGCATTTAAAACTCATTACTTGAGAATTTAAATATATGTTCCAAAACAATTATTGTTTCAAAAATAAAATCAAGTATGGTTTAGTAAAATAATTAAAGTAAATACAAGATTTAAAAGTTCAATATGACAAAGAGAACAGTGTTATATCAGTGCTACTCAGCAAATATGTCTTTGAAAAACATTCTTTGGGTCAATTAATTGTATTTTTAAAAAATTCAAATATGATGTTTTTATTCAGAGTGAAGAATTTTCAACATACACACATGCAATGAGGGTTGTAAAAAGGATATATAAGACTTCCTGACACAATTCTAGCAACTTTACTGTAAGTTTGAAATTATTTCAAAATATAACCTACTACAAAAAGAAATATCTGGTATAATCTCAGATCCCCTTCCCTTCCCCATACTACAGAGTCAGGAGGGTGCTCTCCCTACCCCCTACCTCCTTACACACATACACACTTGACAGGGTGTTTGAAATTTAGTTTCTTGCCTAGATAAAACAAAGTATCCTCACATTGAGAAACGCATTGTGAACACCATACTGTAAACCTGGGAATAAAAAGAGCTTACATGATAAAGTCTGAGACTCTATGATCATCCCTTCCATACCATCCCACTTCTTTACTTTGCTTTTAAAATGGTAGCATCCAGGTGGAAATGTAAATCTAGACTTTCCTTAGAAGCAAAATAAGAAATTGGTGAGCATAGCAGTCTCTGCCATAACTTGTTTTTTTTTTTAATTTGAGTGCTATAATGATAGATCAATTTTTCACCACCTTTCTCCATATCAATTAATAGCAATTGCATTCTTACAATTTCTCAGGCCAAAACCTTCAGTTGCATCTGTGACTCCCCTTTTCTTTCCCTACCACACATGGATCCATTAGTAATCCTATGAGTTTCAGTCTTTTGTAATTGTTCTCTTGGACTGCATTGCTTTTTCCTTAGTTCTTTCTTACTACCTTTTTGGATTCAAGAATTTTTCCATTTACACCCATTCACTTTACCATTATCTCTGTATATTAATTCTATACATATATGATTATTACTTTTTCTGAATAATAATAAGTTTGAAGCATCATGTCTCCTTAACCCTAAATAATTTAATATTTATTTCTTAAGGAAAAGTACATATTCTTTTTTTTTAAATTTTTATTTTATATTGGAGTAGAGTTGATTAACAATGTGTTAGTTTCAGGTGTACAGCAAAGTGATTCAGTTATACATATACATGTATCTATTCTTTTTCAAATTCTTTTCCCATTTAGGTTATTACAGAGTATTCAGCAGAGTTCCCTGTGCTATACAGTAGGCCCTCATTGGTTACCTATTTTAAGTACAGCAGTGTGTACATGTCATTCACAAACTTCAATCTGCCCTCCGCCCAAACTCCTGGTAAGCATAAATTCATTCTCTAAATCTGTAGGTCTGTTTCTGTTTGGTAAATAAGTTCATTTGTATCATTTTTTTTAGATTACACATATAAGCGATATCATATGATATTTGTCTTTCTCTGTCTGACTTACTTCGCCTAGTATGATTCTCTCCAGGTCCATCCATGTTGCAAAAAGCACATATTCTTACCAAAGCACAATTGTTTAAAAAATTAGGAAAAATCAGGAAATTATCTCATCCACAGGCAATATTCAGTTAATTAATTTTCACAATATTGCCCTTCATAGCTATTTGTTTTCCTTTTCCAGGATCAAGTACAGAGTCACATATTGCATTGAGTTGTCATGTCTCTTTAGTGGCAGTCTTTCTTTATGCTTATTGAGTTTAACATTTTTTAAAAATTGAAGTGCAGTTGACTTACAATATGATATTAGTTTCAGGTGTGCAATATAGTAATTGGACATTTTTAAAGATTACACACCATACAAAATTATTTGTAAGATACTGGCTATATTCCCTGTGCTGTACATTATATCCTTGTAACTTATTTATTATACCTAATAGTTTGTACCTCTTAATCCCCTTCACATATCTTGCTCCTCTCCTCACCTATCTTGCCTCTGGTAACCATAAGTTTGCTCTATTTCTGAGTCTGTTTCTGTTTTGTTATATTCCTTCATTTGTTTTATTTTATAGATTCAACATATAAGTGAAAAAATACAGTATTTGTCTTTCTTTGTCTCACTTAGTTCACTTGACATAATACCTTCAGGTCCATCCATGTTGTTGCAAATGGCAAAATTTCATTCTTTTTTATGACTGAGTAATATTCCTTTGTGTACATATGTACCACATCTTCCTTATCCATTCATCTGTTGATGGATACTTAAGTTGCTTCCATATCTTGGCTGATGTAAATAATGTCACAGTGAACCCTGGGGTACTACATTATTTCAAATTAGTGTTTTCATTTTCTTTGGATATATACCCAGAAGTGGAATGCTGGATTATATGGTAGTTCTACTTTTAATTTCTGAGGAACCTCCATACTGTCTTCCATAATGGCTGTATCAATTTACCTTCTAATGCTTTTAAAGACAAAAGGTCAGTTATTTTGTAGAATGACCCCTAACTTAGTGCTTTCTGATGCCTCTTCATGATTAGATTCAATGGGATGAGATTCTTTCTTTCTCTGAGTATCTTATTTAACACTGATGCTGTTTTTCCCAATTTCAGTGATTCAAGTTAGGTTTGGTGTCTTGGTTCAGGTGTTACTCCACACATTTCTCAATGCTGGTATTAGTTTATCCTTTGAAACTAATAAGTAGCTTGTAGGGATATATTTTGAAATTAAGCAACCATCCTGTTCCTGGTCAAACTTTTACCCTCTAGGTTTAGTACCCATTGGTGATTTATCACTCCTGGCATTATATTCTAAGAGATATTATTTATCCATTTGCTTATATACATGGACTCATGGATTATTACTTTATTCAACACTGGATTCATAATCCATTCCTTTTATTATTTACTTTGATGCTCAAATAGTTCCAAATTCAGCCAAAAGGGAGTTCTGTCAAACTGGCTTGTGTCATTTTGACATATTTCCATGATTCTTTGAGTTCCTGTTGTGCAATGCAATAGATTGTACCAGGCTTATATTGCTCTTTTCCAGTCCTGGAAATAATAACCATTTCCCTAATAAGCCCTGGACCCTTTTAATGGGAGATGGTATTCAGAAATCAAAATCTGGGGCTTCCCTGGTGGCGCAGTGGTTGAGAGTCCGCCTGCCGATGCAAAGGACACAGGTTCGTGCCCCGTCCGGGAAGATCCCACATGCTGCGGAGCGGCTGGGCCCGTGAGCCATGGCCACTGAGCCTGTGTGTCCGGAGCCTGTGCGCCGCAACGGGAGAGGCCACAACAGTGAGAGGCCTGCGTACCGCAAAAAAAAAAAAAAAAAAAAAAAAAAAAGAAATCAAAATCTGAAAAGAGTGCTTATTTCTTCTTTTTCTTTCTTATTCTCTGCTCTCACTCTTATTTTCACTTTCTTCTCCCTCTCTCCTTCTCTTGTCTCCCTTGCTCACATATATATGTAGAATATGAATACATATTGATACTTTCAATCCCCATCTAAAATCACTTGGTACATAGTTTTCTACTTTCCCAATGTTGAAAGTCTTTAAATAGTAAGAAACATGGATTCCATTATCCTCAACTAGAATTTACTATTTGTTTACTTCTTTTACAGGATAAAATTTACATATAATGATATTCACAAACTGAGACTGTGATTTAGTAAGTTTTATCAAGGGGATATACCCATTTAATAAATGTGATAACAAGATAAAGAAAATTTCCCTCAGACTAAGGGGTTCATCATGTCCCTTAGCAGTCAATCACAATCTTCTATATTCTTCAACCAAGAAACAATTGCATATTCTTTTTTCAACATAGATTGGTGTTGCCTACTTCAAAAGTTCACCTAAGGGAAATCATGCCACATGTACTCTTTAACTGTTCATCAAAATATCTCTGAAATTTATACATGTTGTTAAAGAAATCAGTTTGTTCCTTTTTACAGCTGAGAAGTAATTCATTGTAATGAATATAGAGTGCAGTGTGTACCCATTCTCTTGTTGATAGAATTTCATGTTATTTCAGTTTTGAGATATTATAAATAAATCTCCTGTAAACATTTATGAATACATCTTCTTTTTACAGACATATAATTTTATTTTTCTTGCCCAAGTCCTAAAGAGCATAACTGCTAGGTCAAAGGGCAACTGTATGTTCAGTATGTTCAGCTTTATAGGAAACTGCAAAACTTTTCGTAGAATAGTTGTGCTATTTTCCACTACCACCAACAATCAATGAGAATTTAGGTTATTCGACATCCATGCCAATATTTGGTACTAACAATCTTTTTAAAAATTTGGTCATTAAAGTGAAAATATAGTGGTATCTCAGTGTAATTAGAACTTAGTTGACTAATGATATTAAGCACTTTTTCATTAACGTTTAGTCCATTTATATATATGTAGAAATATATGTATAGATAGATAGATATATAGAAAATGTTTGTTCAAGTCTTTTGCCCATTTATTTATTGGATTGTTTGAACTTTAGCTCTTTAGCTGTAAAAACTTTTTTTTTTTTATTAGTTTCTGCTTTATAACAAAGTGAATCAGTCATACATATACATCTGTTCCCACATCCCTTCCCTCATGCATCTCCCTCCCTCCCACCCTCCCCATCCCACCCCTCCAGGCGGTCACAAAGCACCGAGCTGATCTCCCTGTGCTCTGCGGCTGCTTCCCACTATCTATCTACCTTACGTTTGGTAGTGTATATATGTCCATGCCTCTCTTTCCCTTTGTCTCAGCTTACCCTTCCCCTTCCCCATATCCTCAAGTCCATTCTCAAGTAGGTCTGTGTCTTTATTCCCGTTTTACCCCTAGGTTCTTCATGACATTTTTTTTTTTAAATTCCATATATATGTGTTAGCATACGGTATTTGTCTTTCTCTTTCTGACTTACTTCACTCTGTATGACAGACTCTAGGTCTATCCACCTCATTACAAACAGCTCAGTTTCGTTTCTTTTTATGGCTGAGTAATATTCCATTGTATATATGTGCCACATCTTCTTTATCCATTCATCCGATGATGGACACTTAGGTTGTTTCCAGCTCCGGGCTATTGTGAATAGAGCTGCAATGAACATTTTGGTACATGTCTCTTTTTGAATTATGGTTTTCTCAGGGTATATGCCTAGTAGTGGGATTGCTGGGTCATATGGTAGTTCTATTTTTAGTTTTTTAAGGAACCTCCATACTGTTCTCCATAGTGGCTGTACCAATTCACATTCCCACCAGCAGTGCAAGAGTGTTCCCTTTTCTCCACACCCTCTCCAGCATTTATTGTTTCTAGATTCCTTGATGATGGCCATTCTGACTGGTGTGAGATGATATCTCATTGTAGTTTTGATTTGCATTTCTCTAATGATTAATGATGTTGAGCATTCTTTCATGTGTTTGTTGGCAGTCTGTATATCTTCTTTGGAGAAATGCCTATTTAAGTCTTCTGCCCATTTTTGGATTGGGTTGTTTGTTTTTTTGCTATTGAGCTGCATGAGCTGTTTATAAATTTTGGAGATTAATCCTTTGTCAGTTGCTTCATTTGCAAATATTTTCTCCCATTCTGAGGGTTGTCTTTTGGTCTTGTTTATGGTTTCCTTTGCTGTGCAAAAGCTTTGAAGTTTCATTAGGTCCCATTTGTTTATCATTGTTTTTATTTCCATTTCTCTAGGAGGTGGGTCCAAAAGGATCTTGCTGTGATTTATGTCATAGAGTGTTCTACCTATGTTTTCCTCTAGGAGTTTGATAGTTTCTGGCCTTACATTTAGGTCTTTAATCCATTTTGAGCTTATTTTTGTGTATGGTGTTAGGCAATGATCTAATCTCATACTTTTACATGTCCCTGTCCAGTTTTCCCAGCACCACTTATTGAAGAGGCTGTCCTTTCTCCACTGTACATTCCTGCCTCCTTTATCAAAGATAAGTTGGCCATATGTGCGTGGGTTTATCTCTGGGCTTTCTATCCTGATCCACTGATCTATCTTTCTGTTTTTATGCCAGTACCACACTGTCTTAATTACTGTAGCTTTGTAGTATAGTCTGAAGTCAGGCAGCCTGATTCCTCCAGCTCCGTTTTTCGTTCTCAAGATTGCTTTGGCTATTCGGGGTCTTTTGTTTTTCCAAACAAATTTTGAAATTTTTTGTTCTACTTCTGTGAAAAATGCCAGTGGTAGTTTGATAGGGATTGCATTGAATCTGTAGATTGCTTTGGGTAGTAGAGTCATTTTCACAATATTGATTCTTCCAATCCAGGAGCATGGTATATCTCTCCATCTATTTATATCATCTTTAATTTCTTTCATCAGTGTCTTATAATTTTCTGCATACAGGTCTTTTGTCTCCTTAGGTAGGTTTATTCCTAGATATTTTATTCTTTTTGTTGCAATGGTAAATGGGAGTGTTTTCTTGATTTCATTTTCAGATTTTTCATCATTAGTGTACAGGAATGCCAGAGATTTCTGTGCATTAATTTTGTATCCTGCTACTTTACCAAATTCATTGATTAGCTCTAGTAGTTTTTCGGTAGCATCTTTAGGATTCTCTATGTATAGTATCATGTCATCTGCAAACAGTGACAGCTTTACTTCTTCTTTTCCAATTTGGATTCCTTTTATTTCCTTTTCTTCTCTGATTGCTGTGGCTAAAACTTCCAAAACTATGTTGAATAAGAGTGGTGAGAGTGGGCAGCCTTGTCTTGTTCCTGATCTTAGTGGAAATGGTTTCAGTTTTTCACCATTGAGGACGATGTTGGCTGTGGGTTTGTCATATATGGCCTTTATTATGTTGAGGAAAGTTCCCTCTATGCCTACTTTCTGCAGGGTTTTTATCATAAATGGGTGTTGAATTTTGTCGAAAGCTTTCTCTGCATCTATTGAGATGATCATATGCTTTTTCTCCTTCAACTTGTTAATATGGTGTATCACATTGATTGATTTGCGTATATTGAAGAATCCTTGCATTCCTGGAATAAACCCCACTTGATCATGGTGTATGATCCTTTTAATGTGCTGTTGGATTCTGTTTGCTAGTATTTTGTTGAGGATTTTTGCATCTATGTTCATCAGTGATATTGGCCTGTAGTTTTCTTTCTTTGTGACATCCTTGCCTGGTTTTGGTATCAAGGTGATGGTGGCCTCGTAGAATGAGTTTGGGAGTGTTCCTTCCTCTGATATTGTTTGGAAGAGTTTGAGAAGGATGGGTGTTAGCTCTTCTCTAAATGTTTGATAGAATTCGCCTGTGAAGCCATCTGGTCCTGGGCTTTTGTTTGATGGAAGATTTTTAATCACAGTTTCAATTTCAGTGCTTGTGATTGGTCTATTCATATTTTCTATTTCTTCCTGAGTCAGTCTTGGTAGGTTGTGCATTTCTAAGAATTTGTCCATTTCTTCCAGGTTGTCCATTTTATTGGCATAGAGTTGCTTATAGTAATCTCTCATGATCTTTTGTATTTCTGCAGTGTCAGTTGTTACTTCTCCTTTTTCATTTCTAATTCTATTGATTTGAGTCTTCTCCCTTCTTTTCTTGATGAGTCTGGCTAATGGTTTGTCAATTTTGTTTATCTTCTCAAAGAACCAGCTTTTAGTTTGGTTGATCTTTGCTATCGTTTCCTTCATTTCTTTTTCATTTATTTCTGATCTGATCTTTATGATTTCTTTCCTTCTGCTAACTTTGGGGGTTTTTTGTTCTTCTTTCTCTAATTGCTTTAGGTGCAGGGTCAGGTTGTTTACTCGAAATGTTTCCTGTTTCTTAAGGTGGGATTGTATTGCTATAAACTTCCCCCTTAGAACTGCTTTTGCTGCGTCCCATAGGTTTTGGGTCGTCGTGTCTCCATTGTCATTTGTTTCTAGGTATTTCTTAATTTCCTCTTTGATTTCTTCAGTGATCACTTCGTTATTGAGTAGTGTATTGTTTAGCCTCCATGTGTTTGTATTTTTTACAGATCTTTTCCTGTAGTTGATGTCTAGTCTCATAGCATTGTGGTCGGAAAAGATACTTGATACAATTTCAATTTTCTTAAATTTACCAAGGCTTGATTTGTGACCCAAGATATGATCTATCCTGGAGAATGTTCCATGAGCACTTGAGAAAAATGTGTATTCTGTTGTTTTTGGGTGGAATGTCCTATAAATATCAATTAAGTCCATCTTGTTTAATGTATCATTTAAAGCTTGTGTTTCCTTATTTATTTTCATTTTGGATGATCTGTCCATTGGTGAAAGTGGGGTGTTAAAGTCCCCTACTATGATTGTGTTACTGTCGATTTCCCCTTTTATGGCTGTTAGTATTTGCCTTATGTATTGAGGTGCTCCTATGTTGGGTGCATAAATATTTACAATTGTTATATCTTCTTCTTGGATCGATCCCTTTATCGTTATGTAGTGTCCTTCTTTGTCTCTTCTAATAGTCTTTATTTTAAAGTCTATTTTGTCTGATATAAGAATTGCTACTCCAGCTTTCTTTTGATTTCCATTTGCATGGAATATCTTTTTCCATCCCCTTACTTTCAATCTGTATGTGTCTCTAGGTCTGAAGTGGGTCTCTTGTAGACAGCATATATATGGGTCTTGTTTTTGTATCCATTCAGCCACTCTGTGTCTTTTGGTGGGAGCATTTAGTCCATTTACATTTAAGGTAATTATCGATATGTATGTTCCTATTCCCATTTTCTTAATTGTTTTGGGTTCGTTATTGTAGGTCTTTTCCTTCTGTTGTGTTTCTTGCCTAGAGAAGTTCCTTTAGCATTTGTTGTAAAGCTGGTTTGGTGGTGCTGAACTCTCTCAACTTTTGCTTGTCTGTAAAGGTTTTAATTTCTCCATCAAATCTGAATGAGATCCTTGCTGGGTAGAGTAATCTTGGTTGCAGGTTTCTCTCCTTCATCACTTTAATTATGTCCTGCCACTCCCTTCTGGCTTGTAGAGTTTCTGCTGAGAGATCAGCTGTTAACCTGATGGGGATTCCCTTGTGTGTTATTTGTTGTTTTTCCCTTGCTGCTTTTAATATGATTTCTTTGTGTTTAATTTTTGACAGTTTGATTAATATGTGTCTTGGCGTATTTCTTCTTGGATTTATTCTGTATGGGACTCTCTGTGCCTCCTGAACTTGATTAACTATTTCCTTTCCCATATTAGGGAAGTTTTCAACTATAATCTCTTCAAATATTTTCTCAGTCCCTTTCTTTTTCTCTTCTTCTTCTGGAACCCCTATAATTCGAATGTTGGTGCGTTTAATGTTGTCCCAGAGGTCTCTGAGACTGTCCTCTGTTCTTTTCATTCTTTTTTCTTTATTTTTCTCTGCATCAGTTATTTCCACTATTTTATCTTCCACCTCACTTATCCGTTCTTCTGCCTCAGTTATTCTGCTATTGATCCCATCTAGAGTATTTTTCATTTCATTTATTGTGTTTTTAATCGATGCTTGATTCATCTTTAGTTCTTCTAGGTCCTTGTTAACTGTTTCTTGCATATTGTCTATTCTATTTCCAAGATTTTGGATCTGGGAAATAGAATCTTGGATCAGCTTTACTATCATTATTCTGAATTCTTTTTCAGGTAGACTGCCTATTACCTCTTCATTTGTTAGGTCTGGTAGGTTTTTATCTTGCTCCTTCACCTGCTGTGTGTTTTTCTGCTTTCTCATTTTGCTTATGTTACTGTGTTTGGGGTCTCCTTTTTGCAGGCTGCAGATTCGTAGTTCCCATTGTTTTTGGTGTCTGTCCCCCGTGGCTAAGGTTGTTTCAGTAGGTTGTGTAGGCTTCCTGGTGGGGGGGACTAATGCCTGTGTTCTGGTGGTTGAAGCTCGATCTTGTCTTTCTGGTGGACAGGTCCACGTCTGGTGGTGTGTTTTGGGGTGCCTGTGGCCTTATTATGTTTTTAGGTATCCTCTCTGCTAATGGGTGGGGTTGTGTTCCTGCCTTGCTAGTTGCTTGGCATAGGGTGACCAGCACTGTAGCTTGCTGGTCGTTGACTGAAGCTGGGTGCTGGTGTTGAGATGGAGATCCCTGGGAGATTTTCGCTGCTTGATATTATGTGGAGCTGGGAGGTCTCTTGTGGACCCGTGTCCTGAAGTTGGCTCTCCCACTTCAGAGGCACAGCACTAACTCCTGGCTGCAGCACCAAGAGCCTTTCATCCACCCGGCTCAGAATAACAGTGAGAAAAAGTAGAGAGAAATAATTAGTAGAAGAAAGAAAGAGAGATGGAAAGAAAGGAAGAAGGGAAGAAAGGAAGGAAGGAAGGAAGGAAGAAAGAAAGGAGGGAGGGAGGAAGGATGGAAAGAAAGAAGGAAAGAAAGGAGAGAGGGTGGGAGGAATGAAAGCAAAAGGAAGAGTGAATGGAAGAAGAGAGGGAGGGAGGGAGGAAGGAAAGAAAGAAAGAAAGACAGGAGGGAGGGAGGGAGGGAGGAAGGAAAGAAAAAGAAAGTGGAAAGAAGAAGGGTGGGAGGGAGGGAGGGATGGAGGAAAGAAAAAGAAAGAAGGAAAGGAGGAGCGGAGGGAGGGAGGGAGGAAGGGAAGGGAGGAAAAAAAGAAAGAGCAGGTAAAGTAAAATAGAATAAAGTATGAAATATAGTAGCGTTATTAAAATTAAAAAGTAATTATTGAAAAAAAAACATGGACCGATAGCACCCTGGGACATATGGTGGAAGCAAAGCTATACAGAGAGAATCTTACACAGAAGATTACGCATACACATTCACAAAAAGAGAGCAGGGGGAAAAATCAAAAATCTTGCTCTCCAAGTCCACCTCCTCGATTTGGGATAATTCGTTGTAAAAAGAGGAAAAGGGCGAAAAGTCTGAAATCTTGCTAAGTCCACCTCCTTAATTTGAGATAATTCGTTGTAAAAAGAGGAAAAAAAAAAGGGGGGGGGGGGAAGTCTTAAATCTTGTCCTCAAGGTCCACTTCCTCAATTTGGGATGATTCGCTGTCCATTCATGCACTCCACAGACGCAGGGCACATCAAATGGACCGTGGAGCTTTAATCCGCTGCCTCGGAGGCTGCACAGAGAGATTTCCCTGTCTCTGCTCTCACAGCTCCCGGGTCTCAGCCTTGGACCTGGCCCCGCCTCTGCGCGTAGGTCGCCGGAGGGCGTCCGTTCTTCGCTCAGACAGGACGGGTTTAAAGGAGCCGCTGATTCGGGGGCTCTGGCTCACTCAGGCAGAGGGGAGGGAGGGGAATGCCCTCTCCTCGCGCACCAGGCAACAAAAGGGAAAAAAGTCTCTTGCCTCTCCGGTAGCTCCAGACCCTTTCCCCGGACTCCCTCCGGGCTAGCACTAACCCCTTCAGGGTCTCTTCCTGCCGCCAGCCCCAGACCTCTCCCTGCGCTCCGACTGAAAGCCGATACCCGAGCCTCAGCTCCCAGCCCCGCCCGCTCTGGCGGCCGAGCAGACAAGTCTCTCGGGCTGGTGTGTGCCTGAGGGCACCGATCCTCTGTGCCAAAATCTCTCTGCTTTGCCCTCCGCACCCCTGTTACTGTGCTCTCCTCCGCTACTCCGAAGCTTTCCCCCTCCGCCACCTGCAGTCTCCGCCCTCGAAGGGGCTTGTAGTGTGTAGAAACCTTCCCTCCTTCACGGCTCCCTCCCACTGGTGCAGGTCCCGTCCATATCCTATTGTCTCTGTTTATTCTTTTTTTCTTTTGCCCTACCCAGGTATGTGGGGAGTTTCTTGCCTTTTGGGGGGTCTGAGGTCTTCTGTCAGCGTTCAGTAGGTGTTCTGTTGGAGTTGTTCCACGTGTAGATGAATTTCTGATGTATCTGTGGGGAGGAAGGTGATCTCCGCGTCTTACTCTTCCGCCATCTTCCAGGGAATACCTGTAAAAACTTTTAATAACATATTTTGAAGATGTCTGTTATCAGATCTATGTTTCCCATCTGTGGTTTGCATACTAATCTACTTAATGGTGTCTTTTGATGATCAGATATTTCTAATGTTGATGAAGTATAATTTGTAATATTTTGTAGTAACTGTTTTATTCTGAGGATTCTTCACTTACCCTCAGGCCAACTTTGGGCCATTTCTTGTCATTTAAACTCTGTAGCTTTAATTTTTATGGTTAGGTCAGGCCATGATTCATTTTGAACTGCTTGTGTGAGATGTTAAATATAAATCAAGGTTGCATTTTTCCGTATGAATTGCCACTTATTCCAGCAAAGTTTGTTGAAAAGTCTTTGCACTTCCCATTAAATTGCTTTGAAACTCTTACTGAAAAATCAGTTGAACTAATAAGTGTTAGTTTACATCTATATTCTGTTCCACTGGTCTGTTTGTCTCTACTTATTCCACTACCACAGTGTCTGTAGCATCAGGGTAAGAGGTGAAATCTGGTAGTGTAAATCTTCTAATTATGTTCTACTTTTTCAAGACTTTTGACTATTGTCTTTTGCATTTATTAATTTTAGAATAATCTTATCATTTTCTACCAAAGCCTACTAATATATTGATTTAGATTTTGTTGACGCTACAGATCAATTTGGGAAAATTATTTTTTAACAACATTGAGTGTTCCTGTCTTTCTAGATGACCATATTTCTTCATTTATTTGATCTTCTTTAGTCTCAGACACGTTTTGTAGTTTTCAGAATGGATATCTTTCTTTGACCGTTGTTAAAATTATTCCTAAGTAATTCAGGTTTTTTTTTTTTTTGATGCTATTGAAAGTGGACATTTTCATTTCATTTTCTAGTTATTTAGTGCTAGTATATAAAAATATAATTGATTCTTGATAGAGACCCCATGTCCTAGAAGCTTGCTTCTCAGAACTAGTAGAAGTTTTATTTGTTTTGGTAGATTCTTTATGACTTTTCTACATTAAAAAATATTTTTCATGTTGACAGCTTGACTTATTTCTTTCCAATCTTTATATCTTTTATTTCTTTTTCTTGCTTTTTGCACTAGCTAGGACATCCAATGCAGTGTTGATTGGAAGTCGTGAAAGGTGACATCCATGCATTTTTCTTAATCTAGAGGGAAAGCATTCTGTCTTTCACAATTAAATATGATGTTATTTGTAGGATTCATCATAGATGTTCTTTATTAGATTGAAGCAGTAATAATCTATTTGTATTTAGCTTATATAAATCTTATCACAAATGGATGATCATTGGGTTGAGTTATTTGTATGGTTTACTCCTTTATTCTGTTAATACAGCTAATTAATATAACGTCCGAAATGTTACGTTAGCTTTGAATTCTTGAGATATATTGCTGAATTAAATTTATGATGTTTGTATTTATGAGGAATAGTAGTTTATCATTTTCTTTTCTTTCAATGTCTTTATTGGATAGTGACATCAAGGAAATACTGGCCTTATAAAACAAATGTGTGTTTCCTCTCCCTTTTTCTTTATAATTTATAGCTACATTTCAAAAGAATTAATATTCTCATGATGTCACGTTACTCTTATACATGAAAACAGATCTCCATTAATTTTAGGTGTTATGCATTTTAATAAACCTTTATTGCATTTTTTATAAAGTACAGTACACCTTTGCTTAGACTTATTTTTAGTTATTTGATATTCTCTGATATTTCTTTAAACAGTCACTTAAATTACTTTCAGTTTTATGTTGCTGATATAAAGTCATTTGAATTTTTTATATTACCATGTTCTGCTATCTAGATAAACTCTACAATTATGTATAATAATGAATTTAACTTTTTTTAATAAATAGATGGTCATATATTATACAAGCAATGATAGTTCCATTCCTTCCTTTCCAATCTTTAGGCATCTAATTCCTTTTTATCATATTATTATTCAGGATAGGGCCACCAAAGCATTTGTGAAATATTTGAAAATATGCTTCCTTATATACTTCTTAATTTTAAATGAGAAGCTTTCTACATTGACTCATTTAGAATAATATTTGTTGATAAAGATAATATTTATTTCATAAATATGTTCCCTATTTCTAGTATACTGAGAATTTTTATCATAAATTTATGAGAAAATGTACCAAATTGCTTTTGCATTTACTTAAATAATGTGGTGTTTTACTTTTAATTTGTTAATGTGAGAATTTTAAATTTATAGATTTTTAAGTATGGAAGCTTTTTTGCATATATAGGATAAAATAAATACAGTCATGGTATTTTATCTTTTTAAATATTACTGGATTTGATTGCATAGCTGGATTAAAACATTATAAATTTTAAGTACTATTTCTTTAATATTTGCAAAAGAATTACTCCATTATCTTCTTATTGCCAGCAATGTGGTTCAAAAAACCTGACGTAGATATGTTCCTTGTTCTTTGAAACTGATATTATGTGTCCCCTAGAAATTTTATATTAAAATTATTTTGCTCTTTTCTTGTATATTTTAAAATATCACTACAACATATCTAGGTCTAGGTTTTTCTTTATCTACTCTTTAGCACATTATATGCTGTTTCAAATTAAGATCTTTAACCTTTATTTCTAGTAAATGTAGGTCCATTATGTCTCCAAGTATTTCCTCCACTATATTTTGGATAAATTTTTTATGGATGCCTGTAAATTTAGTTACATTTGGACCAGAGTATTTAATTTCAAATATTTGATATTTTTTGAGACAACATTGGAGTCCAGTATTTAATGAAATACATAAGAATTCCACGACCTTTGTAGTACGTGTGTTCTTTGATTATTGGGTATTGATTATTAGATCTGATATGCTGTGTATTTCAAAACATCCATGCTCAAACCACTTTAAAAATCTGGTTGATTTATCAGTTACTAAGAGTTGATCATCCTCCACTATATTCATTTGTCACTCTCTTTTTGTAACAATTTTATATATGTATTTTTAGTATATTCAATTTGAAAATGTATATACGTATCTGGAAAACTTCACATGTAAAAATAGGTAGGTTTTTTTTTTTAACATCTTTATGGGAGTATAATTGCTATACAATGGTGTGTTAGTTTAAGCTGAATAACACAGTGAATCAGCTATACATATACATATATCCCATTATCTCCTCCTTCTTGCATCTCCCTCCCACCCTCCTGAACTTACCCCTATAGGTGGGCACAAAGCACTGAGCTGATCTCCCTGTGCTATGCGGCTGCTTCCAACTAGTTATTTCACATTTGGTAGTGTATAAAGGTCCATGCCAATCTCTCTCTTTGTGCCTGCTTACCCTTTCCCCACCCTGTGTCCTCAACTCCATTCTCTATGTCTGCGACTTTATTCCTGTCCAGCCCCTAGGTTCTTCAGAACCTCTTTTTTTTTTTTTTTACATTCCATATATATGTGTTAGCATATGGTATTTGTTTTTCTCTAACTTACTTCAGTCTGTATGACAGTCTCTAGGTCCATCTACCTCACTACAAATTACTCAATTTCATTTCTTTTTATGGCTGAGTAATATTCCATTGTATATATGTGCCACATCTTCTTTATCCATTCATCTGTCAATGGACACTTAGGTTGCTTCATTGTCCTGGCTATTGTAAACAGAGCTGCAATGAACATTGTGGTACATGATTCTTTTTGAATTATGGTTTTCTCAGGGTATATGCCCAGTAGTGGGATTCCTGGGTCATATGGTAGTTCTATTTTTAGTTTTATAAGGAGTCTCCATACTGTTCTCCATAGTGGCTGTATCAATTTATATTCCCACCAACAGTGCAGGAGGTTTCCCTTTTCTCCACACCCTCTCCAGAATTTATTGTTTGTACATTTTTTGATATGGCCATTCTGACTGGTGTGAGGTGATACCACATTGTAATTTTGATTTGCATTTCTCTAATGATTAGTGATGTTGAGCATCCTTTCATGTGTTTGCTGGCAATCTGCATATTTTCTTTGGAGAAATGTCTATTTAGATCTTCTGCCCATTTTTGGATTGGGTTGTTTGTTTTTTTGATATTGAGCTGCATGAGTAGCTTGTATATTTTGGAGATTAATCCTTTGTCACTTGCTTCGTTTACAAATATTTTCTCCCATTCTGAGTGTTGCCTTTTCATCTTGTTTATGGTTTCCTTTGCTGTACAAAAGCTTTCATTAGGTCCCATTTGCTTATTTTTGTTTTTATTTCCATTCTTGTTTTCATTTCCATTTCTCTAGGAGGTGGGTCAAAAAGGATCTTGCTGTGATTTATGTCATGGAGTGTTCTGCCTGTGTTTTCCTCTAAGAATTTTATAGTGTCTGGGCTTACATTTATGTCTTTAATCCATTTTGAATTTATTTTTGTGTATGGTGTTAGGGAGTGTTCTAATTTCATTCTTTTACATTTAGTTGTCCACTTTTCCTTTCTTTTTGCTAACTTTGGAGGTTTTTTGTTCTTCTTTCCCTAATTGCCTCAGGTGTAAGGTTAGGTTGTTTATTTGAGGTGTTTCTTGTTTCTTGAGGTAGGAATGTATTGCTATAAACTTTCCTCTTAGCACTGCTTCTGCTGCATCTCATAGTTTTTGGGTTGTCATGTTTTCATTTTCATTTGTTTCTAGGTATTTGATTTCCTCTTTGATATTTTCAGTTATCTCTTGGTTATTTAGTAATGTATTATTTAGCCTCCATGTGTTTGTAGTTTTTACAGATTTTTTTCCTTTAATTCATATCTAGTTGCACAGTGTTGTGGTCAGAAAAGATACTTGATATTTCAATTTTCTTAAATTTAACAAGGCTTGATTTGTGACCCAAGATAGGATCTATTCTGGAGAATGTTCCATGAGCACTTGAGAAGAAGCTGTAAACTGCTGTTTTTGGATGGAATGTCCTATAAATAACAATTAAGTCCATCTTGTTTAACGTATCATTTAAAGCTTGTGTTTCCTTATTTATTTTCATTTTGGATGATCTGGTCATCGGTGAAAGTGAGGTGTTAAAGTCCCCTACTATTGTTGTGTTACTGTCAATTCCCCCTTTTATGGCTGTTTGCATTTGCCTTATGTATCGAGGTGCTCCTATGTTGGGTTCATAAATATTTACAGTTATGTCTTCTTTTTGGATTGATCCCTTGGTCATTATGTAGTGTCCTTCTTAAGTCTCTTGTAATAGTCTTTATTTCAAGTCTCTTTTGTCTGATATGAGAATTACTAGTCCAGCTTTCTTTTGATTTCCACTTGCAAAGAATATGTCTTTCCATCCTCTCACTTTCAGTCTGTATTATGTCCCTAGGTCTGAAGTTGGTCTCTTGTAGACATCATATGTATCGTCTTGTTTTTGTATCCATCCAGCCAGTCTATGTCTTTTGGTTGGAGCATTTAATCCATTTACATTTAAGGTAGTTATCGATATGTATGTTCCTATTACCATTTTCTTAATTGTTTCAGGTTTGTTTTTCTAGGTCTTTTCCTTCTCTTGTGTTTCCTGCCTAGAGACGTTACTTTAGCATTTGTTGCAGAGCTGGTTTGGTGGTGCTGAATCCTCTCAGGTCTTGGTTATCGGTAAAGGTTTTAATTTCTTGGTCAAATCTGAATTAGATCCTTGCTGGGTAGAGGAACCTTGGTTGTAGGATTTTCTCTTTCATCACTTTAAATATGTCCTGCCACTCCCTTCTGACTTGCAGAGTGTCTGCTGAAAGATCAGCTGTTAACCTTATGGGGTTTCCCTTGTATGTTATTTGTTGCTTTTCCCTTGCTTCTTTTAATATATTTTCTTTGTATTTAATTTTTGATAGTTTGATTAATATGTGTCTTGGCGTGCTTCTCCTTCCATTTTTCCTGTATAGGATTCTGTGTGCTTCCTGGACTTGACTATTTCCTTTCCCATATTAGGGAAGTTTTCAACTATAGTCCCTTAAAATATTTTCTCAGTACTTTTTTTTTTCATCTTCTTCTTCTGGGACCCCTATGATTTGAGTGTTGGTGCCTTTAATGTTGTCCCAGAGGTCTCTGAGATTGTCCTCAATTCTTTTCATTCTTTTTTCTTTATTCTGCTGTATGGTAGTTATTTCCACTATTTTATCTTCAAGGTCACTTATCAGTTCTTCTTCCATTATTCTGCTATTGATTCCTTCCAGAGAATTTTTAATTTCCTTTATTGTGTTCTTCATCATTGTTTGTGTGCTCTTGAGTTCTGCTAGGTCCTTGTTAAATGTTTCTTGTATTTTCTCCATTCTATTTCTAAGATTTTGCATCATCTTTACTATCATTACTCTGAATTCTTTTTCAGGTATATTGCCTGTTTCCTCCTCATTTGTTTGGTCTGGTGGGTTTTTAACTTGCTCTTTCATTCTGTGCATTTCTCTGTCTTCTCATTTTGCTTAACTTACTGTGTTTGGGGTCTCCATTTTGTAGGCTGCAAGTTCATAGTTCCATTGTTTTTGGTGTCTGCTCCCAGTGGGTAAATTTGGTTCAGTGGGTTGTGTAGACTTCCTGGTGGAGTGGACTGGTGCTTGTGTTCTGCTGGATGAGGCTGGATATTGTCTTTCTGGTGGGCAGGACCATGTCTGGTTGTGTGTTGTTGGGTGTCTATGAACGTATTATGATTTTAGGCAGCCTCTCTGCTAATGGGTGGGTTTGTGTTCTTTTCTTGCTAGTTGTTTGGCATAGGGTGTCCAGCACTGTCGCTTGCTGGCTGTTGAGTGGAACTGGGTCTTAGCATTGAGATGGAGATCTCTAGGAGAGCTTTTGCCATTCAATATTACATGTGGCTGGGATGTCTCTGGTGGACGAATGTCCTGAACTCGGCTCTCCCACCTCAGAGGCTCAGGCCTGACACCCGGCCAGAGCACCAAGACCCTGTCAGCTGCACAGCTCAGAAGAAAAGGGAGAAAAAGAAAGAAAGAAAGAAAAATATAAATAAATAAAATAAAGTTATTAAAGTAGAAAAAATTATTAAAAATAAAAAATTAAAAAGTATTAAAAAAAGAAATAGAGAAAGAAAGAAGTGAGCAACCAATCCAAAAAACAAATCCCCCAATGATAACAAGTGCTAAAACTATACTAAAATAGAAAACACATGCACAGAACTCTATGACAAATTGTAAAAGCAAAGCTACACAGACAAAATCACTCAAAGAAGCATACACACTCACAAAAAGAGGAAAAAATATATATGTATATAAAAAAATTAAAAAAGGAAGAGAGCAACCCAATCAATAAAGAAATCTACCAATGATAATAAGCTCTAAATACTAAAGTAAGATAAACATAAAACCAGAAACAAATTAGATGCAGAAAGCAAACCCCAAGTCTACAGTTGCTCCCAAAGTCCACTGCCTCAATTTTGGGATGATTCGTTGTCTATTCAGGTATTCCAGAGATGCAGGGTACATTAAGTTGATTGTGGAGATTTAATCCTCTGCTCCTGAGGCTGCTGGAAGAAATTTCCCTTTCTCTTCTTTGTTCGCACAGCTAATGGGGTTCAGATTTGTATTTGGCCCTGCCTCTGCGTGTAGGTTGCCTGCAAGCATCTTTTGGGAAGTCTGAGGTCTTCTGCTAGCATTCAGTAGGTGTTCTGTAGGAGTTGTTCCACATGTAGATGTAATTTTGATGTATTTGTGAAGAGGACAGTGATCTCCATGTCTTATTCCTCCACCATCTTGAAGGCACCCCCGAAATAGGTTGTTTTATTATAATATTGCATTTTATTCTTCAGTCTATTCTTTGATATAAATTACCAGAGCAACTTTTAGTACTTGCTATGTCACAGCATTCTGATAAATGTTTTGATATAAGGGTGAAAATCATGGTCGATGTCTTCCAAGAGTCCAGAGTTTAATAAAATGATACACAAAAATTAATCTGAACATTTGGGCTGTATCGGTATATTTGAAAGCCTGAACAAGAAAATAAATGAGACTATAGACATATGCCGTTTGCCATCTAGCAACGTCATGTAATGGGGGTCATAACCATCGCAAGCATATATTGCCATGTGATTCTCAATCTGTTTTTGGTGGGATATATGATATTGTATTTCAGTAATACAGTGCCACTGGATTCCCAATCAATATTCAAAAATATAAATTGATATGGAAATCCATCCTGGTTAGCTTAATGTACTTAGACTTTAAGTATTCAAAATCTTCTCTCTGTATACAAACTGTGAAAAGATTCATTTTATTAGATTTCAATATTTTAATCTTGGGTTTATTATTCCCTCTTTGATTTTCTGAAGTATTCAAATCTGCTCACAGTGTGGAAATAAAAGTATATGATCTTGTACATACACGTGTAATAATAAAGAGTTTGTCTCACCTCAATGGACACACACCAGGTCATGAAAACAGAATTATTTATGTGTGTCTTTTTTACCAGTTAATCTAAAAAATCTCTCAAATTAGTAAACAGTAATAATAGCAAAGGAAAAAGCAACTTCTCAGAACTCTCTTTACAAATAATATAAGATTTCTTAGTGTTTTGTCTTTTTCCCAGGAATGATAGGTTCCTATATGGACCTATTATGAGAAAAAGAGCTTACTAGTTACTTACATACCTAAGATAAAACAGAAGTCCTATCTACCACCATGTGTTAAAGAAATGCATTATAAGAGTTTGTGCCTTTTTCAACAATAAATAGGTATTAAAACAAGGCTCCATCCTGAGCTCACATATTCAGAAATACCCTTTTTATTAAGAATTTATTAAAATGTATTATTTGTGGAATACCATGGCCTGCAACTATATGCTAAAACAGTAAGTGAAAGACTGAATAACTGTATAAGAATTTTTTTATGAAGTTATAAAAAAAAGAAAAAATCCTTAGGACAAACTCATTAAAATTGATACATTCTAAACAATGATAAATTCCTAATAACTCCACTACCTGTTCATTTTCTGTTCTTTAGTCTAACAAGTAAAAAATAGGCACTTAGAAGACAGAAGACAATTTGAGGTAGTAATGGTAAGCTGCTTTATTCTTCAGTGTGTTAAATTATATATGCCAAACAAATGTTTCCATATATTCACACACAAATTAAATCTGATATCAAATAATACTTTCTCATATGGTTCAACCAAAAATTATCAATAAAAATATATAACTTTTTTAAATAAATGGAAAATAAGAATATGTAGATAATAAGTTGTTCTCAATTAGGCAATACACACTATTATTTATTTGGTCAATTATAACTCTGCCCCTATAGTACTATAATTTTAATATATACATACTTTAATAACATTTTTCTTGACCTATTTCTTCTTTGATGTGTATAATGGTAGTTTCTTCTTACCATTTAGGTGTTCATTTTATTGCTTGGTGTAGAACTTACCTTTTTTTTCTATCTTTCATTAACTATCTCATTCACCTCTATATCCAGTTTAAATTCAGCCTATTCTGAATTATATTAAACTGGAATTAATTAAACTGGACTTTAAACTGGATATAATTTTTTCTGCCCAATTCTTTTCTTTCCATAAGCTAAAAGTAATTTCTCATTTCTGTGATTTTTTAAAAGCTATTTTGTCATAATTCTTACAACCCTTAACCAAGATCTGGCGTTGATCTTTCAGATTTACTAAGCAGATTGAAAGCTCCATGAGAGCAAACACAGGTCTGATTTATCATTAAATTCACAGTTATACAGGAACCGAAAGCTCAAACTGGGCCATTAGCAGACCCCAAAAGGATCAATGCTTTGTGTCACAAAAGAAAATATAGATGGTAGCATCATGTAAGTGACATCAGAATTTCACACAGCCTTACTTTTCAGAAATGTATGCTTCTCATTCACAGTGAGCTAGCAGTCAAAATTATTCAGCTACTGCTGTTAGAAAATCCTCAAATTATGATTAATAGTCAAGTTCTACCAAATACAATTTCCTTCCAGGAATTATAATATATTATTTTCTTCTCCAAGCAAGAAGAAAGCTTTCCTTATGACAGAACAAAACGGAATACAAATCTCAGAGCCTGATTGCAAAAGGGTAATCATTTTAGTTGAGAAAGAAAAGTTCATGATCTAGTAAAAGTTTATCATAACTATGATATTTTTGAGATTTTTAAGATCCAATACACATATACATGCACACACATGGATTCTTCCTTGCCTTTTTAAATTATAAATTTAGTATTATGGTTTATAACAAACTAAAATTTCTTTAGGACTCTAAATATGTAGTCCCCCCAAAATACTACATTTAATTACTATAAACTTTTCTGCCTAATTACCAGAAACTGGTATTCTAAGGAATAAAATAATGGGAATTCCCATTTTTAACATATTACCAAAATTTCATGGTATAGGTAACTTACACATCAATGAAGATGGAAAACTCCCCATTTCAAAGCTCAACAACGTGTTATTCTTTTTGTGATAAAATTCGCAATAAAATTGTTTTTTGCATTCAGTGCTTCAAAGTATGTTAGCCCATAACTGTTAATAATTGAATTTATTTTTAGGAGTACATATTCTTTCTTTAGAGAATGAATGACCTGTATGTGGAGATGACCTCTATTGATACTGTTTTCAACTCAGTACTCTTTATTTTCAGGAACATATTCAAACCAAGAATTCATATTTGATGAATGCAAAATTGACAGCCAGAAGACCAGCTTAACTCATGCCTTCATATGAATTACCAAAAAAAAAAAAAAATCCTTTCCTTTAACCAGTTTCAGAGAATAATGGCACCATATGTTTTGGAAAAAAGTCTCATATGCAAAGGAAAAGTTAAAATTTAAAACTGATACAGAAACTTTATAAAATTCTGAATTCTGATAGTCATGCCAAACAATCAGATCTTACCCTATTTGTCTCCTTTGCATCACAGTTAACTAAATGATAATCATAGCTGTCCAAAGGTCATTCAACACAGTTTCTCAGAAGATCCAAAAATAAAATGTAAACCTACTTATTAAAGATTTTGATTAAGAAGGAAACATTTTTTGAAATGTAACAAAGAGATTCAAAATCAAGTTTAAGTAATAATATATTTTTTAAGTAATAATATCTTCTCCTTGGGAAGTCTGGAAATAATAGCTCATTTAAGTTTTGCAACACTTTGAAAATAGTTATAAATTGATGTTGAGCATACTAGAAAACAATAGCATATACCTTCAACATTTAAAATACATACTGGAGAATCTGACCCTCAAAAAATAGTGATTTCTAATCCATCTCTAAACCAGACTTTTAAATTTAAAATATTCAACTGAATGAACTCTGACAATAATTTTCAAGCTCAGAGAAACATTATATAAACTGGTATGTATTTTGTATAATCTAAGAATAAGTAAATTTAGAGTAAGGAAATTTTCTAATTTCCTGTGGATAAGCTATACAAAGAAGTCTTACAACAAAACTTGGGTGGGTACTAAAATTTCTAACTTGTGTCATCTAATTTGACTGCATAAAGATTTTTTTTTAATCTCATGTGTTTTTGTTTCTTACTCAAAATAGCTGAGATTGCTGATTGGCAATACTCCAAATAATGGATCTAATCATTAAATTTTCCTTTAAGATCTCCTAAAAGAATTTTAAAATATTGTTTGCTTCCTTGTAATTTTTAAAATCATTTCTGAAATATAATTGAAAAAAATGACTAAATAAATTATGCATGGCTTCTTTTAATATTTACCTACCTTCAATATATGTAATGTCAGTTTTTGTTTTTATTTATTTATTTATTTATTTATTTATTTTTTGCGGTACGCGGGCCTCTCACTGATGTGGCCTCTCCTGTTGCGGAGCACAGGCTCCGAACGTGCAGGCTCAGCGGCCATGGCTCACGGGCCCAGCTGCTCCGCGACACGTGGGATCTTCCCGGACCTGGGCACGAACCCATGTCCCCTGCATCGGCAGGTGGACTCTCAACCACAGCGCCACCAGGGAAGCCCTGTTTTTATCTTCTTGATAAAACAATGTGCCACCACATTCAATATATTTGATATCAGTGTTTCTGCTTTGCTTTCAGAGAAACAATGTCTTATTTCCCTTCTCCCCTCCCTCCCTCCCTTCCTTCCTTCCTTCATTTCTTAGTAAGGCCAGACAAAAAATGTGACTTTGTTAAACAAAACTTGTCAGTATTTCTCATAATTCAGAAAGTCTCAACACAGATTGAAATACACAGTTCCTAACATCAAGCTTCAGCATCATTAGAAATATATCTGAGTCTTGAAGTTTCACTGTGGGTTTGTGTTGCCTTGTTAAAGAATGCTCTGTTAGCAACCCAAATGCTCAGGTATACCTGTTATAGGAAAGAGTGCATGTAGAGTAGAGCATCTAGAAGTTAGTTTTTCTAAACCAGTGGTTCTAGATGGGAGACAATTTTGTCTCCCTCCCAGGGGACATTTGGAGATACAGGGAGAAATTTTGGGGTGTCGCAGTTTGAGGAACAGCGCTAGTGGAGTCTAGTGGGTAGATATTAGAGACTTGCTAAATATCCAGTGTACAAGACAATACCTTTCAACAAAGAATAATGCAGCTCAAAATGTCAATAGGGCTGAGATCAAAAAGCCCTGTTCTAAAACAATCTTTGCCCTTGAGAGGTTTTCATGTATATTCAGGGTGTGTAAATCCTACTTGAAGACTTAGCTGGGGTCATTCTACCATTTTTATTCTCAACAGTTCATTGAGTTCTGTTTGGGGGTCAAGGACAAATACTTGAGTTGACAAACACCATTTCTTCAGATGGAAAAGGCAGAATGATACAGAATGATACAGAATGATACAGTTTTATGCCAAACATATACACCTACACATACACCTGTAAATATACCAAATGTTATACATATTCAGAGTAATCATGCTTTGCCTAAATGGGAGATATTAAAACAAAATATTTCTTCATTGCCCAAGAATGTAATTGCAGTGTCTCTCCTGGATCTACCCCTTCACACACCTGTACTTCTTTCCTTCCCCTGCTTTCATCTTCATGATCTAACCTTTCTTCTTCTCATATCACAGTGCAATTTTTCTGAGTCTCATTGTCTGGTTGTGGGGCATTTAATTTTTGCTTCTCAATCTTATATGAATATATTTGTAAAAAAGGCATATGTGCATTTTATATTCATATAACAGATTAAATATGAAGAAATTTTACATTAACTATACATTAAAGGAGACTTCTAAAGGTACAATACTTTGATAAAAAAAGAGATTTTAATGAAGAGAATTTCAGGTAATATGGTAAACCAGCAGAGCAAATAAATTGGTGCACAGGGCACTTCGATATCCCATTAGTAACAATCTGTCTCTGACATGAGAAGTACATTAGATGATTTTTAGTGGAAAAAAGAGTTACTTACAACTTTCTGAGAAGTTAAAGTGGACTGTAACATCTGTTAAGTCCCAAATCTGTTTAAAGCTATTCACATCAGTGGTATATTTGAGATAAATTGGAGAGAAGAATAAATTATTAATGTGGTTTCTGCTATTCTTTTTTTTTTTTTTGCTTTATCACAAATTTAATCAGTTATATGTATACATATGTTCCCATATCCCCTCCCTTTTGCGTCTCCCTCCCACCCTCCCTATCCCACCCCTCCAGGCGGTCACAAAGCACCGAGCTGATCTCCCTGTGCTATGCGGCTGCTTCCCACTAGCTATCTACCTTACGTTTGGTAGTGTATATATGTCCATGCCGCTCTTTCACTTTGTCACAGCTTACCCTTCCCCCTCCCCATATCCTCAAGTCCATTCTCTAGTAGGTCTGTGTCTTTATTCCTGTCTTACCCCTATGTTCTTCATGACCTTTTTTTTTCTTAAATTCCATATATATGTGTCAGCATACAGTATTTGTCTTTCTCTTTCTGACTTACTTCACTCTGTATGACAGACTCTAGGTCCATCCACCTCATTACAAATAGTTCAATTTCATTTCTTTTTATGGCTGAGTAATATTCCATTGTATGTATGTGCCACATCTTCTTTACCCATTCATCCGATGATGGACACTTAGGTTGTTTCCATCTCCGGGCTATTGTAAATAGGGCTGCTATGAACATTTTGGTACATGTCTCTTTTTGAATTATGGTTTTCTCAGGGTATATGCCCAGTAGTGGGATTGCAGGGTCATATGGTAGTTCTATTTGTAGTTTTTTAAGGAACCTCCATACCGTTCTCCATAGTGGCTGTACCAATTCACATTCCCACCAGCAGTGCAAGAGTGTTCCCTTTTTTCCACACCCTCTCCAGCATTTATTGTTTCTAGATTTTTTGATGATGGCCATTCTGACTGGTGTGAGATGATATCTCATTGTAGTTTTGATTTGCATTTCTCTAATTAGTAAAGATGTTGAGCATCCTTTCATGTGTTTGTTGGCAGTCTGTATATCTTCTGTGGAGAAATGTCTATTTAGGTCTTCTGCCCATTTTTGGATTGGGTTGTTTGTTTTTTTGTTATTGAGCTGCATGAGCTGCTTATAAATTTTGGAGATTAATCCTTTGTCAGTTGCTTCATTTGCAAATATTTTCTCCCATTCTGAGGGTTGTCTTTTGGTCTTGTTTATGGTTTCCTTTGCTGGGCAAAAGCTTTTAAGTTTCATTAGGTCCCATGTGTTTATTTTTGTCTTTATTTCCATTTCTCTAGGAGGTGGGTCAAAAAGGATCTTGCTGTGATTTATGTCATAGAGTGTTCTGCCTATGTTGTCCTCTAAGAGTTTGATAGTGTCTGGCCTTACATTTAGGTCTTTAATCCATTTTGAGCTTATTTTTGTGTATGGTGTTAGGGAGTGATCGAATCTCATACTTTTACATGTCCCTGTCCAGTTTTCCCAACACCACTTATTGAAGAGACTGTCCTTTCTCCACTGTACATTCCTGCCTCCTTTATCAAAGATAAGGTGACCATATGTCCGTGGGTTTATCTCTGGGCTTTCTATCCTGTTCCATTGATCTATCTTTCTGTTTCTGTGCCAGTACCATACTGTCTTGATTACTGCAGCTTTGTAGTATAGTCTGAAGTCAGGGAGCCTGATTCCTCCAGCTCCATTTTTCGTTCTCAAGATTGCTTTGGCTATTCGGGGTCTTTTGTGTTTCCATACAAATTGTGAAATTTTTTGTTCTAGTTCTGTGAAAAATGCCAGTGGTATTTTGATAGGGATTGCATTGAATCTGTAGATTGCTTTGGGTAGTAGAGTCATTTTCACAATGTTGATTCTTCCAATCCAAGAACATGGTACATCTCTCCATCTATTTGTATCATCTTTAATTTCTTTCATCAGTGTCTTATAATTTTCTGCATACAGGTCTTTTGTCTCCTTAGGTAGGTTTATTCCTAGATATTTTATTCTTTTTGTTGCAATGGTAAATGGGAGTGTTTCCTTGATTTCACTTTCAGATTTTTCATCATTAGTATATAGGAATGCCAGAGATTTCTGTGCATTAATTTTGTATCCTGCAACTTTACCAAATTCATTGATTAGCTCTAGTAGTTTTCTGGTAGCATCTTTAGGATTCTCTATGTATAGTATCATGTCATCTGCAAACAGTGACAGCTTTACTTCTTCTTTTCCAATTTGGATTCCTTTTATTTGCTTTTCTTCTCTGATTGCTGTGGCTAAAACTTCCAAAACTATGTTGAATAAGAGTGGTGAGGGCTTCCCTGGTGGCGCAGTGGTTGAGAATCTGCCTGCTAATGCAGGGGACACAGGTTCGAGCCCTGGTCTGGGAGGATCCCACATGCCGCGGAGCAACTAGGCCCGTGAGCCACAACTACTGAGCCTGCGCGTCTGGAGCCTGTGTTCCGCAACAGGAGAGGCCGTGACAGTGAGAGGCCCGCGCACCGCGATGAAGAGTGGCCCCCGCTTGCCGCAACTAGAGAAAGCCCTCGCACAGAAACGAAGACCCAACACAGCAAAAATAAATAAATTAATTAAAAAAAAAAAAAAAAAAAAAAAGAGTGGTGAGAGTGGGCAACCTTGTCTTGTTCCTGATCTTAGTGGAAATGGTTTCAGTTTTTCACCATTGAGGACGATGCTGGCTGTGGGTTTGTCATATATGGCCTTTATTATGTTGAGGAAAGTTCCCTCTATGCCTACTTTCTGGAGGGTTTTTATCATGAATGGGTGTTGAATTTTGTCGAAAGCTTTCTCTGCATCTATTGAGATGATCATATGGTTTTTCTCCTTCAATTTGTTAATATGGTGTATCACGTTGATTGATTTGCGTATATTGAAGAATCCTTGCATTCCTGGGATAAACCCCACTTGATCATGGTGTATGATCCTTTTAATGTGCTGTTGGATTCTGTTTGCTAGTATTTTGTTGAGGATTTTTGCATCTATGTTCATCAGTGATATTGGCCTGTAGTTTTCTTTCTTTGTGACATCCTTGTCTGGTTTTGGTATCAAGGTGATGGTGGCCTCGTAGAATGAGTTTGGGAGTGTTCCTCCCTCTGCTATATTTTGGAAGAGTTTGAGAAGGATAGGCGTTAGCTCTTCTCTAAATGCTTGATAGAATTCGCCTGTGAAGCCATCTGGTCCTGGGCTTTTGTTTGTTGGAAGATTTTTTATCACAGTTTCAATTTCAGTGCTTGTGATTGGCCTGTTCATATGTTCTATTTCTTCCTGATTCAGTCTTGGCAGGTTGTGCATTTCTACGAATTTGTCCATTTCTTCCAGGTTGTCCATTTTATTGGCATAGAGTTGCTTAGAGTAATCTCTAACGATCTTTTGTATTTCTGCAGTGTCAGTTGTTACTTCTCCTTTTTCATTTCTAATTCTATTGATTTGAGTCTTCTCCCTTTTTTTCTTGATGAGTCTGGCTAATGGTTTATCAATTTGGTTTATCTTCTCAAAGAACCAGCTTTTAGTTTTATTGATCTTTGCTATTGTTTCCTTCATTTCTTTTTCATGTATTTCTGATCTGATTTTTATGATTTCTTTCCTTCTGCTAACTTTGGGATGTTTTTGTTCTTCTTTCTCTAATTGCTTTAGGTGCAAGGTTAGGTTGTTTAGTCGAGATATTTCCTGTTTCTTAAGGTGGGATTGTATTGCTATAAACTTCCCTCTTAGAACTGCTTTTGCTGCATCCCATAGGTTTTGGGTCGTCGTGTCTCCATTATCATTTGTGTCTAGGTATTTTTTAATTTCCTCTTTGATTTCTTCAGTGATCACTTCGTTATTAAGTAATGTATTGTTTAGCCTCCATGTGTTTGTATTTTTTATAGCTCTTTTCCTGTAATTGATATCTAGTCTCATAGCATTGTGGTCGGAAAAGATACTTGATACAATTTCAATTTTCTTAAATTTACCAAGGCTTGATTTGTGACCCAAGATATGATCTATCCTGGAGAATGTTCCATGAGCACTTGAGAAAAATGAGTATTCTGTTGTTTTTGGATGGAATGTCCTATAAATATCAATTAAGTCCATCTTGTTTAATGTATCATTTAAAGCTTGTGTTTCCTTATTTATTTTCATTTTGGATGATCTGTCCATTGGTGAAAGTGGGGTGTTAAAGTCCCCTACTATGATTGTGTTACTGTCGATTTCTCCTTTTATGGCTGTTAGTGTTTGCCTTATGTATTGAGGTGCTCCTATGTTGGGTGCATAAATATTTACAATTGTTATATCTTCTTCTTGGATCGATCCCTTGATCATTATGTAGTGTCCTTCTTTGTCTCTTCTAGTAGTCTTTATTTTAAAGTCTATTTTGTCTGATATGAGAATTGCTACTCCAGCTTTCTTTTGGTTTCCATTTGCATGGAATATCTTTTTCCATCCCCTTACTTTCAATCTGTATGTGTCTCTAGGTCTGAAGTGGGTCTCTTGTAGACAGCATATATATGGGTCTTGTTTTTGTATCCATTCAGCCAATCTGTGTCTTTTGGTGGCAGCGTTTAGTCCATTTAAATTTAAGGTAATTATCGATATGTATGTTCCTATTCCCATTTTCTTAATTGTTTTGGGTTCGTTATTGTAGGTCTTTTCCTTCTGTTGTGTTTCTTGCCTAGAGAAGTTCCTTTAGCATTTGTTGTAAAGCTGGTTTGGTGGTGCTGAACTCTCTCAGCTTTTGCTTGTCTGTAAATGTTTTAATTTCTCCATCAAATCTGAATGAGATCCTTGCTGGGTAGAGTAATCTTGGTTGCAGGTTTCTCTCCTTCATCACTTTAATTATGTCCTGCCACTCCCTTCTGGCTTGTAGAGTTTCTGCTGAGAGATCAGCTGTTATCCTGATGGGGATTCCCTTGGGTGTTATTTGTTGTTTTTCCCTTGCTGCTTTTAATATGATTTCTTTGTGTTTAATTTTTGACAGTTTGATTAATATGTGTCTTGGCGTATTTCTCCTTGGATTTATTCTGTATGGGACTCTCTGTGCTTCTTGGACTTGATTAACTATTTCCTTTCCCATATTAGGGAAGTTTTCAACTATAATCTCTTCAAATATTTTCTCAGTCCCTTTCTTTTTCTCTTCTTCTTCTGGAACCCCTATAATTCGAATGTTGGTGCGTTTAATGTTGTCCCAGAGGTCTCTGATATTGTCCTCTGTTCTTTTCATTCTTTTTTCTTTATTTTGCTCTGCATCAGTTATTTCCACTATTTTATCTTCCACCTCACTTATCCGTTCTTCTGCCTCAGTTATTCTGCTATTGATCCCATCTAGAGTATTTTTCATTTCATTTATTGTGTTTTTAATCGATGCTTGATTCATCTTTAGTTCTACTAGGTCCTTGTTAACTGTTTCTTGCATTTTGTCTATTCTATTTCCAAGATTTTGGATCATCTTTACTATCATTATTCTGAATTCTTTTTCAGATAGACTGCCTATTACCTCTTCATTTGTTAGGTCTGGTGGGTTTTTATCTTGCTCCTTCTCCTGCTGTGTGTTTTTCTGTCTTCTCATTTTGCTTATGTTACTGTGTTTGGGGTCTCCTTTTTGCCGGCTGCAGGTTCGTAGTTCCTGTTGTTTTTGGTGTCTGTCCCCAGTGGCTAAGGTTGGTTTAGTGGGTTGTGTAGGCTTCCTGGTCGAGGGGACTAGTGCCTGTGTTCTGGTGGATGAGGCTGGATCTTGTCTTTCTGGTGGGCAGGTCCACGTCTGGTGGTGTGTTTTGGGGTGTCTGCAGACTTTTTATGATTTTAGGCCACCTCTCTGCTAATGGGTGGCGTTGTGTTCCTGTCTTGCTAGTTGTTTGGCATAGGGTGTCCAGCACTGTAGCTTGCTGGTCGTTGAGTGAAGCTGGGTGCTGGTGTTGAGATGGAGATCTCTGGAAGATTTTCGCCGTTTGATATTATGTGGAGCTGGGAGGTCTCTTGTGGACCAGTGTCCTGAAGTTGGCTCTCCCACCTCAGAGGCACAGTACTGACTCCTGGCTCCTCAATTTGGGATGATTTGTTGTCTATTCATGTATTCCACAGATGCAGGGTACATCAAGTTGATTGTGGAGCTTTAATCCGCTGCTTCTGAGGCTGCTGGGAGAGGTTTCCCTTTCTCTTCTTTGTTCTCACAGCTCCTGGGTCTCAGCTTTGGATTTGGCCCCGCCTCTGCGTGTAGGTCGCCGGAGGGCGTCTGTTCTTCGCTCAGACAGGAAAGGGTTAAAGGAGCAGCCTCTTCGGGAACTCTGGCTCACTCAGGCCGGGCGGGAGGGAGGGGCACGGAGTGCGGGGCGAGCCTTCAGCGGCAGAGGTCGGCGTGACGTTGCACCAGCCCGAGGCGCGCCGTGCGTTCTCCCAGGGAAGCCGCCCCTGGATCCCGGGACCCCGGCAGTGGCGGGCTGCTCAGGCTCCCGGAAGGGCGGTGTGGACAGTGACCTGCGCTCGCACACAGGCTTCTTGGCGGCGGCAGCAGCAGCCCCAGCGTCCCACGCCCGTCACTGGGCTCCGCGCTTTCAGTCGCGACTCGCGCCCGTCTGTGGAGCCCCTTTAAGCAGCGCTCTTAATCCCCTCTCCTCGCGCAGCAGGAAACCAAGAGGGAAGAACAAGTCTCTTGCCTCTTCGGCAGCTCCAGAGTTTTCCCGGACTCCCTCCCGGCTAGCTGTGGCACATTAGCCCCCTTCAGGCTGAGTTCTCGCCGCCAGCCCCAGTCCTCTCCCTGCGCTCTGACCGAAGCCCGAGCCTCAGCTTCCAGCGCCGCCCGCCCCGGCGGGCGAGCAGACAAGCCTCTCGGGCTGGTGAGTGCCGCTCGGCACCGATCCTCTGTGCGGGAATCTCTCCGCTTTGCCCTACCCAGGTATGTGGGGAGTTTCTTGCCTTTTGGGAGGTCTGGGGTCTTCTGCCAGCGTTCAGTAGGTGTTCTGTAGGAGTTGTTCCACGTGTAGCTGTATTTCTGGTGTATCCGTGAGGAGGAAGGTGATCTCCGCGTCTTACTCTTCCGCCATCTTACCCGGAAGTCCTCTCTGCTATTCTTTAAAGAAAATAATTCATTTCTAACTTCAGCTCGTTAGAACACCTACATACACACACACACACACACACACACACAAATTCACACACAAATCCTTACTTTTACCTTCAAACAAGGGGTTTAAGGGAAAGCTTTGCTGAAAAAAGCTATTACAAAGATTTTGGAATGAAATAACTACAAGGGTCTATTCTCATTGCTTATCTCTTATATTACCTCAAATACTTTTCATATCAAATGCTAATTTTTCTTGGATACTATTTTATAGTGACTGATATATTTTAAAAATCTACATTGCAAACATAACTCATATTAAGATTAACAAGAGTTACACATTTAGTTTAAGGAAAGACTATGTTCTAATATATTTGTTATGAGACATACCTCACTTGCTATTTAACAGAATATTTTGGAAACTCCATATAACATATCAAAAGAAAAAGTATCCATGATGAAATGTCATTTATTTTTATATGGCAACACAAACTCTGTGTAAAATAAAATGCTTTGTGAAGAATGTTAGTCATAAGCAAAAAGAAAAAAAAAAAGGGAAATTTTATATGGAGATAAGAAGCCAGTACTGGGCAATTCTGCATCCTAACATAATCACCACGAAAGTAAAGACTAAGGAAATCTTTCCAAAGTTTTGGAGTCTAGGGGAGTCTTTCACCTTGTTAAATCCAATATTCTCTTCTATTTATTCTAAATTTGGTGCTATTCTTTAGTTATTACAGGGTTTTATGAAGATTAAAAGAAAGATAGCAAAGTAACTCTGCTTACTTCTTTGAATATTCTTTTAAAAAAAATTCCAGTGACAGTATTTAAAGAATTGTCTGACCCTAGTTGTGCCATAGATGACTCTAATTTTGTTAGGAGTTGACCCCAGTCTCATACTTAGATGATTTAAATGGCTGATGTGGCAGCAAAGTGGTAAATACATGAAGGAAGAGAGCTCCATATTTCCACCCAAATTAATACAACTCCATTTCAATTTCCATAAGTTAACAAAAATTAAATCAGGTTTTAAATTATTATTTAATCTGATAACACCCCTTGTTACTATTCTCATTTACAAGAAAGCAAAACTATACCTATTAAATATTCAGATATCTATTGAATCCACAGAATCAAATATGAAATATAGTCTCTCCTCTGTAAGGCCTTGCATGGAGTGCTCCCTGGCTAACCTCCAGTCTCAAGGCTCACAAATCCTCAGTGCTCTCACACACTCCAGCCACACTCATCCAGTTCTTCCCTCTGAGCCCCTCTGATTCTTGCCCTTGGTGACCTATCATTGACAAGAACCAGCTTCCATGCCTATGATCACTTACTTTTAAATGCTCAATAAAGTACCCCCATTACCCTAAATCCCTTGACCCTCCTACACTTTCTTCATGGCCCCTATAATTACTTACAAATACTTACTCTATTTGATCTTTATCCATTTATCTCTTTATTGTCTATTCTCCCACTAGCTTTTTCTTTTAAGCTTTCAGTTGTTTCAATAGTTTTTAGTTCCTTTAACAGCATGGGAATATCCTTGGCCGAAGGTGGCTATTCTCTTAGCCCCTTTGGTTCCTGGTTCCTTTTAAAATCTCCAACAAAGAGAGATTGTGCAGTTTAAGCTAAGCAGTATCTAAATAGATCTTGTATGAGTTCATGTTCCAGGGTATTTATTTGACACATGATTCTATACATACCTGTGCACTCATGTATTTCTCCATGAATTTGAAAACAGGACAGTATTTTCATTTTGTGTCTAGATTTGTGTGAGTAAGCAAGAAATAAACCTGTTTTGTTTTTTAAAAAGGGCAAGAGGGTAGAGTTTTGGGTTTCTTGCACACAACTGTATTCTTGGCACCTGTAATAGTGCAGGCACACTAGGAATTCAATGAATACTCATAGAAAAAAATGAATAGATCAATCTAGTAAGCAATTAGGTACATAAATTCATATGTGAAATACTGTGTGACAGCTTACTGTTTGTTTGCTTTTGTTGTTGTTGCTATATGTTTGTGTTTTCGTGTGTGTTTTGTGTGTGTGTGTGTGTGTGAGAGAGAGTGAGTGAGTGAGTGAGAGAGAGAGAGAGAGAGATTGTAAATAGTTTGAGAGCAGTTAAAAACCAACCCAGCATATTATGAATCTGGGAAATGTGCTACAAAGAATAATGTATCAACCAGAAGGGACAATAAAATGACTTTAGACACAAGTACATGAAATATCACTGGCTCCTGCTCATCTCATAAAATAAGTTGGCAAAACCCACCCGTAATATTTTTGTTTTCTTTTAAAACAAATGAAACATAGACATAAACAAATCAAAGTTTTTCCATGATACCCGGTCCCTTCAAGACATTTCACTAATTTGTTTGTTTTTTTAACAACCAAGATTTTGGAAAGAAACTTTTACAATGGTTTCCTATCCTTAGTGTCATTTCCTTTTTTCTTCTTCTTGTATTTTTTTTAAATAGTCTTGTTAATTTTTTATTGTTTCTTAAGTTATTTGGACATAATAATTATAGTAAATGTCCAAGACCTCTTGCTTCTGTTCCTAAAATAACTCTTAAAAATATCTCTCCCTTTCTATTTGTATCACATCTCCAATAACCTTTTTCCTGGACATGTCAACAATTCCCTTGTCTTTTCACATCTAGTCCTTAAATGAAATAAGTTATCTCTAATAATCTTAAACCAATATATTACACTCTTGTATTACACTGGGGGAAATGTTTGTTAGCTGGTTTTACATGGTCCCCTGGTTTTTTGTCAGTTTATTATTTTTTATTTTATTACTTTATTTTACTATTTTATTGTAGTAAGAACACTTAACATGGTATCTATCCTCTTACTAAACTTTTAAGAGTACAATATATTATTCTTGACTGTAGGAACACTGTTGTACAGAATATCTCTGGAGTTTACTCATTTTGCTTAACTGAAACTATACCAGTGAATCAGTAATTTTCCATTTCCTCACCTCCACAACTCCTGGAAACCACCATTCCACTATGAATATCATTATTTTAGATACTTGAAGCAGTGTTTGACTGGCTTATTTCACTTAGCATAATGTCCTCAAGTTCATCTACATTGTTGTAAACTGCAGAATTTCCTTTTTTTTAGAGTAGAAATATGGTCTATTGTGTGTGTGTCTATACTTATCTATCTATCTATATATAAATATATAGATCATAGTTTTATTTATTCATTAATCTGTCAATGAACATTTAGGTTGTTTCCACATCTTGGCTTCTGGGAATAGGGTTACAGTGAACATGGGAATGCTAAAATTTCTCCGAGCTCTTGATTTTTATTCTTTTGGATAAGTACTCAGAAGAGGGATTGCTGGATTGTATCGTTGTTCTAGTTTTAGTTTTCTGAAGAATCTCTGTACTGTTTTCTACAACGGCTGCACCATTTCACAATACCATCAACAGTGTACAAGGATTCCAACTTGGAGAGCATGGGAACATGCTATACATCTTTGCCAAAACTTGGTGGCTTTTGTTTTTTGGGTAATAGCCATCCTGATAGGTACAAGGTGAAATCTCATTGTGGTTTTTATTTGTATTTCCCTGATGAGTGGAGCTGAGCATTTTTTCATATACCTGTTAGCTATTTGTATGTCTTATTTGCAGAATGTCTGTTCAAGTGCTAATCTAATTTTTAATTGGGATATTAGATTTTTGCTACTGAGCTGTAAGAGTTCTTAGTATTTTGGAGATTAACCCCTAATCATATATATGGTTCATCAATACTTTCTCCCATTCTGTAGATTGCCTTGTCACTCTGTTGATTATTTCTCTTGCTGTGCAGAAGCTTTTAGTTTTATGTAGTCTCCCTTGTTTATGTTTTGTTCCCGTGCTTTTGGTGTCATAGCCATAAAATCATTGACAAGATCAGTTGACCATGTATGCATGGATTTATTTTTGGACTTTCTATATGTTACACTGGTCTATAAATTTGTCTTTATGCCAGTACCATATTTTCTTGATTACTGTAGCCTTATAGTATAGCTGGAAATCAGGAATTGTAATGCCTCCAGCTTTGTTCTTCTTTCTCCCCATTGCTTAGGCTATTCCTGGTCTTTTGTGGTTTCATATGAATTGGGAATTGTTTGTTCTATTTCTGGAAAAATGCTATAGGGATTTTGACAGGGTTTGCATTGAATCTGTAGATTACTTTGGGCACTATGTACATTTTAGCAATATTATGTCTTCCAATCCATGAATATGGCACATCTTTCCATTTGTTTGGATCTTTTTTCACTTTTTTCATCAATGTTTTGCAGTTTTCAAAACACAATTTGGTAGTTTTCATCTCCATCGTGAAGTTTATTCCTCAGTAGTTTACTGTTTTGGGTGATATTATAAATGGGGTTGTTTTCCTAATTTTCTTTTCAAGTAGTTTGTTGTTAGTATACAGAAACACAATCAATTTTTGTATGTTGATTTTGTATTCTGTAACTTTACTGTATTTATTGATTAGTTTTAACAGTTTTTCTATGGAGTCTTTAGGATTTTCTCTATATAAGATCACGTCATCTGGAATGTTGCTAAGAGGTTACGATGAGCACATAAAATTGACCTTGGGTTCTGAAAGATCTAGCCCTTGGTATCATTCTTATGATCATGAAGGCCATTTTTGTGTCATTGTGGGGATTAAAACTTGATTGGGGAGGGCTTATGGTTAGACAAATATTGCAAGGAACAAAAATAAAATCTAAACTCTGTCAGAAGAGAAATATGAGACTGATATCTTTTCTCAAGATGGTTGTTCTTGTTAATTATTTTTCAGAATATTATACTGTCTCATATATGTATGTTATATATGTAAAATATGTATACCAGGCAATATTTGTATTAATATTTATTATCAATAAGTCAATGTAAAAGAGCAAAACAACAGATCATCTTTACATATGCCAAAGAGTTTTTGTGGTATTTAATACATATTTTGTAATTTGTAAGTCATTGTAGTAAACTGTTCTAGGAAACGTCTATAATATATGAGTTGTCCACAGATCAATATTTAAATTCATATGTTTTAAATGAAAATCCCAATACCTTGCTGTAGCAGGCCAAATGATATTTGAATTCATGTGAGAAAAATTTTCTATCAGAATTGTCAAGAAAATTATAAAGTGAATAGTAATGATGAGGGATTTGTATGATCTGGATATAAAACTATATTACATTGTGAAAAACACATAAGTTGATTTTTAAATAGAATTAAAATCTTCTTAAAAGACCCGTGTGCAACAGTGTGTGCATTGTGTGTGCATTACTCTGTTTATGTTTGTTTATTTATCTGTACACAAAATGACAGTGTGTCAAGATTGTGTGAAAAGATAGAACATTGACCAAATGATATGTGAACAATTTGGTTTGCTGTTTTAAATAAAATGAAATAAAAATTTATCTTTTAGAAACAAATGTTTTAAATGTAAAGGAACATATCATAATTGGAAAATTAGCCAAAAATATAGGTGTGCATTCATCTTATATGATTAGAGAGATATTCTGCATGATGCTTAAAAGAAAATTTTATAATATTTGATCATGTTGATATTTTAATGTGCACATTCGAATACAGTGTATATAGAGATAGAAGGTAAAAGCAGGCATAAACTGAGCATTTACTTCATATATACATATCTTTCTTAATACACCTAATAGTAAAGAGAATTATAAATCAAAATGAAAAAGACAAAGAAACCAATAAATTTAGGAATTTGTAAAGTATATGTATAGATGCCAAGATATTATTTCCCCAATCCAATTTGCAAAAATGAAAACAGTTGTAAGTTCCAATAATAGCAGGTGCAAGAAGAAATCAACAGTTCCCTATGCTACTGCTGCAAGTGCAGAATGGTATAATATTTCTGTTTTCCTTGAAATAAACTTGGCAGTTTACATCAAGCACAATTAAAAATAAGATTCTTTGTCCCAGCTATACTACATTTAGGAATTTTCTCTTTTATGGTAACCATAAATATACAAACATAATTACTACAAAGTTATTTTAGATAGGACAAGTATTAGACATAATTTAAACCTTAGCAATAGAAAACTGCTGAAATAAATTAGACTCATTTATAAGGTAAATTGCTAAACATAAATATAAAATGCAGGGGATATCTGATCATGAACATGAAAAAATACCTATGATGGTAAACTTGGCAATTTCTAATTTACATTCATATTCATGTGCACATGTACATACCAGAGACAAACCTCATGTTTGGATTAAAGACTTATTTTAATTTCTTCTGTGAGGTTTCCTGCATTATTTCAATTTATATCATGAATGTATACTGATTTTATGATCAGAAAACATTAAAAGTCCATATAAAATATTAAAATTAATGATAACTTTGAGAGACCTGCTTTTCTTTTCTTAGCAAGCAAATCTGGCCTTTCATTACTTTTTTTATTTTCATTCCTTTATATAATATTTATTTCAGCATGTGTTCATGCCTGTGTGTGTGTATATATATACCTCAGGTGAACTTCTGATGAGGCAGGAACTGCCCTTCATAATTGATGTCCAGCATCCATGTTTATTGGGAATCATTCTATAGTCTGCAAACCAACAAGGAGGTCCTTATAACAGCTATTCTCTGAGTTTTTTATAATAAGACTTTTTATAATTATTACATTGTTAAAGATATATAACTTAGATTTATATTTGTTTATATGGAAATATGGCTGGAATTTGAGAACATGTGAAGTTGGGCCTTCTCAGCTTCTAGAAGGTGAAAGCAACATGTAATCCATATTTCATGACTTACCTATGTATTGCCAAGTTCCTTGACAAACAACAAATCATTATGAATCCCATGTCCATATTGGCACGTGACTAGTTTGAAAATGTTGTTAGAGTTGATTGCATACAACTCTCGCTCTCTCTCTTCTCTCTCTCTTTCTAGAAAGCTGGAACTTATAAAATTAAATGAATTTTTCAAGAGTCAATTCAGGGTTTTTCCAGGGAAAACCTCTGGAAGTTTGTTCTTTGCTTATCTTAAATTACCTATACAAGAGATAACATAGTTGTATCTAGAAAATAGATTTTAAAAAATGCACTCTAACATCTAAAACTAACTTAAAAAAAAAAGAATAGAAAAGAATGGAAAGAAAACAAAAGATCTTACAGAACAAAAAAGAACTACTTTGGATGTAAGCTAGAAATAAAATTTCTCTTATTCCAAGTGTTGCCAAATAAAGTCAAATTAACTCAGGTAGCAATTCAAAATATAGTGCTAAAAAGAGCAAAATTAAAAACAAAGGAGAAAAATAATTGATAAGACATTATTAATACTCAAAATAGAAAGTGTTCTCAAACATCATAAAACAAGTTTTGAGGAATACGTGCAGCGTAGTTATCATTACTTGATATTTTCCATATATTATCTCATTTATTTGAACATTTTTCTATTCTCCCTCAATAGTATGGAAATTCTATGAGTCAGTGAACTTGCCAGACTTTTAGTGATTAGCAAAATTACATTAAATGGTATAATTTCCATATATGTATTCTAACTTGCTTTATTCTCAGTGCAAATTATTTTTTAAGTTTTATTCTTAGAGATTTTAAAAATTGTTTTCTGAGACCCTCTCTCCCTAACCTATAATTTCTTACAAAAGATCTATTTTCTCCTTTATAAATTGCTTGTTCATAGAAAAGAAATGGTCAGGTTAAAATTAAACTTTTTAAAGCATGGTCTTAAGTTACTTATTCAAAACACTTTAATATATTAATTAATTATAACTGTTGCCTTACTAATATGCAAACTCCTTGCTGGACTGCAGATTCTGTGGCAAAGGTTCCCAAAAATATTTTTGTGGACTTCCCATGTACCTCAAAGGAACATACGTCTGCTGGATGCTGTCACCTCAACCCCAGGTGCATCCTGGCACAGCTGCACAACTACTGTCATTTTTACCTGAGTTGAAAAGTTTAGGGAGCACTGGTAAATGACATTCTACTACCCTTATGAAGAAATGAAATAAGGTACATTTAGCATGGGTTGTTCTTAGATATTCCAAGCAGTAACCTTTTGACCATTTTAAAGGTAATTAGTCCCCCAAATCTTTTCTTTGACAAGTTGGGCCCAGGGCTCCTGCCATCGGTTGTGATACAGTAAGCCAATCCATGGCTCGGAATGAGAAGCCAAAAGGAACCTCAAAATGTGTCTGGGGGGACAACAAAGCCAGGCGAAAAAAAAACATGCAGACAGTCTGAAGAAGGAGACAGTGTTAAAGGGCAGGGAGGAAAATAAGATTAGGGAGGAATTTGATTTCTAGGTATACCTTCAGCTTGGCTACTTTTCTTGGAAGATCCTGAGTTTGAGGTCTTCCTATTATGGTGGGTATATATCAGTAGCCTATTTCTGATTCTTCTCACCTTTCCTGCAGGAATATACTCAGAAGGATAAGGAGGATGAAGTCTCTAGAGCTAAGCATTAACTCTAAATTGCATATACATGTGACCAAAAGCAACTGAGGCAGAAATGAAGCAGAAAGAGATGACAGTGCAGCCACAAAGAAGGGGAAGACAGAAGTGCCTGATATAGGCAGAGGTCAGACATACTTGAACACGCTCAATCTTAGAAAGATAGAGTTCCATCCAGGGCCCAGGATGGGGCAGACAACGTTCCTCACTGTCTCATTTTGTTAGTGGACAATTTTTATTTTATTTTATTATTATTATTTTTTCTGTTTCATACTTTGACTGAAAGGATAGACCCTTAGCCTGGGTTAATAACAGGGCTCAATTCCAACTCTCTTGTTTGTACAGCTGAAAACTTTGTCTCCCCTCCTTTTGTGTTCAGTTTATCACCTTTCATGTTCAATTCGTGTTTTATTCTAGTCAGCTGAGGTCATCTTTCACTTCCTCGCATTTTCAGGCTTTTATTTTAAAATATTATTATTATATTTAATTTCACGTGTCTAATTGTCTTGCCTCAGTATTTTTTTAAAAAAATTGAATGGGTTCACATTGTTCAAAAATCATAGATTCCATATAACTCAGTATGAGAGAATCACCTGGGCAAAATCCAGAGCAGAATGTTAGACAAATAAATGGCTTAGAAAGAAGGGAAAGAAAAATTTCAAAGAAGAAAGGCAAACAGTTCCAGCAAACAATACTGGACCTACATGTGGTAGAGAAGGAAAGGATTCAACTTGAAACAAAGGTAGTTGTTTAAAAAAATCAACTCAGCCTTCCTGAAAGTACAGGGAAATGCCGGAGACAAATTAAATACTAGAGGTATATCCTGTTAGAAAAAAATATACACATATAGCAGAAACAAATGCCTCTCAAAATCTGGAACCTTTAATATCTGAGGGAAGATAATCAATGTTTGGAGGGCAAATGGCAGATGTGTTGGTCTTCACCAGGCCAGTAGGGTCACAGGGTGCAGGATCATCAGTAATAGATTAACTTCGGAAACCTGTCCAGGACAATTCTCCATTGGGAAAAAAAAGAGATGGTACTTTCCCAGGAGATGGATTTCTCAGGCCTAAGCAATTCTACAGCAGGAGCTAGTAGAAGAAACAAATATGCCCTGGGACTGAAAATGCCTATTCACAAGGACTAGTGGTGGCTATGTCATTAAAATTGCCTGCTTTAAAGAACTGTAGAAGAAAAACAATAATAGGAAAAACAACAACAGCAGCTATCTGTTAGGCACTATATTTATATTTGATCCTTTTAACAACCTGATTAAGTAGATGATATTACTAATACACTTGAAGAAGAGGAGAGTGACACAGAGGTTAAATAGTACGCCCCAGATCATAGCTAGTGAGTGAGAGTTGGTATGTAATCCCATACAGTCTGACTCCAGAATTAAGTCCTTAATGCAATGTATGGAGTGATATGCTATTAAGTCAACTACTGAGTGTGTATTTATATGAATCCACTTATCACCTTAAAGTTCAATTTAGTTACTTTAGTTAACTTAGATCAATTCTGTCTACACCGATCTTGACCTTCTTGTCTGACTCCGTAGATTTATTTAAAATAAAAACATACAGAATGAACTATGCTTCCAGTAAATGCAAAGGCACTTCACAGGCGACTCAATTAGTGTCAACTGCTCTTAATGCTTTTGACAAATAGCAAATTACTTGCAGACAAGCAAGCAGATGCTTCAAAATGGACCTGCGATAAATGATAAATGAAAAGAAAGCTAAGTTCAAAGCATGCCGAATTTCACACCTGCTGTTGAGTCAGCCCTGAGTGAGTGAAGTTTTACAGAAAGCAAACAGAAGGCTAGTTCTCTGTCACTCTATCAGTTTATCAATGGACATTGATTTGTGAATTCTCCTCACTTTCACCTACTTCTTCTAGGTTCCCTGGAAAAATATACTTAAGAGCAAACAAACAAACAGAAAACAGAACTCAATTCGATTGATTAGTGCACTAAACGTCCATTTGCTTCACTAAACTTCATTATTCTTGTTCTGTAACCTGATACTTCTTCAATGCCTCTTCCTCACTATGGTTTTAAACTCCACAGCGGTAGAGACTGTCTGTTTTTTAATTGCTTTCTCTTTTATGCCTAACACAACACTTAGCGCATAGCAGGAGATCAATAAATGTTTGCCAAATGAAAGAATACATGACTCACAGGAGCACAATAAATATTTGCTGAATGAATGCATAAATATTTAGATAGAAAAGTTTCCACTACAAGTCAGAAAGATTTCCAATATTTTATAAAAATTTTCTATTACCATGAATTTACCTAAAATATGAATAATTGAAATAAGGGCTCATCATTATTAGTGTCTCTGGCCATTCTTCCAACCCATCATTTTCTTATTAGAGGTGGTCTAGTTTCCTTGTCCTCACACCTGGGGTAAACTGCTATTTCCCAGTTGCTCTGTGACTTGGCACTTGAAGACTTGTTTAGAATGCTTGTCCTTGTTTTTGAGGCTAACCACAGTCTCATGAATGTGTTACGATTATTGCAATAATAAGCAGTTAAGTACACAAATATATAAAATGTCTAAAGTAACTCGTTTGGTGTTATACACAGCAAAGGAGCAACACAAAATTTCGGGTATAATTTGTTTTAGAGTGAAATAATGCACAGGAATTTTCTACATAAACTTTAATATAAGTGAATATATGTAAGAATTAATGAATGATTAATCAATAACTGATTATCTACCAGTACAGGGCACTTGGTTGTAATTAAATGCTCTGCTCACACTTCTTTACAATTTTACTGATCCCAGCTTTTAGAGCTTCCATTAAAGGAAAGTCATAGGAAATCAGAGGAAAAGATTAAAATAGAGAAGTGTATAAATGAACTACCGGCAATGAAATTGCAATCTGCATACATTTTTTGTCTAGAAATGCATATTTAAAATCATGTTAAATAAATAATAGATCCTATAGACATAATCTCTCAATAAATTGAGATTAACTTGCCTAAATCTCAGTCTTCTTATCTGTAGAATGGGAACTATAATAAATATTTTACATTTTGGGTGGGGGGGAGAGGATACGAGCATTATGGAATTTATCTGCCCCAAATTTTCAGCAGACTTCTGTGAATAGTTGTTTGAATTTGCCATTCCATTTTTTCTATTTAGAACCATTCTAATCTGTTTTAGTTTTGTCAATTTTCACTATTTTTCTACTTCTATTTCATTGATTTCCACTCTAACCTTGATTATTTCCTTTCTTCTGCTTGCTTTAGAGTGACATTTTCAGTGAATTAAGGTGAAAACTTGTTATTTATTTAAGATGATTCCACACATTTAATATAGCTCTTACAGCTATAAATTTCCTTCTAAGCACTGTCTTTTGTTGCATCCCATAAATTTGTCTGCATTTTCATTCATCTCAAAGTAGTTCCTAATTTCCTTAGCAATTTCTTCTTTGACTCATTAGTTATTTATGTGTAGGTTGTTTATTTCCACATATTTGTTCATTTCCCACATTTCTGTATTGATTTCTAATTTTGTTTTCATTCTGTTCAAAGGACATACTTTGTATGATCTTAATAATTTAAAATTTATTGAAAGGTGCTTCATGGCCTTGCATATGGTCTATCCTGGAGAATGATTCATGCACAAGTATCCCTGGGAGATTGGTTCCAGGATGCACTTCATATACCAAAATCTGCAAATGCTCATGTTTCGTCTATAAAATGGTGTAGTATTTGCATATAACCTACTCACATCCTCCAGTATACTTTAAATCATCTCTAGATTACTTATAATACCTAACACAATGTGATTGCCATGTAAATACTTGTAAATACAATATAACAATGACACGGCAAGAGACTTTGCAGATATGACTAAGCTAAAGATTTTGACATGGATACATTACTCTGGATTATCTGAGTGATGTCAGAGTATTCCTAGGGATTCTCATAAAAGAAAGGAGAGAAGAGACATAGTCTGATAAAAAAGATGTGATGGCGAAAGCAGAGCTCTGAGGGATATGATTGTCTCTCAGAATCTAGCAGGATTCTCTAGAATCAGAAAAAGACAAGGAAACAGATTCTCTTGTAGTTCCTTCAGCCCAGCTAACACGTTGACTTTTGTCCCAAAAGACCCATTTTGGACTTCTAACCTTGAAAAATGTAAAATTACCAATTTATATAAATATTTTTAAATCACTAACTTTGTGGTGATTTCTTACAGCTGCAATAGAAAACTTACACAGTGCATTTTTCTCTCTCCTCCCTTACAGGTACTCCTATTATGTGTATGTTAGTCTGCTTAATGACACACACATTTCTCTGAGACTCCATTCATTTTCCTTCATTTTTTTACCTCTTCCTTCTTTGGACTGTATATTCTCTATTAATCTGTCTTAAACTATGCTATTTTTTTCTGCTGATAGTGAAATCTACTGTTGAGTCTCTCTAGGGAATTTTTCCATTTTAATGATTGTACAGTTGACCCTTAAACAACATGGGTTTGAACTGTGAGAATCCACTTATATGTGGATTTTTTTCATTAAATATGTACTACAGTACTACATGATCCATGGTTGGTTGAATCTGCAGATGTGAAACTGTGAATATGGATGGCTAACTGTATAGTTATACATAGATTTTCGCCTAGGGAGACGGTTGGCACCCCAACGCCTGCGTTGTTCAAGGTTCAATTATACTTGTAAAACCAAGAATTTCCATTTGGTTCTTTATGATAATTTCTCTTTGTTAATATCCTGTATTTGGATCAGACTTTGTCATTATATGTTCCTTTTCTTTTTTATGCATGGTTTATTTTCATTCTTTGAAGCTATTTCTCATGGCTACTTTTAAGATTTTTTTCTATTAAGTCAAACACCAGTGTCATAGGTCAGTTCTGTTGGCTTATTTTCCTGCGAATGCATCACATTTTCTTGTTTCTTTGCTTGTCATCTTTCATGAAAACTAAAATTTTAGATAACATACTCTTTCAACTCTGGATAATGACCCACTGCCCCTTCCTGGGATTTTCATTGTTGTTTGCTTGTTTATTTCTTTAGTGATCTGACTGGACTATTTTAATGAAATCTACCTCCCTTGCAGTGTAAATCCTCTATCATTGCTCCTCAGAAGGCGCAGCCTTAGGTATGCATTCAATCACCATGGGATGACAACGGTTTCAGCAGGACTCTTCTAGACTGTCTCTAATCTCTCTCAAGATGTCTACCTCATCAGGTTTTACATCCAGCTGTTAGCCTCTGATACTTTTCTGCTGATTGTTCTATTGGTTTCAAAAATATCTTGCGACATAGGTTCATCCACAGTCCAATACACAGTCCGATATGTTTTTTCTTTTTTTTTTTTTTTTTTCAGGAGTAGCTTTTGACGACAGCCTTTGAAATTTGTTAGGACCCAAGAAGGGCTTTTCCTACCTGTCTCTTTCCCTGGTTTTCTCTGGTAAACTACCAAGCTTATGGCTTTCTTTATAGCTGTCATGGAGCTACTAGCCTCATCTCAATAGTTCACCACCCAAATCTCCATTGTTTTTGAGAACTCCCTTACTCTTGAATTCCTGCACATCAGTTCCAAATAAAGTCAGTTTCCATGGGGAGAGCTTCAGATATCTCTATTCATATAGCCTGTCTCTTTCCCTTGGCAGCATCTCTGGAGCTGGTGGCTGAGACAGTGGCTTGCTTATCTCAGAGTGACACTTGCTTTATGAGCAGAGCACTGGGCAGGGGCAGTGGTCTCTGGTTTTCCTGGCTTTTATATCCCTATTTGTGAGTGTGATAAGGACAGTAGGGTCCCCAGTGTTCTTGGCTTAGCATCCCTGGGATAAATTGTCTATACTATGACTGTGGACTGGGTAAAAGAGGGACCTCCTGATATCTTGAGATATTTGCCTGAAATTTAGCTTCTGCTCTGCTGAGCTGGGGTGGGAGAAAGTATGAAAAATGCTGGTGACTCCCCATCTCAGAAGCTACAGGAAGAGAAATCCTATCTTATTGGCTATACCCACCCCAAAGGAAGTTTCCATTATGTTGAACTGGGGAGGGGGAGGAGTAAGGGAGTGGGTTGTGGCTCAGATGTCACAGACGCTCACTGTGCTTACTGAGATTTAGTAGATTTTCTTTAATGAATGTTTATTTCCTGTATGTTCTTAGAATAAGCTCCAGAAACTGTGAATGGTTATTCTTAAATAATTTTTTAAAGTTATTTTTGTTTACTGAGGAACTCTTCACACCACAATTCTGTAAGTAAATCCCCAAAAGATTATTTTTAAGTTCCACATTAAGTTGGATTTGCCTAAAAATCTACCTACCTTAAGACAGTATTGTATATTCAAATACTTCATTATCTGATGAGCAATTTAATTCCTAAATGACTCTGACTTTCCTTTATTCTTACATATTTAATATATTTGAAAATTAAGGATTTCCTTTTTATTTTATTTAACTCTGAGAAATAAATGGTTTTATTAAAAATATTCCTTATTTATCTACTCCTGAATTTTAATAATATATTTAATGTTTTCACAAGTATAAGAAAGTAGAAATAAAAAACATGTTACTTATGAAGAACTAACTCTTCGTAGAAGCAGATATGTAATAATTATTTTCAAAGTGTTTGTTAAAGAGTATACAACTACAAATAATAATAATTTGAAAAACTGTGTCGATAAGTCAATTATTTTCACAGACCATAACATGTGTTTGCCTCTAAATGCCAGTGCTTTTTAAAATATAGTTTCCAATATTTTATTATTTCAGCTGCTTTAGGACTAAGTAATATTTTACTGATGAGTTATAATTAGATAAAAGAACAGAAATTATGGTTGATAAAATAATTGCTTCCCTGAAAGAAAAATAAAGATTTTTACATTGTAGAACAGTACAATCAATTAGTATATACATTAGTGGCACTTTTCATCTATTTTAAAATCTCATTATTTTATTTCCTAATGCTTTTCAATAGTCAATTGTAGAAGAACTGTTGAAAAATTTTTAATGGAATTATAGATTTTTTTGAGAAATGTGAGCTAAAACTGATTATTTTGCTTGAAGGTCACTTTTTAATAAAAAATGCTCAAAGTATATTCAGGTTAAAATTTTAAAATGCAGATAAATCAATCTAGTATCATTTATATTCTTAATTTGAAAGAGCTAGAAGTCTATGAGGATTTCTAGTATTGCCAGTAATGAATGATGGACTTTCTTTTTCATAGTTAAGCAAAATATTGATTATGGTTGTTGCTTTTAAAGTAATTATGCCAGGCAGAAAAACAAAGGTATGTGAGTACAGGCTTCCACCAAGTTTCATATCGTTAAATTACCCACCAGAGAGAAACTGACTTAATTGTCTCTCTGACCCCAAACTCTAAGATGCCAAGGAAATATCCCCTGGAAATATTTACTAAAATCTGGCTTATAGAACACATACATATAGGATGCACTTAAGTCTAAGAAATTGTTTTAGCCATTTGTCCCAGTTTCAGTGCATCCTGCAGTCGATTTGTGAGAGATTATCCAATGCCAGGAAACCTTTCATTGTCTTAAACATGGGGCATTATCTTAGAAGCTATGGCCCAGATTGGGATTTGAGCCAGATGAAAGGAGACTGCAGTAGGAGTATAATGAGAGGACCAGGTACTCAAGAAAGCATTAAGTGGCAAGAGAGTGAAAGTGAGCCTTCTGAATAAAAGACTAACTTTTCCTTTGTCCCTCTCTTGATGCCTGTTTCTCATAAGTTTAATTATAAACCAAATCAGATCAAAAGTTCTTCCTTTATTCCCTTTTCATTCAATTTAAAAATTTTAATGTTCTAGTTTTATAACTAGTTTGGTGTGCCTTCATCAACATCTTCTAGAACCTCTCTTCAGTGTTAATACATCTATGACCCTGGGGCACATTGATAGGCACTGAAATTGGCGGGAGAGTTTAGTGTGTGAATATGTCTATGATTTTGTGTATGTGATAGAAGAGAGAGAGGTGAGTGGGAATATACACTAAATCAATAATTTGAAACATGGCATACTAAAAAAGTCACTTCTCTCACAATTATATCACTCACAGACACGTACCAACTTTTTACTCTCCTCTTATCACCAAGGTAAAATTTACTTATCAAAGAAGACTATCTTCAGAGAAAAACACATTATACTGTACTGATTTTGGAATAGTAGGTTCTCAATCTTTTTAATATATAATCTTCTTCCTTAGAAAATAATTAAATTTTTAATCCTTCACTTTACAGTGGTTATGCTTTTATTTCTGCTAATTGGGAAGATATCCATTGACCAAAAGCTCCATACATAAATATTGTCTATTAAACATAATATCATCTACAAAATTTTGAAAAATATATTCTCACATGGAGGTAGGTGTGTTAATTAGATGGGAGGAATCCTTTCACTGTGTATATCAAATCATCATGATGTATATTTTAAATATGTTACAATTTTATTTGTCAATCATACTTCAATAAAGATGAAAAGTATATTACACATATGTAGACCACATGATTTTTCTTTTAGTCTTCAGGTAATCCTTGGTGTGCACAAAGATTTAACACTTCTAAAAATAAATTCTTGCTCCTAGGTGTCCTAGTGCGTAGGACGGGGACCACTGGTTTAAAAGAGTGGTTTTAAAGCGATTTTGGTGCACGAACATTTCTTCAAAGGAAATTCTCACTTGAGAGGTCAATGGACTCAACAAATGGAGCTAAGTTGCTCTGCCTGGATTTTTGGATTTCTGTCCAGTTCACCTGCCCCTCTCCCTTGTACACCACTCCTCCTATCTCCTCCCCTGAGTTCCTCTTTGCACTCTATGGGATGAGCATTGAACCAACTTCAATGATTTATAAGAGAATTTATCCACATAGGCAAAATCAGATCAAAGGACTCTTTCTAAAGCATAAAGTTTTAAATGACTAGATATGGAGTTACAACTTTAAACATAAAGTTTAAAGAACTTGAATTTCTCTGTTAAATCCTACTTGGAATTCTTCTTTTTATTGAAGTATAACTGACCTACACTATGTCAGTTCCAGGTGCACAAGATAGTGATTTGATATTTCTATAATGATAAAATGATCACCACAATAAGTATGGTTACCGTCTATCACCACACAAAATTATTACAATATTATTGACTACATGCTGTACATTTCATTCTTGTGACTCATTTATTTTGTAACTGGTAGTTTGTACCTCTTACTATTGAAATTCTTAAAGCAGAATTTTTCTCAACAGTAATCACAGGATTAGAAATTTATGGGAAAGAACTGTTGTATGTTTCGTTGAGCTACATTTAATGGTAGAACATATTGCAGTTGGTTATCTGACCTAGAATGGTGAACTCTGAGTTATTTTCAATTATTATTATTCTATTATTCATTTTTAAACTAAGATGGATATTTAGATTTTCTAATAACAATGACTCTTCTGTTTATTCACTTTTCATTAAGTCTAAAATGTAAGGAGTTGTACACTTGTTTCTCTTTAGGTTAATAATTGGATTCAGGAACTCTATGTTTTTCATCCTGTTGAAAGCATAACTATGATTATTTATTAACATCTTTGACTTATTGACTACTTTACTGCCAAGTGTTTTTGTTTTGACACAACTTAATGCTGCGTTCTGTGCTTTAATTATCGCATTTAGAACTTTTAATAATCCTATAAATTAGACATTATTATAACAGGCATTTTCAGATGAGGAAACTAACATCCAGCAGGTAAAATAATTTACCCAAAGTCTCAGAGTGTTTGAAGTGAGAAGCCAGGTTCAAACTCAGACCTCACATCAGAGCACTGATTCTTATTCATATATCAAAATGTCTAACAAAATGTTTTTAAATCTGCATTTCTCCTAAGAGGATATAAGTTTGAATAACATTTAATGCACATTTTCCATAAAAGAATAATGAATACTTAGTATAAAAATACAAAACAGCAGAAAGAGAAATTAAATCACCCATTTTTATAATGCCTACCTTAAAACACTATTGCAACGTTGTTGGCTTTTCCTTAATCTCATACAATATTTGCATAACTGTGAACATCATACCTGTGAAATTCTATATGCTTCCTTCTTAATTTCACATAACATAAGCATTTTTCATATGATTATGCCATCTTTTAAAAACCATATTAAAAACTTCATAATATTTTACTAAAACAGTAAGTATTCAAGAATAGACATTTAGTTATTACAACATGGTCTCTATTATAAATCTGTTCATAACAGAACACGTTTTATTTTTCAAAATTGTAAATATTTTCTTAAAAGAAGTTTATAAAAGTGGAGTTATCATTTTAAGTGGCTATAAACACAGCTGTTTCTTTTGGGGTTTTTTGCGGTACGCGGGCCCCTCACCGCTGAGGCCTCTCCGCTGCGGAGCACAGGCTCCGGACGCGCAGGCTCAGCGGCCATGGCTCACGGGCTCAGCCGCTCCGCGGCATGCGGGACCCTCCCAGATCGGGGCACGAACCCGCGTCCCCTGCCTTGGCAGGTGGACTCCCAACTACTGCGCCACCAGCGAAGCCCAACACAGCTGTTTCTTTTTGTAGAATGCCAACACATTTCCAAAGGCTACTACAAGTTAACCATTTCAACAGACATGCATAAATGTGCACACTTTACTACATGTCACAAGTCTGCCTAACATTATACCATTACATCAAGCAACAAACTATCTGGAAGGTACTACAGATGAAAGCTACATCTTATACCTACCCATCTCTCTCCCTTTTAAAATACCAGTGAAACAGCAGGGAGAGGAAATGGATTCATATCTTTAAAGACTTAAGGAAAATATTCAAAGCACCAATGACAGTAAAAGAAGGTACACAAGCATTCCTCCAATCATTCCCCCATGAGTGATTTCAAATGATTCAGTGATGCCATTACCATGCCTAGATCCAAGATCCACACAATTCCCTTCAGACAGCTGTCACCTTGGCAGAAGCAGGCTAGAATATTTAAATGGAATTTTTATTAAAAATGGATCAACATACAACCATAGTTACTTCAAACTAAAGCAATGGACTTCAGCCTTTTGCACATTGCTCTGTCATCCTTTCACTGACCCTTCAGTCAGTGTTTTTTCCATATGTCATCAAAATTTCTTTTGTTTAAAATTGTGATGATTAATTTTATGTGTCAACTTGACTGAGTCACAGGATACACAGATATCTAGGTAAACATTATTTCTGTGTGTGTTTGACAGGGTGTTTTGGGAAGAGATTAGCATTTGAATCAGCGAACTGAGTAAAGCAGATGGTTCTCCCCAATGTGGATGGGCAGTATCCAAACTGTTGAGGGCCTGAATAGAACACAAAGGTAGAGGAAGAATGAATTCACTTTCCACCTAACTCCCTGAACTCAGACATCAGTCTTATCCTGCACTCAGACTGGGAAGTATACCATTGGCTCCCCTTGTTCTCAGGTCTTAAGACCCAGACTGGAACTATAGTATATACCATATACTATATGCTTTCCTGCTTGATTGCAGCTTGCAGATGACAGATTGTGCAGTTCCTCAATCTCTGTCATCACATAAGCCAATTCTCTATTAATCTATGAAATGACTACCTCTCTCCCCCTCTCTCTCTCCCTCTCTCCTGCATATAGAAAATAACATTTATATCAGCATCTGTATCTGTATCTATAGCTACAGCTATATCTGCTTTTGGTTCTGTTTCTCTAGAGAACTTATACACAAATATCTATGTTCATTTTTTTCTCTCCTTACTGCCTGATTATGTTTTTATTATTGCCTCTCTATTAACTGTTATTTTAATGTCATCCTAGAGAATCCAACAGTATCCTCCACTTACCAAAGTTTACCATAAATTAATAATTTGAAAACTTCCTGTTAAAACACTTTAACTCCATTTATTCATACTTTAATGCAACAGTTGCTGGATATTTACTTCTGTATATGTTATACACCCGCACAGCATTATCATTGCCATTTTAATTCAGTCAATATTACCTTCAAGGACATATACATAATTACATATTTCCTTCTTGTTTTTTCATTTCTACTTCTCTAACCTTCCATCTGGGATTACTTTCTTTCTCATAAAATAAAATCATTTATTATTTTCTTTAGTGATGGTAACAAATCCCCTTTTATTCTGAAAGTGTTATAATTGTACCATTATATCTGAAGAACATTTTATTTGGGTAGAATTCTGAGTTGGCAGCAATTGTTGTTTTTCTCTCCTCAGCTTCTTGAGGCATCATTTCATTTTCTACTGGACTCTAGTGTTTATTTTAATAAGCCTTCTGTCAGTATTTTATCGCTATTTTGAAAGTAATCAGTTGTTTTCTCTAGCTATATTTAATTTTTCTTTCCTTTTTTTAAAAAAATTTTTTCTCTTGGGGCAGTAGGTATCAATTTTTTTTTACAGTATGCTATGGTGTGTTTTCTTTGTTTTTATCTTACATAGAGTAAACAATCTTCTTGAATGTGTGGCTGAATACTCAGTTTTGAAAAATATTTTGTCAGTATCTCTTTTAAAATGTCGCTCTTCCGCTCTCTTTCTCGACTGGGACACCAATCTTAAAAATTTTTTATTTGACCAGGTGGTGGTCTATCTTTCAGATCACAACTAATCTCTTCAGCCTTGTCTAATCAGCTGTTAAACCCAGTCATTGAATTCTTAATTTTATTTATTGGGTTTTCAATTCCAAACTTTGAATTGAGTCATTTCAAAAACATATATGTACGGTTATCTTCTGAAACATTCTTCCTTGTCTTCTGCATTTTAAAGCACAAATATTTTATAGACATGTTAGACAAAATTTGAAGGAGCTCACCAAATATACATGTATATATAAATCTCAAAAGCCCTTAATTTCAAAATTGAGCAAAGAACTTTATTTTCGAGCAAAATGCTAAATTTCTGCATTAAATAAAATGATTTTATTAAGAAGCTTAAATTTTATTGTCAGAGTTATTTTTATAAAGCACATTTACAATTGACAACCTCACTATTGTACAACATCACAATTGACTTATTTTACCCTTTCTAAAAAAATATTCAGCAACTGCTTATTGCTGTTTAATAAATTCTATGCTATATCAGGATATGGGAAATAATTCAAAATAAGTATACTAGGGCTCAGAGATTAGATTTCCCTGGATATTTTCATAAATGATTTGAATAACTGATAGATACTGAAATTATAATTGCCACTGCAACTATGGGGCAAGTAAATTAGATATATACTTTCAAAAGCAGTCTCAGTTTTCACCCTCTTTCTGATTACACTAACTTTAGGGCTGGACGGGCATGAAGTCACAGAGGCCTGAAGGACTGTGGTGCTTGGGACCAAGGACGTAATGGGATGTACACTTTAAGAATAATAAAAAAAAACCTAAACAGATGAGTCAAAGGATGTACCATTATGAAAGGTTAGACAGAAAGAAGAATAGAAATAATCACACACACAAAAAAAACAGAGAAATGAAGCAAAAGTTGAAGTTTAATTTAAGTGATGGGTTTGAGATATGGTCAGGCACTGGTTTAGTCCTTTTCCCGCATCTCTTCTGGGTCAGGAAAAAGAGAAACAAAACCCAAATAATTGCTAATGTGCTTTCCCAGCTTAGAAAATTTAACACCTCTAGACTAGATTGCCAGCCTTCAAACTCGCCAAGTGGTATTTTACCATTATGATTTTTCCAGCTGATCTCTACCTAGAATGCTTTTTCTCTTTCAAGTATGTCCAATAGCCATCATTAAAGAGCTAGTTTAACTTTCAAACTTAACAGAAATCGTCCATTTCAACTACTGTTCCTACAAAAGTGACCTTGTGTTTCTGTTAACGCAGTACTTTGATTTTACTTCTTTTATCATTAAAAGATTTTCTAACCATTATTCTTGGGGTTATATCTGTGGTCATATCATTGTAAGTACATCTGGTTTTAAATAATCTGGGATGAATCTGGTTACTTTATAAATTTTGCACCTACCCTACTGTCTGCTAAATAATATGCTCTGAATAGTCAAGAGTATGCTTTTTTTTTTTTTTGGCCGCGAGGAGTGAAATGCGGGATCTTATTTCGCTGGCCAGTTTGCTTCTATAAATAGTGAAAGTGAAGTTCACCATGATATCCGTGTGAAAGTTCTGCAACTAGACTTAACTAATTTGCATAAGAAGATAATAATGAATTTTTATTTCAGCAATGTCAATGCCATTCTTCACATTCACGTCAGTACTTTCTATTACAAAATTACCTTCCTACATACAGCTATCAGAAGTTAGATCAAATTTATATTTGATTTGAAGTTTAAAAAAATACACAAGAACAATTTGTTGCCCTATATAACAAAGGCCCAGACATGCTGCAGAAGAATTTTAATAATCTACAGTTTGCTAATTGATGTATAGATTTTTTTTCTGTGATTTATTTAAAACTTTCTTTATCCAAAGGAACAAAAATGATCATTATTGTCTACAGCAATATTCATAATACTTAAAGTTCTGTTCTATAGAAGCAAGTTTGAACTTGAAGAAAAATTTACAAACAAACACCTCACTCACACAATACAAAGTCAATTTCAGTCTGTCCTAACCATTTTGCTTTATGGAAAACTTACGGATTTATACATACTAAGGAAAATCTCCACAAAATTGAGTAAACTGGGTTGGAAGTGAGTAGAGTACTTAGGTTTATACCAGAATTAGGAGAGTACTCAAAAAACAGGGTGGCAGAGATAGGGGAAATATAAATGAAAAAAATGCATAGCACCTATGAGTTTGATATAAAATAGATTGAGATGATCCTTGTGAAACACTATTCCACACTCATGCTTCCAGAACACCAGGATGAAAAACCAGTCAATTATGTATGTAACTCAAAATATGGCTCAAAATACACTTTTTTTTCTCTAAAGATAGCCATGTTTGGTAGAACACATGGATAGCGATTCATCAGAATCACTTAGGGAACTTTTAAAAATATAAGAACACAAACTTTCCTCAAGTTAACGTACATTTATTGAGTGCTTACTATACTACAGCTACTTTTTCAAAAGCTAAATAATTAAATTCTCTTTATATCTTCTTGAAGTAGTTTCTATTTTATACATGAGAAATTTGAGTCTCAGTAGGGTTAAATAACTATATAACTCACTGGAATGAATTTCCATCATCTTTACTGAAATATCTTCTCCTTTCTTATCTTTAAATTTTGAATTGATTTAGGCTTGTTTCTATCTGCACCACTATGATCTATGTGATTTCCTCAAGACACACAGACTTTAATACCATATACATGCTGGGCACACTCAAATGCATATTTCTGGCAAAAATCACATACAACTCTACAAATATCTCAATGGTCTCAGCTACTATTCCTTTGTCAAAAATATACTATCAATTCAACCAATCATCTAGGCAATAGAGATAAATAAAAAGACCTCTCAGTTCAAGGCTCTATCAAGTTTTGATAAAGATGATATATCCATAAGGTGGGTATCTCTCCCACAATTTCAGGATCCATTTTGTCCATTGACATGGGTGTTCTCTATGAATATCTCTATTCAATACACCCTCCATCTTCAGTGTGGCATTAAGATAACTTCGCTCAGAGATGGGGTATAAGTGTACTTAAAGCCAAAGGTATTCAATACAAGTAACCCTTTCTTCAATATGTTTTTCTTCACTTTGAAGAATTCTAAATCATCTTCAAATACTCTCTTGAAAACAACCAAGTGCTTGAACTATTTCTGAATAGAATTCTCTGCTCTCTGGATCCCCTAAAATTTTTTATCTCTTTGATGGTACTTGTACTGTTCCTCATGTTTCACTAATGAATACACAATGCCAGGTGAGTATATTCTTTTGTATTTAAACAGAATCTACTCAAATCATTCTGCTGGAATAACCATGCCTTTTCCACTTATAGCCACCAAATACCTGATTTCATACATGTCTCAAAGTCTGCAGATGTTCTTTTCTCTTTATTCAGTGCCATTTTAGAGGTGGAATATAGCCTACTTTGCTTGATCTTCCCCCACTAAATTTTTTTTAAAATAAGATAAAAATGTGCACCCATGAAATTTGTGTACACAGAACTTAGTTATATTTGGGGGAAGTTGGAGGAAGAGCAATTTTGTATCAGCAAAACAGTTTAAAATACTAAGAAAGTCTCTATTTATGAAGTCATTTGCCCACTTGTCATGGGAGATTTCTTTCTTGACCATGTTCCCCCACCACTCCAATCTCCAAAATCCAGTCTTATCCTACGGTTTTAATTTGTCCATACTAATTTCCTTTCCTCCTTTCTCCATATCCTCCAACCTCAAATTCATAGTCCTTAGGCTATCTTTGGATTTTACTATTTCTTTCCAAATAATATCTTCTGGTTCTCAATGTCTAGATTCAAAGTGGTTTGGCAAGACATTTTACTTAATAAAAAAGACTACCTCTAACCTAAAAAATTCTGATGCCGGGTGAGATGGCAATATATTTTTATCCTGTTAAGATTATTTATTTGAGCTTCTCTCTTAAGTCCTTTATTGGAGATGACCAATGATTTCTTAATTGTAAGACTTGCTCTTTATGTATCTTGCAGTGAATAGCATACATTTATTCATATAGAATGTACAAATGTATGTGAATATATGTGTGTGAACATACATAATTATATTGTAAGTTTCTTAACTACCATCTTTAAAAAAACTCCCTAACTCAAGCTGACCTTTACTTTTTAGAATAAGAACTATTATTTAAACACAGCCAACTATGCCTTATTGCCAACATAGGTTATGATTTATAGATCACATCTGCCCCAATTCCAGGCAATTGCCTAACTGCATTTGGGATTAACAATCTGTGCTTAGGGAGTCAAGTAAAAATAGAATAAATAAGTGGCAAATTAAAATGTATTAGCAAAAAATTACCATTATTAGTTACTAAAATCATCTGAGAAATGGAAAGAAAATAAAACGATGGAAATAACAGTGAAGTAGAAATTTAAAATTATACTTTGAGGATACTTATGATTTTCAACAGGGTGATGGTTAAATAGAAATAAACCCATATTTTGGTACACAGAACTTGGAGTTTAACATCAGTCCCTATTTATAGAACCTTGTGAAAAAGATAATTTACATTATTTATTTATATTTCTGCCATGTAGAACAGATTTGTAGCCGTTTATAGTGACATGCATGATAAATGAATAAGAGATAATTGAAAAATCAAGACCAGAGCTCATAAGAAAAAACAAATGTGTTAATAGTAAAGGTTAATCTTTCATTTGAATCTAAGCTTCCTGGAAACTAAGACCAAAACAGGAAAACTCCCTGTTATGTACTTCCTGGAGACTACCTAACGTGCCAGTTGCTTTCAAGAGACAAATCTGATAAATTCCCTACCACCAGTCTCTGAACCTGTTTTCTCACTTACATAGTGGACATAATAAAAATATTTCCCGGGAACTTCCTGGTGTTCTAGTGGTTAGGACTCCTTGCTTCCACTGCAGGGGGCACGGGTTGAGTCCCTGGTCAGGGAACTAAGATCCTACAAGCCATGCGGTGCGGCCAAAAGAAGAAAAAAAAATTTTTTTTTTAATTTCCTGGTCACTTTCAAGACTCTTGGAAATTGTAGATGATGCTGATTAAGTAAGTTGGGTTGTGAGTTACCAGGAGTTACTTGCTTATGGTAACTCTTTCACCCCACCCGACTTACAGAGTTGTATCCTATGAGGGAGGAAGAAATTTTCCTCTACGCTTCTAGGTTCTTCTGGCTGGTCTAAGAATTAAATTGACATGAAACAGATTGACAGGAGAAAATCAAAAAAGTTTAATAACATGGATCCATGGGAGAGACCCAGGAAATTGAGTAACTCAGCAAAATGGCCAAAACTCTCACCTTCAAAACCGTCTTCAGCTAAAGACAAAAGAGGAAGTTGGGGGTAGTGGTTTGGGACTTCAAAGGGGAGGAAGGCAATTAAAATGAAGATGGAAAAGCAAATGTTTGGTAAATAAATGTTTGCTGGGCCAAGCACAGAAAATGGGACACAGAGTGGACCCTGATCTCTACTGTTTCTCCCACCACACCTAGCTCATATTCTTTGCAGGTATCTCTGGTGATAGCTCTATTCCAGTAACAGGGCCTCTGTCTAAATTCTTACAGGCAGTTACGGGGAAGGTCAAAGTTTCTTTCTGAGTCTTTTGGACCTTGATTCTTTTCGTTCCAAATGATCTGCATGCCAAAGAGACATTCCGGTGACAAATTTTGCTCCCCTACAGTCCCCAATGACTAGTGTGCTTAAAATTTTTCACAGATAGCCTAATTGGATACTCATTATTGGGTATGTAAAATTTGGACTGGGAAACAGCAAAAACCGGAAATCACTGGAACTGAGGTGTATTAATGGCAGCTGGCTGAAGAGGTCAACAGACTTCTCCAAAATTGTTTGTTCAGCTCTTTCTTCACCTCTCTGAGTTACTCCATCTCCTTCTTACGAATTCCATCTGTTACTGAACCTTAACGAATACAGAAACACCAATTAGATACAATGTAAGATTTGGTGTGGTGGGGAAAATGATATAAATATGAGCCTTTCTTTTTCTTATTAGTGGTAGAACAAGCACGGTTCTCAACATTGTCAGCAAAGTGTTAGCTGATTTAATTTCCCTATAATGTTTTTGAGATATGTTTTCTTTCACTGTAGTTGAACAGGCACTAGGAATTCTAAATAAATAGAGCTTCTAAAGAAAAAGTAATTAACAGTGTGTACAGAACCAGAGCAGTTCCATGGACATAATAAGTTTAGTAACCTTGAGGGAAAAATCAGCATTAATGAAGAGTAATCATGAAAATCTTATCAGCTGGAGCATTTAAAACAAAACAATTAAGAGACTTTCATTTAACAATTGTTCTTAATATCATTTTGGGACTTTAAAGAAAAGAGTTCTCTCTTTAACCTCAACTTAAATGAAAAGCTATAAGTGATCGGAAAGTGTTAATAGTTTTAAAAGATTATTTCACTCATGGAAATCTGTGATAAGAAATTGAACTCAACTAGGAAAAAAGATTTATCCTCAGTAATATTAATCACATCATGATTTATTGGCAGAAAAAAAGGAGAAATCTCCATTGTTAAAGGCAGAATGATGTAATAGGTAAATTATGATGACTACATACAGTGAACCTCCATGAAACCTTTAAAATTAAAGTGTCATGATATGGGAAAACTGGTGATACAATGTTGAACAAAAAGGCTGTTTATAAATAGTTATAAATAGTTCTATAATTTTCCAGCATTTTAAAATTTAATTAGCAATTTAATTAGTGTAGAAAAATTGAGGGGTTTCCTACCTGATGTCAGGACCTTGGATGATTAACAAACTACTGCTATTGGTATTGACAGAAGAACTGCCCAAAGGTTCAGTTCCTTTTTTTCCATCCTGTGGCTTACCTGGTCTCCTTCAAGAAATTGCTCCAAATCAAAATGTTGTTAAAAAATCAAATTGCACAAAACAAAAATAAGGCTTAATCCAATTTGAATAAAAATTCTAAATCTATGTATGTACAGTATAGGCAAGACAATGAACAGGACAAGAAGTGGAAAAATTCACAGCAAGCCACAACCTGCTAATTTGGAGAAGGGAGAGTATAGAAAGGAGACGGGATCGTTCATGTTTTACTTTGTACACATCTCTACAGTTTGAGTATTTTGTAATACAGCTAATGAGAATACAAAGAACAACAAAAATTTAAAAAATATGAAATTACAGCAAAATTTATGATACATCTATTTTCAAAAGGTTATATATATTAATGTAATTTTAATTTTCCTTTACTTTCTATATGTATCTGTGTGTGTCTGTGTGTGTGTTTTAAAGATATAACATATTTTGTTTGCCATAGAAACTATCAACTTTTATGTTATTTTCAGTCTCAAAAGGCCAAAGGATGCTTGAAAATACATATGAATTGCTGAAATGTGCTGAGTGTTATAGTAGAATTTTAGGTTTAATTTATGTCTTAATAACACTCACTAGAGTTATATGTTGAGCATCAAAATGTCACTGAAAACTCTTCAATAAATTACTGCAGCAAGTAGCTTTCTAATGTTTTGACTGGCCTGCAATTCTCAGCAATTTCATCTGTGTTTTTTGCAAGATATATGTGCAAGCTGAGATTTGAGGTATTCTACTTTGTTTATTCAGGCCCTGGGAGGTAATCCTAACTAGAATTTTATCAAAGATATCTGTATGGCAATAATGATAATCCTTCTGCATCTAGATTAGTTCTCTGTTTTATCCCACTAATGAATACTCTGGAGCAATATGTGTAATTTTACAGAACAAATTAACCCTAGAGCAGAGCTATTTACAATGTTCATTTTACTGGACACTTACAAAGCAGAATAAATTTAAATACAGTTTAATCGACCCTTCCAGGCCTGGTCGAGATCAAACAGCTAGGACATAAATATAATGGTAATTAACATAAATTGATGCCAAGATTTTTTTACATAAGTACTGATAAATATCACATTTGGGATCCTACTTTCAAGCAAATAGAATACAGGAATCAGGCAGTAGCATTGTCCTATGTATCACTTGTGCCAGAGTAGTTCAGAGGTGGCTTTTGCTGGCAAGGAAATCTGATTTTTAATTACTGTGTTATTTCCAGCATATAATGGCCATGACTTGTTCAACAGGAACACCACCATGTGAGCTGCATTTTGTTTCCCTCCTGCCTTCATTTCACTGCAGAACTGACAAAATGTAATTCTCTGTCCTACTAACAGGGCAGCATGAAAACTAATTGGCATTCTCTGTTTTCAAATATTTGTATCCTCAAGCCTCTTTGCCTCAAAAAGCCTGACAGTCTCTTCATTATCCCATCATGCTATAATTATTGCACACTCAATTGCCAGGGCCTGAGAGTAATTCATTTATGCTCTGCATCAATATAAACTTGGGCCTCTAGAACTAGATTTAACCAACTTTAAAAAATTCTAATTTAGATTCACACAGTATTATTTGTCTCCTGGTGATTCAAGACATGCATCATCTTTTCTTTTTATTAAAAGAAGAAAAATCTAAATCAATATACTAACTATTCTAGCTCTTAAAGCATTGTTGATATTTTTCCTTTCTTATACCATACTCAAAAAGGACCAAAAAGCACCTTTTGATACTTTTGTGCACTCCTGATGACCACTGCCACATCCAGGCTGGTATTATGTTCTCATTTAATAATCTCTTCTGAAATTTACACATCCTTCTTCCTATTTGTGGTATAGTGATGATCACATTAGGTATTCCTCATTCTACAATTGTACTCAATTAAATTCAATGTATTCAATTAAAAAGACAAGCATCTATTTCATAATGCCCAGCAGAATGATCTGTAAATGGTACATATTAAATATATACCTACAGAATTGGCTTTTTCAGTGAGTTAAGTATCTGTTCCCATTTTTATGTGAGTAGTTTTACATTCTTTTCAATTTCTTCACTTGTATCACTTATTTTTCCTGTACACATAATCAATGAAACATCTTTATCATAAATCTCTTAAACACATAGATATAACTATTTTAAGATCTAGAAACCTGACACTTCCACTAGAGAATCAATGTCTTTTCCTTGTACCACATAAACCCACTTCCTTCTCTGTCTTTATTGTATTCTCAAACCTTTCAAATCTTCAGTTTTATTGTGCCCATTGTTGGTCTATCCAATTTTAGACATTTTTGAATTTCTTCAGACATTCAAGACAAGTACTTCCCAATTCCATAGAGGTATACAGGAAGAAAAATTCCATAAATAAATAAAAATAACAATAACCAGAAATAAACAAAAAACAACATTAAAAGAGGCCTCCCAAGAGAAAATCAAGCCAGTCTCAGACTTCCTCATGAAACTTTTGTCCATTGCTATTATTACCACCTTAGTCCCAAGCACCATCCTTTCTTAATGGCTTCTCTGCTTCTAATGTACCCCCTAATAATTCATTCTCCACACAATAATCCTTTAAAATACAAATCAGCTCATAACACCTTCTTACTCAAAAAATTCCAGTAGTTTCCATCACATTAGCATACGATTCTAACTCTTTGTCCTGGCCTTTAAAGCCAGTATCGAGCACCTGCCTACCTCTAGAGCTGTGTATCCCACCAGTTTCCTCCTTGCCCAGTGAACTTCAGTAATGTTGGCCTTCCTCCCATTATTTTAATGGGAGTTAAAATATTCCAGTAACTTATTTAATTCCCTCAATATTCCAGCAACCTATTTAATTCTCAGAGTTGAATTTATTACTGGCTAATATATATATATATATATATATATATATATATATATATATATATATATATATTTTTTTTTTTTTTTTTGTGGTACGCGGGCCTCTCACTGTTGTGGCCTCTCCTGTTGCGGAGCACAGGCTCCGGACGTGCAGGCTCAGCAGCCATGGCTCACGGGCCCAGCTGCTCCGCGGCATGTGGGATCTTCCCAGACCGGGGCATGAACCCGTGTCCCCTGAATCGGCAGGCAGACCCTCAACCACTGCGCCACCTGGGAAGCCCACTGGCTAATATTTTGTTTACTTGCATCTTTGTTAACCCATTTAAGTTAACCTTGCCTGACACGCTGTTGTCTCCCAAAATGCCAGGAAAATTGCTAGGCAATCTACAAACAGTTGCTTAATGAACAAATGTATGGCTGATTGCTATACTGATACTATATTCTAACTGGCAAAGCGGTAGTATCCACAAGTACTTGTTAACAAAATGTTGGGACCAAGAATATTGGAACAAGTAACTGCCATTCCTTTGTAACTAATGATATACTAATAGCTTATATTTAAGGAACTTATGTGCTGGTCACTGTGGTTAAGTGCTGAATAATATATATTTAATGTAATCTTTAAAATAATCTAATGAGTTAATGACTATTATAATGCCCATTTTTTAAAAAGAGACTGAGCATACAGTGGGAAAGACAACTTCCCAAAATTACATAGTGAGAACTAAGAATCTCATACTTCAACATGACTTCAGAGCCTTTATGTGTAACACTGTGCTTAATAGCTTTATGAATCTGAAAATCTTGAGGAAATGTAATGCATATCACCAGCTATCACAATGCCATTCATGCAATAACCAATCTGTTTTCTAACAAATTTTAATGCCATCTTTATCACATGCAAAATTCCTACCTAAATATTGAAATTTTTTGTTCTGTTCCATTTATCTGTCTCCAGTTTTACATAAATATTATAATCACAGAAACTTTATCTCAGAACTGATAGAACAAAGTAAATTTTCATTATCCTCTCATTCAAAATATGCTTTGTTCGTTTTACCCCTTTATTTTTCTCCAAATGAACATTTGTATTATGAAGTCAAATACCAAGCTAAAATCCCTTTGAATTTTTAATTTTGATTCTATTATTTATTAATTATTTTTTAGTTTTGTATTTTATGTAGTCTACATGATGTTGAGTCTTTTCATCTATGGATTTAGGAGAAATTATTTTATGGAAGTCTAATTTGAAATTTTTTAGTAAAATTTTCTGTCTTTTTATATAGTTTCTATACAGTTCTCTTTGATTTATTCTTAAATTTTGTCTTCTGTTATAATGAAAGAAAACTTTTTCTATTGTATTATTTTCTATTTTATGAAATATGTACATCATTTATATTTATAGTATATACATTTCTGTATGGAGTAACCAAGATGGCTTCAGCATTTCCCTCAGCCTGACTAGACTTCTTCCTGACTATGTCCTGACCTGCCTTTTCTGAAAACATTTTCCTTGGAAGACTTGTGAATTCTTTATCCCCTTCCCTTTGAGATATGTTTTTAAAAACTTCTTGCCAGTGTCACAACCCAGGAGTGTCTTTCTTAAGGACCTGGAAACCATTCCTTTGAAATATAATCATCAAGCAAGATAGCATCCCCCTATGGCCCTTATCTTCTACTTTCTGTGGAAAGGTAGAGGCTCTCTTCCCCGCCCCACCCCCACCCCCCACAATCTGTAAAACAACCTCCCATCAGGAAGACGTGAGAAAGTTTACTTTTCCTTTGGGTAAGGCCAATTTTCAAACACAGGTGGTCTAAGATCCCCCCACCCCAGCTCTTAAAAATTCTCCATCCCTTTCTTTACAGCAGAGTTGAGATTAGACTGAGTTCTGGCCTTTCTCCCCCATTGCAATAGTCATGAATAAAGTCTTCCTTGACTGTTTTACTTTGTTTAGTGCAACTTTTCCTTTGACAGGGGTCAAAAATGTTTTACTAAATTCCTGTGTTTTTCCAGATAAATAAGAACTTCCAAAGAAATGATGATGATGCTTTTTACTATCTTATATTTAAAAGCTTTTGCTTTTCAATTGCTAAGAATTGCTTTTAAGTGCAGTTGGCCCTTGAACAACACAGGTTTGAACTGCATGGGTTCACTTATATGCATATTTTGTTTTAATAAACACAAACGACAAACTACACCATTTACTGTTGGTTGAATCTGTGGATTTGGACCCATGGATACGGAGGAGGGCTGACTGTAAAGTTATATGCAGATTTTCAACTGCATGAGGGGCAACACCCTTAACCCCATGTTATTCAAGGGTCAACTGTATTATTAATAACTTACAAAATAATGTTCAATATTAAGTTCTACCATACACTATTAACTTTTATTGGTGATTGACTCAACAGGGATTTTGTCATGTATTTGTATTAGAATTCTATGTTAGCTTTATAAAGTGAATTTAGAAGCTTTTCTTCTAACATAATTATGTACATATCCTCAGTTTTATAGAATTTATCCACAAAAATCTATTCAGTCCCATACTGATTTTTACATCTAGAAATCTGGTTACTGTAACAATTAACTCATTGTTGTTTTATTCTAGCTGTCTCTTCTTATGTCACTTTATGTAAAATTTCTGATATAATTATTTATAAAAATATTCAAATTAGTGTCAATTTATATATATTACTCTGTTACATCTTCAAGTTGTCTCATAATGAATATGCTTATTATGTAGTATAATATTTGCCAATTTTATGGTTGTATTTTTCTTTTTTCTTCTTGTTTTTTGTCATATTTGGATCTACATCATTATTTTATAACAATGTCCTGGAAAAATTAGCCACAGTAATAACACATGATAAAGAAAATTAAGTTATAAACTTTGAAGAAAGGGGAAATAAAATGTTAAGACTAAATATGTAGAAAATTTAATTAATTTAGAATTGGCAATTTATTAAGAAATATACAAAAGTCAATAGTCTTCCTATATTTCCTTCTATAACCACTTAGCAGATATGATGACTATTTCTAAAAATAGTGACAAAATATAAAATGTATAAAATATTAATATCCTTAACTTTAAAAGATCATTACATCTAAAAGTCTTATTATGGGAACAGTGATAATAGTTTTTATTACTATGACCAACATTTAATAAAATGCCTACAAAATGTTAGACATATGATCAACCTGTTTTTACAATAATTTGTTTAATCCTCTTTAAAATCATGTTGATTGTAGTGCTCTTATTTGCCCCATTTGATGGATAAAGATCTAAGATTAAAGAGATAAAGCCACTTGCACAAAAATAAACAGCTGGTAAATGCCAGAGCTGAGATATGAACTTGTTTTGCCCAGTGGCTACCCAATACTAACCTCCACAGCAGAAACAGAAAGTTGCTAACTCAATGTCCAGTCTCCTTTTTTCTTTATGATCAGAAACAGAATTTTGTTGGGGATAAGAAGCTACCTACTAGAAAAAAATATATACACTATGGGCAGAGAAAACATAATTCACAAATTTTCTCTTTACCTTTCTCCTTCTAACTGCCCAAAATATAAATAGGATTTTAAAAGTGAAGCAACTTTCTTGCAGCCATCAAATATGAGGATCAAAGCTAGCTGCAATGACAATATACGATCCTAGAGGCAAGGATATAGTGAGATAAGAATTCTCATAGACTTTATTCAGGAGGGTGAGTAGTTATAAACTATATTTTGAAGCAATTTGGGAATGAATATATAATATTCAAAATATTTTGCTTACTATTAATATCTTTTCAAAGTTTCCAATAAATCCTTAATTAAATCACTGTACATCCAAACTATGAGATATTATTCCAATGTTAAAAAAGATGATGTTCTCAAAAACTAATAAATTACTTAGGAAAATACTTATGATATATTATTTGGTGAAAAAAAAAAACAAAATGCAAAAAAACTATTAATTAAGATTTCAAATGTGTGTATTTGCATATGTGTGTGTGTATGTGCACATACACATGCATTATGTGAACATTCTAAAGTAATCATTTTCATGGTGATGGGAGAAATTTTTATTTCTGAATATTTCAAGTAGTTGCTAATAATCATACATGGCTCTCATAAATTTTTTAAAAACCTATGCTCTAAACTCATTAGATATTCAATCAAAGCATCTTTTGAAAGCTGTCAGAGAAAATAAGTCTAATGTTAAAGCAGCCAGTTCACCAAACATTCCAAGAAGGGAATAAAAAAAATTGCTAGTTGTGCAAGGGTGTTGGAACTTGGAAAAGTGTTCCATATGAGTGGCCACTTGAGTGTGGGGCCCAGAATTAAGGGTGTGTTATGGGCCGACTTCCTTTATTCTGAAGCCAGGAGCTATGAGAACAAGGGTGAATAGAAATTGTTTTTTTAATCTATCTGGTTTAGACAGGATCATTAATGTTATTTTCCATTGAACTCATGACAATCAGAGGAACTGTTATTCTTTTTCCTCACAAAGAATTTTTATATTGAAAAAAAAAAGATAAAGCTGAATCTCAACAAAATTCCATCAGCCTTAATGGCTGCTAACTCAGTGCATAAGAATTTCTAGAAAGCAAAGCTTTCAAAGTGTGAATTAATTAAACAAGGAGGCCATTAGACTGAGGGGTGTCTAATGCCATGGTGACCTGTGTAAGCAAACCAAAATCTAAGCCTTTAAGTGCCTCAAAGTTATGAAACTGAAACCTAAGGACAACCAGTCACAAACAGCCAACTAGGCTTTAAACTATAGCCAATCAACAATTTCCTTACTTTGATTCTCCCTTTTCTCTATAGAACTGTCTCCCCCAGATCCTGTTGGTGGAGTACTCCTAACCACTTCTGGTTTGGTGCTGGCCAACTGGAATCAACTTTTGCTCACATAAACTCTTAAAAATTTCAATATGCCTCAGCTTATCTTTTAACAGACATATGGATCAAAAATAAAATGAAAATTGACTTAATTTCAAGACAGTAAATATAAAGATATAATGATAATGACATTATCCACATTGAAAAAACAAATATGGCAGCAGGGTATAGTGGAAATTCTTTCTAGATCAGGAGGCACAGCATTTGGCTCTGTGTCCAAGTTCTGCTATTAATAAGGTGTTTAATTTCTTATAAGTAGCATATGTTTCCTGAGCTTTATCTCTTCCTCATACAAAGGGGAATGATATCTGCCTTATCTACATATTTCATCTTTTATTGTAAATACTAAATGAAACAACATACATAATAGTACTACATGATGAACAAATTATTTCAAATATAGTTTTTAATGTTATATAGCACAGTATGGCAGACACTCTTTTCAAGCTTCTCCAACCCTTTCCGCCCACCTCAATAATTTATCATTTTATAGGAAAGGACAAACATATAACAATGTCTTAAAAAGCCCTGCTTTATATCTCTGACCACGTCTCCTATTTTCATAACTCTAGCTCACTCTTTTCTGCTCACCTTAATCCCATGATGATCACTGGACATCACTGGACATGATGATTACCATGGACACTCTGCCTCTGATTTACCATTTCCTTTAACTGAAACACTACTAACTCAAATACAAATGGCTTCATCTTTCAACACTTCTAAGTCTCCATCCAGATGCTTTCTTATTATGGAGGTCTACTTTCACCATAGTTTTTAAAGTGGCATCCTTCCTCTTGGTCATCTCAATCCCACATTTAACTATTTTACCTGTTTCCTTAATAGCCTGTCTCACAGAACTACAATGTAAGCTTTATAATGATGAGGATAATTTTGTGCCTCAAACACAGTAGGCACTCCATACGTAAGTAAGAATAAATGAATAATGAGCTGTCCACTTAATCACTTTCTCTTTTGCTTTCCTTTACCAGAGGAACTAGAAAATGAATACTCTCTTCTCCCTGCTACCTTCCAGTGAGGTGTGTTCTTATCATGTGTTTCTGGGCAGTGAGACAGGAATGGATGTTTGGTGACAAGGGAATCCTTTGCAAATAAAAGATAAACCTTCTCACAGAAATGGCTTTTGAAATGTCTGACTTTTTCCTTTCCTGGAATGAGAAAGTGAAATGTGAATGCTAAGCAGTTATCTCATGACTTTAGGGATAAAAATCACACACCATGGGCTTCCCTGGTGGCGCAGTGGTTGGGAGTCCGCCTGCCGATGCAGGGGACACGGGTTCATGCCCCGGTCCGGGAGGATCCTACATGCCACGGAGCGGCTAGGCCCGTGAGCCATGGCCGCTGAGCCTGCGCGTCCGGAGCCTGTGCTCCGCAACGGGAGAGGCCACAACAGTGAGAGGCCCGCATACCGAAAAAAAACAAAATCACACACCAAGGGTGGAGGAAAAGTAACATAAACAGAGTCAAATGACATCAACTATTTGATGATATCTGAATTCATAAAAGTAAATTATGATCACTAATTATTAACTCCTTCAAACTCCACCTCATGGACATCTGTATTTTAATGGAAAACACTCAAATCGTCAGGGATTGATATCCAGTGGTGGCACTGAAAGTTTGTGGAACCAGTCACAAAGGAAGATATTTTGAGGAAGAGTGTCACTGAAATTAGACTAAGAGATATGACCATGCATTCTGTTTCCTCGATGTTCACTATTCTCATGCCCATCAAAAAGGTAGTTACCCAGTCTTTTTAATTGAGAAAAGTATACCCCTGTAACAGTACCTTCTAAGGCACGGTATTAGGAAGAGTCAGGGTTTTGTAATAATCAATCCTGTGGGAGACTAGGGATGCAAGTAGAGAGAGATACTGATGATACTGCTTGTTGATAAGGAAGAAGAAAAGCTCATTTCTAACTTCTTCATGTATATGATACATCCAATGAAATAAGGCATGTATATTGAAGAATATCTAAAAACTAAGGGTAAAAATAGTTTAGTGCTCACCGAAGATAAACTAATTATTATCCATATAGTGTAGCTTAAGTATCTTTTGAAAACAACATTGAAAAAAATTATAAGAAACAACAACAACAATGGTAAAAGATAAAAGGCATATAGGCAGTGGAACTCAAATATTACATAAGGAAAGTCATATGAAAGTTAAACCACATCAACTGACAGTTGAAACGATTCCCTTCTCAATTCCTTACCAGTTGATGCTGCTGAAGAACAGAATTTCCCTTAAGATGGTATAGTGGAAAGAGCTTGGTCTTTGAAATCAAACAGACATGATCCAAATCTCTGCTTCTCACATAAATTGTGGCTTTAGACATGTTCCTCTGCGTGTCTCCAGCTTAGCAGCTAAAATCTGGGCATTATCATACCCGTCTTATTTATAAGGTAGTGTGATTACTAAGTGATAAAATACATATACATTTTTTATAACACTGTTGTTCTTTTTTCTGAACCAATTATCAGGGGATAGGGTTCAAGGGAATCAGTCCATGGTTCTCCATTGCCTATTTCTATTGAGAAAAATGCTCTAAAGTTCAGTGTGGTCCCTGGAGCCCTTGGGTGTCCTCAAGACCCTTTCAGGGTCCACAAGGTTCTGCATTTCCAGTTGCATTATCTGTGTAAGGCCAGATTTTCTTCACATAGTTCAACTAACAGAGTATGTACACTGCGGATTGAATGGAGAAGTACAAATGAAAGTTCAAGTGTCTTTTATCAAGCCAGAGATCGAGAAGATTTGCAAAAATATAAAGGAATGTCACTGTTCTCGTTAATTTATTTGCTCTTGTTTTGTGAAATACATTTTCCACAGAATATTATAGGTATTAATATATACGTTTATCATCATTTTAAAATAAGTAAATAAATGAATGTTTTAAAATGTTCTCAATTTTAATTTCTAATGTAAAATATTAATAGCTGTAACCTGCATAAACGAAAACACCCTGGGGATGTTCAATAATTTCTAGGAGTATAAAGGGTGCTGTAACCAAAAAGCACTGCAGACCTAAACAGCTACTCCTTGGCATTTATCACAACATGTAAGATAAGCTTAGGCTGTTATCTCCTTCCTTAGGAAATACAATTCAGATTGAATATATACACACCTATACAGACATATTCTATACATATATACACACACATATATGTGTGTGTGTGTATGTTTATATAATATGATAAATAAATCACTAATTTATTTGGATAACAGTATTCCCTTAATTATTAGAATTCTACGTTTTCATGATCTCAAATTGGCTTTGGCGTGGAATCCAAAGAAAAATTATGTGAATTTGATGATCTCATAGTACCATTAAAATTGTGCAAGATAACCATGAAAACCTGTCGTTATTTGCTACCTGCTGTCCTAACTGTACTGGACCTAAATATTGATAGTCCTAAGTCTCAACCAATAATGAAAATGTTTTGCAAGCCTGAACAATAAAGGACAATACTGTACATAATTATAGCATAAGCTTATGTAATAAATACTACTATGTTAAAACCAAAAGACCAGGGAAGAAAATGCTTATCAGCATAAGGGAAACATAAACACTCAAAGATAGCAGCTTGCCAAGGTAATATAGAAAGTATGTTTAAAATCTTAATGTGACTAGAAAATAACTGAATGCCATTTGTAAGTAGTTTTCATTTACTAGGGAATAAAATTATTCGTGCGTTATTTTTATTCACAAAAGCTGAGCCATACAAGTTGTGTCATACACGTGTAGATGTTTTCTTCCTACTCACATTGATTACACAAATTTTATTATAAGCAGAGAAATAACTGAATTCACTTAATATAAGGTAAAGGTACCTTAAAATTACAAAATTGTCCAGAAGGTTGTTGGGCTGACTTACCTCCATTTTCCCATCAGATGCTTCCTCTGGGCTCCCATCTACATCTTCTCTGGGCTGCAGAGGGTTGACTTCCAAGGGCTGCATCATCCCCTGTATCCCAACTCCTCTATCCTCAGTTTTGGTTCTGCCAGCAGAGGCAGCAGCAGAGAATTGGTGCTCTGGAGAGACAGAGAGAGAGAGGAAGAGTGAGAGGGAGAGCGAGAGGGAGACAGAGAGATTCAATCCTTCCTCTCCTTATTGCCAAGCTGCAGTTTTTTACAGTGATTGATTTCCTCTGCCTCAGGGATCAAATTCCCACAGCTGCCACTCTCACCAAGTGCTAGGTTCCCCTCATTTCCCTATATCACATTGCTCCTTTGGGCAAACAGGTAATAAAGGCGTCCAGCATTTGCTGGTGCCAGAATGCTTCACCGTCCCTTCTTGGATCCTTTTATCCTACCTCCATCTCTGTAAACAGACCTTACATTAACACTTTATTAGACGTTTTTGAATTAACATTTTGGGTATGTCCTGCTGATTGGTATGGCTGTTGTTTCAAAATCTTTCACAATCCAGTGTGATTTTCAGATACCACGGGAGGAGGTTGTCCATCTATTCCGTTGCTATTTGGTAAACCGAACTGCTACTGAAAGCTCATTATGGGACTAACTTATTCACACTATAAGGAATCAAGTTTAGTATTTGCTGTCCTAGCCAATAAAACCAACCAGACTCTTTCATATAGTTTCATCTACAATACGCAAATGGCAAAACTTTTGCTGAGTTTTAAATTTTCCTATATTTCAAGCAAATATAGGAAATTTTTGTGCAATATATGTGCAATGTTGAAACTACCATGAACAAATTAGTTCCTAAAAAGTGAATGCTAACTCATTTAATATGTATTTTTACTAAACAGAGAGGTGAAATGGCAAGACACATGGGTTCCTTGATGGTATAAGTGTCATATCTAAGAAATTTTAGAGGTATAGTGTCAAATACTATACGATTTTTTTAACTAACAGCAGTTATGATAGTCTAAGTACTTTACATATATTGAATCATTTTAACCTCTTAAAAACTCTATGAGGTAGGTTCAATTCTTCCTCCATTTTGTAGGCAAGGCCTTGGTCACAGAGAAATTAATTACTTGCCCCAAATCACACAGTAGAGGCTGAGCTGGAAATATAACAAAAGTTAAAAGTAATTAAACTGGCTTTTGCAGATATCATTTTATTTACTTCTTTTAATAAAAGTAATAATCAAATTTCCAAAGAAATTAAGAAATTGACCTTTGGAGATAAATCTAAAATTCTATGACCCATATTAGTAAATTTTATATTTACTCAATTATGTTTTAGTTGAAATAATTTTTACTAGACTATTATCTTAAGCTTCTCTTTTATTGTTTGGTTTTATTTTATGAGAAGAGAAAAATGATAGCAATGCAACTGGATCACAAAGATAAGTGGAAAAATAAATGAAAGAATCACACGACACAAGAAATATATACATCACTGGCATTCCTAGCTCATCCCTTCTCTATTTCTGTGCTGGTGTTATAAAGGGGAAAACACACAAACTCTCCTGACTCTCATGGACATATCATGAGGGAGAAAAAATGTGAAGAAAATAATTACATCTGTGATCATTATCATGAAACAGAAACCTAAGATAAAATAGAAGTGAATTTTTCAAATTAAGAAAACAAGGAAGCATTTTTCTGAGTTGAACCCAGACCTGAAGGAAGAAAAGGTCTTGTCTAGATGGGAAACAGGTTGGTGAAAAAAGAAAATATTCCAAGGACAGGGTAAACCTGCAGAAAGTAAAGCCTGGAGGGAAAGGGAGCTCAGATTTTTTTAAGAAGTAAAATTCATCATTGTCTCTGGAATTCAGAATATACTAGATACTGAGGCCTAGAGCTTACATTTTTAGAAAGAAAATAGAATATTTTCTTTTTTTTTTTTTTTTTTTTTTTTTTGCGGTAGGCGGGCCTCTCACTGTTGTGGCCTCTCCCGTTGTGGAGCACAGCCTCCAGACGCGCAGGCTCAGCGGCCATGGCTCAGCGGCCATGGCTCACGGGCCCAGCCGCTCCGTGGCATGTGGGATCCTCCCGGACCAGGTCGCGGACCGGGGCGCGAACCCGCGTTCCCTGCATTGGCAGGCGGATTCTCAACCACTGCGCCACCAGGGAAGCCCAGAATGCTTTCTATATTCAGTTTAGGAGACAGAAGTTTTAAGAAACTCTCCTTCAAGTTGCTAATACCAATCTATTTAAAGTCAATGACTCTATTTTTTCGTAGTTTTCCAGCCTGGAGGGAGAATGCAAGACAAAGGGAAGGAACTGAGTAAAGCTGAAATGACTGGGGAATTTACCTTGAAACTAGTCTGTGAAAGAAGTGTCTTGATAATTGCTCCTAAGGGATTTTATCCATGGAAAAAGCTGAGTAACAAATGGAGAACGGGGTATATTTTAACATGAAATTAGAGTTATGAGAGCTATAATTTAATTAGTACCTGTTAGGAATTTCACATGTATTATATGTAATCCTTATAGAACTTTACAGTAGTGGTACTTTTACCCACTTTTTATAGAAAAGAAAACTGAGAAGTCCCATGACTTGCCCAAGTTTTATATCTTTACCTGGCAGTGCTGGAATTATAAACATGGTTAGTCGGACCCCAAATTCCTTGCTCTTTCTATGCTACCTCTTTGAGATGAAAAAGCTGTCTTCTTAAAGCAAAGTTCAGTACTAACATGGGAGAAAACTAAGAAGGATGGGAGTTGGAGATGAAAGGTTGAAAATATATAGAAATGTATCATATTTTAAATTATTCTCAATTCTTTCATTCATTGGAATTTTATTTTAAATTTAAGATTTACTGTTTAGAGATGTGTCTTATAAAAATAGATAAATGTCTGTAAGGGGATTGTAGGGAGGATTCAGTGCAATGTAGGAGATGACAGAAACAAGAATACATATCTACCGACTTCTAGTTTCAGAGAATGAATGTTCCTTGAAAGCTAATTCTACACAGCTTTGACCATCTGCTTTGTGAGAATATTTTTGACTCAATTTTGAGTTTGACAAGTTGGACTCAATTTTATGGCTGGTGCTACATGTCAAGTAACGTTTAAGTACTATACAATACAGACATTATTCAAATTTAATACTGGTGAAAGCCTAGAAATAGGCATTGTAATCCGCATGTTACAAATGGGGAATCTGAGACTTAGCAACATTATACAACTTTCACTTAAGAATCCATGAACGCTTGTGTTTGGTTATTACCTACCAGGGGATATGCTTAATGGTTTACAACTGTTATCTCAATACACCCAACATTATTAATAGGGATGATGATGAGAATAGTGAAGGTGATGGTGAGGGTGATGATGTTGATGAAGAATATGATAATATCCATTTTACCCAAGGTGAGGACCTTGGGTAAACAGCTCCACCCACTGCATCCTGCATACTGAACTTAAAGATTTGAGGGATCACTTTAAAACTCAGAATTCCCAGAATATTCCCTCAGGAAATTGTAAATTTACCACTTTTTAGCATGGGGATACTTTTTTTACTCCACTTGGGTGATCATTCAAAGAATATAGTGTTAAATTCATATTTGAGGTTTAAAAGACTACTCCAAGTACCAGAGCTTTGAGACCTGATTATCATCCATCTGTGGCAATTAAACTAATGGTCTCTATTCTAAGAAAAACTATTGGTTTGGCATCTCATTTATTTCATTACTCAAGCTCATTTTTCCAGCTGTGATCATATGCTGATTGGGATATGCACAAATGAAAATCAGAGAGCCCTAAATACCATAATATATGTATTGGCTTAAAATTTAACACCTTGGAGACTTCATGGGAAATAGCTTCTTGTTTAGAAATATTTTAATAACCTTGGCTCTGAAATGCTCTTAGATAGCCAATTCAAGCAAGAGCTGATGGCATTAAAAGAGAGCAAATAATTAGTTGATTTTGAGCATGAAAATGTAATTATAAATTTATAAGTGGAATCTAACGTTTTCAGGATGTTAATATAGAATGACAATTTAGAACGCCTATGCTATTTCAACATTATGTTTCATTTGATTCAATCAAACTGTATTTATCTCCTCCTCTCTCCTATTATCTATGTCACATGCACATAGATAGCATGGGCTCCATCTTCCACATGCCTGTCTACACCAGAAAGCACTGTGGATAATACATTTGCTCCCGCTCAGTCAGTCTACTACTTTCACTTTACCACTCAGTTAATATTATAATTTTTAAAAACTTGCACTATGATGAAAGTAATATAATTAAATTGAATATATATACAGATAAAATGATTACATTAATAAAAAGCTATATTGATAAAAATGTACATATATGTTAATATAAATAGAATCAGTAAGGAGAAAAAATTGATTCATTTCTGAAAAGAAAATGAAATGATTTTTTCCTTGTTTGCCACTCCTAAAGATTAAAAAATTTGCATTTCACAAATGTATCTAGAGGCCATCAATTAGTTACTATGTATATAGGAAGCTAGTTCAACCAAAACCTTTAAAGACAATACCTTATATTATAAATTATATAAAAACACAGTTAGTCCTGTTTTGAGGATGACCAAATGGATAAATTAGGAACATGTTAATTTTCCTAATATTTAACATATCAGAACAGCTGTTCTCAATAAGGAACATGTACTCTCAAGGATTTGTCAACAGATTATGACCCATAAAGGATTCAAATATGGCACTCCCTGTCCATCCTCTATTGGAGATCACTGCTACTACTGTTGGGAGAATCCCATGTGTTCAGAAGGCTATACTTGGGGAAGTGGGGGGGGTTAAGTGCAGAACCACTCAACCTAAATCACATTTGAAAGAAAGAAACATTGTCAGCATCTTCCGTAGGCTTTGGGGAATATTAATGAACAAAATACTGTGAAACTGAAATGTAATGATATACGTAAGGAGTAGTAAAGATTCCTGTAGCATCCTCACTCCCATTGAGGACCAAATTAGCTAATCCAATTACCATGCTAAAGGATGTGTCTTTGTTTTGAGGTAAACAAACATGTTATGAACTTCACTGGGGAAAAGGGGAGTTGACATTTTATATGAACTCATGTTTGGTATTTATGGGGATTCTGTTGTTATATTGGTTATTTTTAAATTATTTAAGTTATAATGTAAGAAGTGCTATTTGCAAAATATTCAAAAAAAAGATTATTCTAAAAATTCCCTTTCTCCATATTATATCTACTTCTAGGGTAATTTGCTCTTTGTATATATTCATAAGTAAGGAAATGAACAACACTGGAGAACAAATATGTACGTGTATATATATATATATATGTATATGTGCATGAATTTTTAAAATAATATCATGCTATAGGACTTGTTCTGTAATTTTTTAAACTTCATAACATGACAGGGATGTCTCTTCGTATCTATTCACATACAGCCCCCTTATTTTTTTAAATTTCAAAATAAATATTACTCTGTATTATTCATACACAATGGGACGGTTGCAGTATGGTTCTCAAGAGTGCTAACTTGAGTACTTAATTGTTGATTCTAGAAGTAGGCTCTCTATATTCAAATTCAAGCTCAGTCACTTACTAGCTGTATTAATTTACATATTTTTAAGCTCTTTGTGCCTAGGCTTCCTTATCTATGAAGTGGAAATAATAACAATAAATAGACATCATTAAGATTATTTTGAGATTAAATGGTTAATTCATTTATTCAATTTATTCAACAAATATTCACTAAGCACCTTCTAGATGCCATATAGACCAAAGCACTTTTGATTCTTCACTGAACAAAGCTGACAAGGGTTTTTGTTTGTTTGTTTTTTGGTTTTGTTTTGTTTCATTTTCTCTCATGGAGCTTAAATTCTATCAAGGAGGTACAGAAAAATTTACAAATAATAATAAGATAAATCTGTAAATTCTATAGTGTGTTACAGTAAGTACTATGCACAATAGAAAAAGGAGAGCAAGGAGGGCAGTTGGCCAGAACAGAATGAGTGAAGGATAAAGCTGTAGAATATTAGGTTATAGAAATAAGGAGGACAGGGAGGAAGCATAAGGTAAGTCTTCGTAGAACACTGAAGGAACTCAGGAACCCCTGCAGGACTCAGACTGGAGGAGTGACATCACCAGATTTACACTGTACAAGATTCCTTTGGCTGCTATGTGGATAATAAAATGTAGCTGCGGAAAAAGCTTAGAAACACAAATTAGGAAGCTACTGCAGTAAAATCTAGCTTAGAATTGATGGTGACTCAGGCAGGATATTGCCAGCGGAAGTGGTTGAAAGTCATTGGATCTGGATATAATTTAAAGGTCAAGAAAACAGGATATGCTGATGAATTGAATTTGAGGTGTTGGAAAAAGCAAGCATTCAGAGATGACTTCAAGTACTTTACCTTTAATACCTAGAAGGATGGAGTTGTCATCAAATGGAAATGGGGAAACTCCAGGAGAAGTAGGCTTAGCAGAGAAAACCAGGAGTTAAAACTTAGGTCATGTTAAGTTTGCAGTCTCCTAATATCCAAATGGAGATATTGAGAAGCCAGTTGTCAAATAATGTAATTCACACCTAATAGGTCTTACAGATAATACTCTGATGTAAGCTAACTTTGTTGGATTATAACAACAGGTTTCTAAAGAAGATGATTATGATGTTTCACTCACAGTGAGTACTAGGTTAGTGGATGTAAAATTTGTTACCACATTTCTAGCTTCAAGCTGCATGTGCATGGCTTAAAGAATAATAAACAGGTGACTGAGTGCTGGCGATTGTAATGAGTACCCACACAAATGCCATATGCTGCTTTATTAAATCCAGTCATATCCGTTAGATTCCTATCATGTCAATGTGCTAGGCCTAGTTCGCCAGAAAAATAAAAAGTAGGAGGAATCATGACCACCACTCACTCCGATTCTGGGAGAGCTTTTGTGCTCTGATGGAATCCACATTGATCAAGAAAAAGAATCAGGTCGAGCCAGAAATAGCAAAGACCTCTTTCTGAGTTTAGTGACCTTGATGTGACAAAGCTACCCTGCAGTGTCTGTGAAAAGGTATTCTAGAATAGAAAAGCAATTCTCCTATTGACTCCTCCCCATCTGAAGAGACTTTCATTCTCACTACTCCACGTAAGGTTACCAGAGATTCCGTTCTGCTTAACGAAAAGGTCGTGCCTTATTCTACACCTTTCTTGACTTAACATTATTTGGCAGAGTTGATATTTTTATGCTTGAAACATCTTCTCATTTGGCATCTGGAACATCATTCTTTCTTGGTTGTTGTGCCTTCGTGGTATCTTTTACCGATTCACCAGTCTCATCTCCACCATTGCCAAATTGCTCTGCCTTCAATTTCCCCCAAAGCAGTTGCAACCTTCTACATTTCTCTATCCAAAGCACTTGGCACTTAACTCTCCCTTCTATGATATAATCAATTCATAAACAAATCCTTTTATGAAAGTACACTCAGAATCCAGTCCCTTTGCAATACTTCCACTCCTACCATGGTGCTTCTGCTTAGGTTCGTATAACAGATTTCTAAAGGTTTTCTCCCAGTGTCCTTACTCTCCTTCCTAATAGTCAATTCTTAACATAGCACCAGAGTGCTCCTTTTCAGATTTCTTTCCTTTGTTCAAAATCTGTCAGCAGTTTTTCACTTAACTCATGAAAGGTCCTACATACACTGACATTATCTCCTATTGCTTTAAGACTTGTTCATTCAGATTAACCCATACAGGTTTATTATTATTTCTGAAATACCCTGAAGTGTCATCACATCTTAACTGCCTTAGAACATTTGACTTGATGTTGTCTCTACCTGGAATGCTCTTCCTGACCATGCTGTGTGATCATGTCTCCCTGCCTCCAATTATCTGGTTGTCTAGTCTCTTCTCAATGATTCCTTCTTTAAGACCCAACAAAAGATGACAATCCCATTTGTCTCAGTACCACTTATCGCTATGAGAAATACCATGCATGCAGATTTTTGTGGCTTGTCATTTTCCTCCCACTAGAACTTTGTTCCCAATAAATAATTGTTAAACTAATTAATAAATTCTTCTTTGAAATGGTGCCTGTGTTTATTTTAATTACTCAACAGGGAATTTCTCCCCCCTAATTTTCTCTTTAGGAAAATGTTCCTAAGCCTGTTATTAGATCCACTCTCCAGATGGCCAGGTAAGCTATGTGATTTTTGCCCCCTCTGCCTAACTGCATAAGATTCAATGCAGTGTCATATCTGCCTGAGGCTCCTTGAAGGCTATATTTTCCTCTTGATTAGTGAGAAGTTGAAAATTATATTTTAATATGGAAAGAGTCTGGTAGTGTTTTGAATTATTAAAAACCAGCAGAGACCTGAATATTAAAGGTTACATAATATATCTATCATTTCATCACCCTTATCTTCTCCATCACCATTGTTGTTTTTGTGATCATAGCTAACATTTACGAATAACTTACTACATAACATAAACTTTTCTCAATTCTCCATGTGTACTGACTTGCTTTATCCTTTCAACAACTCTATATGGTAGGTATCACTACCTATTTTATGGATTGCTTTCCCTATTTTACAGATGATGTAACTGAGACAAAGTAATCTGGCTCAGGATTTTTGTAACATAAATATCCAACTTGAAAGTGGCTGATGGTTAAAAGAAATTCAAATAATGAGCAGCAACTTATACTACAAAGAGGTGGGTTCTGGTTCAAGATGGTGAAATAAGAATATTCTGAACCCACCTCCTTCTGTGAACATACCAAATCTAAAGCTACATATGGAATAATTTCTTCTAAAAAATACCTAAAAACTAGCAGAACAGCTTCTTTACATCAGGAAAAGAAGGGAAACAAAACACATCAAAGCAAGTAGGATAGGCTGAGGTACAATCTTAGCATAAACCTCACCTTCCAACCTCCCATCCCACATGGTGACCCACAATTGGGAAGGAATTCAAAACCTGGCTCTTCTGCCTGAGGAGTGAAGGGTTCATATCCCATATTGGGAGCCCCAACTTTTAAGACCTACACCTGAGAGATGAGTCCCCCAATTATCTAGCTTTGAAAACCAACTAGACTCACAGCCATGAGACATATGGGGCTGTGGTGAACTGAGAAACAGCTCTTAAAGGGCCCACATGCAAAACAATAAATGCTGGAGAAGGTGTGGAGAAAAGGGAACCCTCTTGCACTGTTGGTGGGAATGTAAATTGATACAGCCACTATGGAGAACAGTATGGAGCTTCCTTAAAAAACTAAAAATAGAACTACCATACGACCCAGCAATCCCACTACTGGGCATATACCCTGAGAAGACCATAATTCAAAAAGAGTCATGTCCCACAATGTTCACTGCAGCTCTATTTACAATAGCCAGGACACAGAAGCAACTTAAGTGTCCATCGACAGATGAATGGATAAAGAAGATGTGGCACATATATACAATGGAATATTACTCAGCCATAAAAAGAAATGAAATTGAATAATTTGTAGTGAGGTAGATGGACCTAGAGTCTGTCATACAGAGTGGAGTAAGTCAGAAAGGAAAAACAAATACCATATGCTAACACATGTATATGGAATCTAAAAAAAAAAAAAAATGGTCATGAAGAATCTAGGGGCAGGACGGGAATAAAGATATAGACCTACTAGAGAATGGACTTGAAGACACAGGGAGGGGGAAGGGTAAGCTGGGACAAAGTGAGAGAGTGGCATGTACACACATACACTACCAAATGTAAAACCGATAGCTAGTGGGAAGCAGCCGCATAGCACAGGAAGATTAGCTCGATGCTTTGTGACCACCTAGAGGGGTGGGATAGGGAGGGTGGGAGGGAGGGAGATGCAGGAGTGAGGAGATGTGGGGATATATGTATATGTATAGCTGATTCACTTTGTTATAAAGCAGACACTAACACACCATTGTAAAGCAATTATACTCCAATAAAGATGTTAAAAAAAGGGGGGGGGGCTCACAAGCAAACTCACTTACCCCACGGCCCAGAGCAGAAACAGCCTTTAAAAAGTGCTCAGGCTTCATGTGAAAGAGGCTTATTTGCTAATTTTAAAGCATCAGAATGAGGATCAGGGTTGTGCTGGGATATTGTCAGGACATAGAGTCTGGTGGGGACTATTTTTTTTAACTCTAGGCTTTTATTTAATTGATTTATTTATTTACTTATTTATCTCTAGACTTTATTTCTCCCTGGTAGGCCACCGTTTTTTTTTTAGGTTTTTTTGTTTTTCTTTTTGTTCTTTATTTTCTTTTCGTGGCAGGTGCCAGCCATCTTGGCACTCCCCCTTTGCCTTGCTGCAGAGTGTATCTCCCAGAGGGGAGTTTCTCTGTATATCTGGTGACCCAGTTTTTGCGGATATAGCCCAGGGGACACCCCTTCATCACCTGGTCTTGAAGGCCAGGGGACTTGCATTCCTGTGTTCCATGGAACTGAAACAGTTGGAGAAATAGTTCTTGCTAGATTACCACCTCCAGGGCATTTGCATAGACAGCAGGCTGAATCCCCCAGTCTTTCTGAGAAAGAGGCCTATTTGCATGTCCAGGAGCTTTGGCCTGAGGGGCAGGCTCTGGTTTGGCACATTTCAAGGAGCCTATGGAGGTGTTCTCAAGGGAACTAAGGCTGGTGGGTGCAGTCTTTGAGTTCTCCCTCTGCTTTGCTCCAGCTCACTGGTGTCTTCCAAAGGGGACTTACACCCTTGTCTAGCACCCTGATTTTTGTGTCTCCTGCCAGGGGACACCTCCAGATTGCCTGGCTCTGGAGGTCAGTGGGGCTTACGCTTGTGGTCCTACAGGACTCTATGTATTTGAGTTCTTTAAAAGCTGCTGCCTGAGGGGCTGGCTTCCAACAGCCTGAATCTAGGTGCTGATTGAGGTCCTTTCCTTTGGGACCCTGGTGGGTCTTGGTACACTCTCAAATACTAGGCGTTATTACAAATAAAATAGGTTGCTTGGACAATAACAAAGGTTCAAAAGACAACCAAGAGCTAGGAAACAGTTGAACAATAAGGTTCCTTTCCTATACAGGCTAATACTTCTTCAAGACTGGGAGAGGCAGCTGTTTCATCTAATGGAAGAAACCAACACAGAGAGTCAAGCAAAGTGAAGAAACGGAGGGATATGTTCCAAACGAAAGAACAAGATAAAAAGTTTACTGAAATGGAGATAAGGAATTTACCTGAAAAAATAGAGGAGGAGACACACTGCCCTGCTGAGGGGATGAGGAATGGCCAACTCACAGCTAGGCACACGCTCAGCAGACTGGGGACAAGTTAACACAGCAAGAGAAGTGCCTTTCACTTGAACTTCATAACTACCAGTTCTGTATTGTTAATCGTGTCTCAACAGTCTTATGCAAGTCCCAGACAAAAAGCCCTGAGTGTTATTCAATTGTGTAATTTTGAATATTAGGTCACCAAATATCTGTTTAGACAGACCCATTGGGAAACAGACTAGTCATTTCAATCTTCTAAATACTGAATTGGCTTACCTAATCACTCATTTTATCACTGAATGGTTACTGGCCTATAAATCAGTTCATTGGGGGACCAGGTGTCACCATCTAAAATATGCCGCCATTTCATTTGCCTTTTCACCTGCTGCCTTGCTTTGCAAAACACACAGGTGCTAGGTCAATAAGCCATACTTAAATGGCTAACAGTCAGCAATACCAAGAAACACTGAATGACATCTAAGATACAATTTCAAAAGGTATTCACTATGAACAATGAAATCAATCGTCAGCATTCCACAAATAACACAAGGCTGAAGCTTCTATTAATGAAAGCAACCCATATAATACACAAGGTTAAATCTCTCTTGAAAGAGGAAATAATAACTCACCTTACCAATTTGCGGAAGAACAGAAATGATGATTAGGTCAGCAGCTGGCATTATTCTTACAGATCCTCTTTCAAGAAATTAGTTATTGCCTATGGGCAAAACCAAATGGGCACAGTTTGAAAATCAACAGAAAAATGTTTTCAAGATATTTGCTCCATCTATCCATAGAATTCTGATATTATAGTTGAATATATCATCCTTTTGATAAAAAGTGGGGTTCACAAACCTTAATAGTCTAAAGCTACTTTTATTTGTTCCAAAGTTTGGTATCTGTTTGGGTCTGTGCAACTCAAAAATAAGTGCCTAAAATATCTTAAAAATATTTTAAACCTTCCCTCTACTGAAAATTTCAAGTTCCTCCAATGGACAAACAAAAGCCAAATGTCTTGATTTCACTGACTTATTCATCAAATCTACTCACTTTCTGATTAGTAGTTTCAGCTTCCTAGAGACATCTGTGTGATCTGAAGATTTTGCATCTTGATGCTTTTCATGTGATTAAGGCTAGAGGTGGACTTTGATCCCATTACAACACAAAGCCACAATTTGGTCACAGTCAGCAGCTGACTGCCTGTAGGAGAAAGGCTGTTATAGTTTTTTATGTAATGTCACAGTGATCATAGGTTAGGTTAAGTGACAACAACTCATATCACAGATGAGAGCCCTAGGAAGCCTCAGGAGTGATACTACACTTGCATGAATCACAAGGAACTAGACTTGCAGCCTCCGTCCTGGAAGTTAAGAACTTGATTTTGTTGGAATGTATCTTTCAGGGATATGTCATCTTAACAAAACTCATAAGACTGAAAAAAAATCAGAAATCTCAATTATTGAAATTAGAGGAAGAATCAAAATGTCAAACGGAATGGACATTTGCAGCAATCTGATCAGCATATTTTCTCTATGCAAGAAAAGTATGTAGGGATCCAAATTATCAGGTTTATTGATTAACTGACCACAGGAGTTAATTTTATGATTCAAATGTCAGAATGCTAAATTGTAATAGCCTGATGCAGCCTTCTCACCCAACAGACGGGGTGAGTGGGCAGTCATGCCAACCCAACAAACAGTGCACTCAGTCAGCTTAGCACTGCCACCTTTGGAATTTCAAATTGCCTTTTTCTATGTTACCTGGCCTGACTATTGCCTTCTGCTTATACAATCTTTCTCCCAGCAAGACGAACAAAACTATTGATCCAGTTATGATACCATCTGCTCCTTCAACACTGATAATATTCCTCAGTCATCTTAGTTGGACCTCTGGGATTCTGTTCTATAGCTATTTGGTTGTACAATTACTGATCATTTGTCCAGCATATTTTCATTCAAGAAGTATTTACTAAGTATTTATTATGTGAAAATAACTATTTTAGGCCCTAGGATGACAACGTTATCCTTAGGTAATATAGAAACAGTCTTTGTCATCATAAACTTCAAAGTCTAAAAGGGAAAATAGAAACGAAACACATTATTAAAGTAAAATACACCAAATAGTATGATTGGCAAAGTTCCTGGCACTATTGAAACATCAGGAAATTTCTCTCAAAAGAAATGATGTTTTCTTTGACACTGAGAAATGAGAATTAATTCTTATTTTTCTATTACAGATGATCTGCTTGCTTACTATGTATAGACTTCATTGGTTAAGTTTTCACAGGATTTCTTTATTTCTTTTATTCATAAATTCATTTAGGGTATCTCATAGTTGCATCCCCACTGGACTGAAGAAAATTAAGTCAAAGCTGACAATCTATATTATAAAAATAAAAGATATATATATTTAAAGTACCTATACAGCATCTAGCATAAATGATCTCTTAAAAAGCCATTATTATTGATGTTCAGTTGTTTAAAAATGAGAATTATTACACAATACTAGATCTAACTTGCCCTAATTCCTGTACAGAAACAAAATATTTCCTCAGTTCCCTCTCTCCATTCAAGACCATTAATACAAAAATTATATTTCTACTTTTAAAGGGGGAGGTTGGGGAATCTTCTAAAAGATGCTTTGAATTTAAGCCCAAGTCTTTAATATTTCAATCATCAGAAGTTTTCCTTGAACTTTATTAATATTAAAGGCTTGTAAGGCATACAAGTTCGAATTAGTGATGATACTAGCTCCTATTTCACCAAGGAGCCCCGAGGGGAAGCAGGGCATATCTGGGGTCAATTTACAGTCACGCTCAATCCCAGCAGCTGCCTCATGATTCTAGTTTGTGTTGCCAACTCCTCTCACCCCTAGCCACACATCACTGTTGCTTGCCCAAACACTGTGCAAGCTGCATGCACTTCCAGGAACCCGGACATTCACAAGCCAGCTTCTTCATAATTTGATATTCATCACAATTATCAGGCAACATGAAAACTATGAATATGATTGTCAAAATGAGAATTAGAGAGCAAGAATATACGCTGGCATTTAAAACCTGGTCAATACAGTTTAATATCTTAACTCTTATGTAAAGGTGTTGTTACAGTTCAGTCTAACTTATAAGTTTGTAACTATGACAGAATTTCAGATTCCTCCTACAATCTTTTTGATTTTTAAGACCCTCTACTCTCTGTCTATACTCTTTCTATTTCTCACTCTTTGATGTCATCACGTCTTGATATTCATGAAGACATATGTGGAGGCCTTTGTACATTTTCCTGAGCTCCAAATTCTCTTTCAAAGCTTACTTCTGCCTAGTGGCATACAAACGGATTATATTACACCTTAAGCTTTTTTCAAATTTCACTAACATTTTCTAATTTGATGAGAAAATTTTGACCCAGCTGAGGCTTTTTCTTAAAATACCTTCACTAATTACTGTTTATTAATGTCATAGCATGCATGGAGGTCTTGCTCCCTTCTAATATCTTAGCCTTCATAAAATCTGGCTTTCTTCAGACTTATTTTATAAAACGTAAATTTTGCCTTAAAAATCACTCTTAGACGTCTTTTAACTTTCATCTCCATGATTACCTTTCGTCTTGTTCTTACTGTGAGTGTTTGTTGTGCTTTTTTTGCACAAGGATACCAGTATCATTCTTCTCTTCCTCTCTCTTTTTTTAAAAATCATATCATATTTAGTGAGAATTTAAATCACAGAATAGTGAGAATTGTGATAAAAAATGTTTATACTAAATGTAGGCCCTAAACTTTTTCATTGAAAAATGATGTGATACTAAACAAGAAGCACACAAAATGAAACTAAGTTTATCTCATGTCATGGAACATTGAAGATATTCAGTGTATACGAATGTATAGTATATATGTAGAAATATATACACACATATATATAATGCGTGCATATATATGAATATTCAATGTTCATATTTGTATATAAATTTATAAAACACATATACATGCATACAACTACACATTACCTAATATAAGGAAATCTAGCACAAAGAACTTTTGATATCTGATATATTTTAGGCTCAGTTTAATCAAGAGTTTCCTCATTACTCCAGACTGCATCCTTCTCTCTAAGTTCTCACAATCTCTTTTATTTCATCTTCAAATTTCCCCATTCATTTATCCTATTTCTCTAACTTGGTAATATGCTCCTTAAAGACAGGAACCTACTAATTTACTTTTAAATTCCTTCATGGTATACAGTATACTGTAAGTACTTGATAAAGATCTTGCTAGTTAGTACATTTTACTCCATAGAAATAATAGATTAAAAAAATAAAAACTAGACAAATGTAAAGAGGAAAAAAATTAGACACATTTCTTGTCTTCATATTAAGATAAAAATGCATTTTTTTCTTTAAGGTTGAAACAGCTTTTCCATATTTGATGAATGTTTTATTTATGTTTCAATTTTCTGGCTCCCATGTTCCTATGGATTCTGCCCTGAGTTCAGCACAATAATTAGGATGTAAACATGTGAATAAAACACTTGTTAGCTTTACTGGAGTGTATTAACATTTCCTGCTAGAGGCCAGGAAGAACTGTGAGGAAGCCATGGTAACCCCAAGAATGAATTGCGCTGCAGACGCTGACCAGGTGGAACTGGAAGATCCTCCCCTACGAAAAATATGCGTGGATGATCACAGGGCTATGGTGAAAATGGTAGAGAGAAGTATGTGCTTTTATTTTTCTTGGCTTTACCATCATTTCAAAGGAAGGAACCACTGTGATTGTGCCTGCTGGAGACTCAGCTGGCAATTAGACCCTGTGCTCATGTGACACAGATAGTTGTTAAAATTAACTTTTTATAAAAATAGACCATGACTACATTAGAAAGTTAAAATATAATAGCTAAAGTCTGATTTGGTGACAATTTGAAATACCATTTCCTTCCTCACCTTCTTGAAAAGTAACCATTTTATTAGTTTGCTTTGTATCCTTCCAGATACAAATACACACACACAAGTTATATATATATATATACACGTATACAAATATATAACATACATATACATGTATACAAATATATACATATGCATATACATGCATATGCATAATACGTATATATATTATATATGTGTGTACATATAGACAGAGATATAAATCTGAAATATGAAGTATTATCTTACATGTTAGTGTTCACTTATTTTTTGACCATTTGAAACTTGTTCAGCTTCTCCTTCCTCTAAACTGGCATAGTTCTTGGTGAGGACAATGAATAGGTTCAATTAAAGTGTGGTTAAAAACTGTTGGCTGATTTGAAGGTTCTGCAGGCAGGTAAGCCAGCTCCTATTCTGTTCCAGGAATCATTTTAATTCTCTCCATTCCAGGTTGTACCCTCTGAGTATGATAAGAGCCTCTTGCATCCACTTTTTTTTTTTTAAACATCTTTATTAGACTATAATTGCTTTACAATGGTGTTAGTTTCTGCTTTAAAACTAAGTGAATCAGTTATACATATACATATACTCCATATCTCTACCCTCTTACATCTCCCTCCCTCCCACCCTCCCTATACCACCCCTCTAGGTGGTCACAAAGCACTGAGCTGATCTCCCTGTGCTATGCAGCTGCTTCCCACTAGCTATCTATTTTACATTTGGTAGTGTATATATGTCCATGCAACTCTCTCACTTTGTCCCAGCTTATCCTTCCCCTCCCCGTGTCCTCAAGGCCATTCTCTAGTGGTTGTGCATCTTTATTCCCATCTTGCCCCTAGGTTCTTCTGACCATTGTCTTTTCTTTTTCTAGATTCCATATATATGTGTTAGCATACGGTTTTATTTTCTCTTTCTGACTTACTTCACTCCGTGTGACAAAATCTAGGTCCATCCACTTCACTACAAATAACTCAGTTTCATTCCTTTTATGGCTGAGTAATTTGCCATTGTATATATGTGCCACATCTTCTTTATCCATTCATCTGTTGATGGACACTTAGGTTGGTTCCATGTCCTGGCTACTGTAAATAGAGCTGTAGTGAACATTTTGGTACATGACTGTTTTTGAATTATGGTTTTCTCAGGATATATGCCCAGTAGTGAGATTGCTGGGTTGTATGGTAGTTCTATTTTTACTTTTTAAGGAATCTCCATACTGTTCTCCATAGTGGCTGTATCAATTTGCATTCCCACCAACAGTGCAAGAGGGTTCCCTTTTCTCCACACCCTCTCCAGTATTTATTGTTTGTAGAATTTTTGATGATGGCCATTCTGACCTGTGTGAGATGATATCTCATCGTAGTTTTGATTTGCATTTCTCTAATGATTAATGATGTTGAGCATTCTTTCATGTGTTTGTTGGCAATCTGTGCATCTTCTTTGGAGAAATGTCTATTTAGGACTTCTGCCCATTTTTGGTTGGGTTGTTTGTTTTATTGATATTGAGCTGCATAAGTTGTTTGTATATTCTGGAGATTCATCCTTTGTCAGTTGCTTCATTTGCAAATATTTGCTCCCATTCTGAGGGTTCTCATCTAGTTTATGGTTTCCTTTGCTGTGCAAAACCTTTTAAGTTTCATTAGGTCCCATTTGTTTATTCTTGTTTAATTTCCATTTCTCTAGGAGGTGGGTCAAAAAGGATTTTGCTGTGATTTATGTCATAGAGTGTTCTGCCTATGTTTTCCTCTAAGAGTTTGATGGTGTCTGGCCTTACATTTAGGTCTTTAATCAATTTTGAGTTTATTTTTGTGTATGGTGTTAGGGAGTGTTCTAATTGCATTCTTTTACATGTACCTGTCCAGTTTTCCTAGCACCACTTACTGAAGAGGCTGCCTTTCCTCCACTGTATATTCTTGCCTCCTTTATGAAAGATAAGGTGACCATATGTGCATGGGTTTAATTCTGGGCTTTCTCTCCTATTCCATTTATATATATTTCTGATGTTGTGCCAGTACCATACTGTCTTGATTACTGTAGCTTTGTAGTATAGTCTGAAGTCAGGAGACTGATTCCTCCAGCTCTGGTTTTTTTCTCAAGATTGCTTTGGCTATTTGGGGTCTTTTGTGTTTCCATACAAATTGTGAAGTTTTTTGTTCTAGTTATGTGAAAAATGCCAGTGGTAGTTTGGTAGGGATTGCACTGAATCTGTAGATTGCTTTGGGAAGTAGAGTCATTTGCACAATGTTGATGCTTCCAATCCAAGAACATGGTATATCTCTCCATCTATTTGTATCATCTTAATTTCTTTCATCAGTGTCTTAAAATTTTCTGCATACAGGTCTTTTGTCACCTTGGGTAGGTTTATTCCTGGATATTTTATTCTTTTTGTTGCAATGGTAAATGGGATTGTTTTCTTAATTTCACTTTGAGATTTTTCATCATTAGTATATAGGAATGCAAGCGGTTTCTGTGCATTAATTTTGTATCCTGCTACTTTACAAATTCATTGATTAGCTCTAGTAGTTTTCTAGTAGCATCTTTAAGATTCTCTATATATAGTATATGTCATCTGCAAACAGTGACAGCTTTACTTCTTGTTTTCCAATTTGGATTCTTTTATTTCTTTTTCTCCTCTGATTGCTGTGGCTAAAACTTCCAAAACTATGTTGAATAAGAGTGGTGAGAGTGGACACCTTTATCTTGTTCCTGATCTTAGTGGAAATGGTTTCAGTTTTTCACCATTGAGGATGATGTTGGCTCTGGGTTTGTCATATATGGCCTTTATTATGTTGAGGAAAGGTCCTTCTATGCCTACTTTCTGCAGGGTTATCATAAATGGGTGTTGAATTTTTTCAAAAGCTTTCTCTGCATCTATTGAGATGATCATATGGATTTTCTCCTTATATTTGTTAATATGGTGTATCACATTGATTGATTTGCGTATATTGAAGAATCTTTGCATTCTTGGGATAAACCCCACTTGATCATAGTGCATGATCCTTTAATGTGTTGTTGGATTCTGTTTGATAGTATTTTGTTGAGGATTTTTGCATCTATGTTCATCAGTGATACTGGCCTGTAGTTTTCTTCCTTTGTGGCATCTTTGGTTTTGGCATCAGAGTGATGGTGGCCTCGTAGAATGAGTTTTGGAGTGCTCCTCCCTCTGCTATATTTTGGAAGAGTTTGAGAACGATAGGTGTTAGCTCTTCTCTTAATGTTTGATAGAATTCGCCTGTGAAGCCATCTGGTCCTGGGCTTTTGTTTGTTCGAAGATTTTTAATCACAGTTTCAATTTCAGTGCTTGAGATTGGTCTGTTCATATTTTCTATTTCTTACTGGTTCAGTCTCAGAAGGTTGTGCATTTCTAAGAATGTGTCCATTTCTTCCAGGTTGTCCATTTTATTGGCATATACTTGCTTGTAGTAATCTCTCCTGATCCTTTGTACTTCTGCAGTGTCAGTTGTTACTTCTCTTTTTTCATTTCTAATTCTACTGATTTGAGTCTTCTCCCTTTTTTTCTTGATAAGTCTGGCTAATGGTTTATCAATTTTATCTTCTCAAAGAACCAGCTTTTAGTTTTACTGATCTTTGCTATCATTTCCTTCATTTCTTTTTCATTTATTTCTGATCTGATCTTTATGATTTCTTTCCTTCTGCTAAAGTTGGGGTTTTTTGGTTCTTCTTTCTCTAATTGCTTTAGGTGTAAGATTAGGTTATTTGAGATGTTTCTTCTTTCTTAAGGTAGGCTTGTATAGCTATAAACTTCCCCCTTAGAACTGCTTTTGCTGCATCCCATAGGTTTTGGGTCGTTTTGTTTTCATTGTCATTTGTTTCTAGGTATTTTTTGATTTCCTCTTTGATTTCTTCAGTGATCTTTTGATTATTAAGTAGTGTGTTGCTTGGCCTCCATGTGTTTGTATTTCTTACAGATTTTTGCCTGTAATTGATATGTAGTCTCCTAGTGTTGTGGTGGGAGAAGATACTTGATATGATTTCAATTTTCTTAAATTCACCAAGGCTTAATTGTGACCCAAGATAGGATATATCCTGGAGAATGTTCCATGAGCACTTGAGAAGAATGTGTATTCTGTTGTTTTCGGTTGGAATGCCCTATAAATATCAATTAAGTCCATCTTGTTTAATGTATCATTTAAAGCTTGTATTTCCTTATTTATTTTCATTTTGGATGATCTGTCCATTGGTGAAAGTGGGGTGCTAAAGTCCCCTACTGTGATTGTGTTACTGTCGATTTCTCCTTTCATGGATGTTAGTATTTGCCTTACGTATTGAGGTGCTCCTATGTTGGGTGCATAAATATTTAGTTGTTATATCTTCTTCTTGGATTGATCCCTTGATCCTTATGTAGTGTCCTTCTTTGTCTCTTGTTTTAAAGTCTATTTTGTCTGATATGAGAATTGCTACTCCAGCTTTCTTTTGATTTCCATTTACATGGAATATATTTTTCCATCCTCTCACTTTCAGTCTGTATGTGTCCCTAGGTTTGAAGTGGGTCTCTTGTAGACAGCATATATACAGGTCTTGTTTTTGTATCCATTCAGCTAGTCTATGTCTTTTGGTTGGAGCATTTAATCCATTTACATTTAAGGTGATTATCAATATGTATGTTCCTCTTACCCTTTTAGTAATTGTTTTGGGTTTGTTATTGTAGGTCTTTTCCTTCTCTTGTGTTTCCTGCCTAGAGAAGTTCCTTTAGCATTTGCTGTAAAGCTGGTTTTTTGGTGCTGAATCCTCTTAGCTTTTGCTTGTCTGTAAAGCTTTTAATTTCTCTGTCAAATCTGAATGAGATCCTTGCTGGGTAGAGTAATCTCGGTTGTAGGTTTTTACCTTTCATCACTTTAAATATGTCTTGCCACTCCCTTCTGGCTTGCAGAGTCTCTGCTGAAATATTGGCTGTTAACCTTATGGGGATTCCCTTGTGTGTTACTTGCTGTTTTTCCCTTGCTGCTTTTAATATTTGTTTTTTGTATTTAATTTTTGATAGTTTGATTAATGTGTCTTGGCGTGTTTCTCCTTGGATTTATCCTGTATGGGACTCTTTGTGCTTCCTGGACTTGATTAACTATTTCCTTTCCCATATTAGGGAAGTTTTCAACTATACTCTCTTCAAATATTTTCTCAGTCCCTTTGTTTTTCTCTTCTTCTTCTGGGACCCCTATAATTCGAATGGTGGTGCATTAAATGTTGTCCCAGAGGTCTCTGAGACTGTCCTCAATTCTTTTCATTCTTTTTTCTTTATTCTGCTCTGCGTTAATTATTTCCACTCTTCTATCTTCCAGGTCAGTTATCTGTTCTTCTGCCTCAGTTATTCTGCTATTGATCCCTTCCAGAGAATTTTTAATTTCATTTGTTGTGTTGTTCATCACTGTTTGTTTGCTCTTTAGTTCTTCTAGGTCCTTGTTAAACGTTTCCTGTATTTTCTCCATTCTATTTCCAAGATTTTGGAGCATCTTTACCATCATTATTCTGAATTCTTTTTCAGGTAGACTGCCTATTTCCTCTTCATTTGTTAGGTCTGGTGGGTTTTTACCTTGCTCTTTCATCTGCTGTGTGTTTCTCTGTCTTCTCATTTTGCCTAACTTACTGTGTTTGAGGTCTCCTTTTCGCTGGCTGCAAGTTCATAGTTCCCATTGTTTATGGTGTCTGTCCCCAGTGGCTAAGGTTGGTTCAGTGGGTTTTGTAGGCTTCCTGGTGGAGGGGACTAGTGTCTGTCTTCTGGTGGATGAGGCTGGATCTTGTGTTTCTGGCAGGCAGGTCCACATCTGGTGGGGTGCTTTGGGGTGTCTGTGGCCTTATTATGATTTTAGGCAGCCTCTCTGCTAATGGGTGGGGTTGTGTTCCTGTCTTGCTAGTTGTTTGGCATAGGGTGTCCTGCACTGTAGCTTGCTGGTCATTGAGTGAAGCTGCATCTTGGCGTTGAGATGGAGATCTCTGGGAGATTTTCACCTTTTGATATTACATGGAGCTGGGAGGTCTCTTGTGGACCAGTGCCCTGAACTTGGCTCTCCCACCTCAGAGGCACAGCCCTGATGCCTGGTTGGAGCATCAACAGCCTGTCCTCCGCATGGCTCAGAATAAAAGGGAGATAAAAACGAGAGAAAGAAGAAGATAAATAAAAAGAAGTAAACTAAATTAAAATAAAGTTATTAAAATAAAAAATAATTAAGAAAAAAAATTTTTAAGTATTAAAAAAAAAAAAGGAAAGACAGAACCCTAGGACAAATGGTAAAAGCAAAGCTATAGAGACAAAGTCACACACAGAAGTATACACATACACACTCAGAAAAAGAGAAAAAGGGAAAAAGAAAACATATATCATTGCTCCCAAAGTCCACCTCCTCAATTTGGGATGATTCATTGTCTATTCAGGTATTCCACAGATGCAGGGTATATCAAGTTGATTGCAGAGATTTAATCTGCTGCTCCTGAGGCTGCTGGGAGAAATTTCCTTTCTCTTCTTTGTTCACACAGCTCCTGGGGTCCTGCTTTGGATTTGGACCTGCCTCTGCACGTAGGTCACCTGAGGGCGTCTGTTCTTCGCTCAGACAGGAGGGGGTTAAAGGAGAAGCTGATTCGGGGGCTCTGGCTCACTCAGGCCGGGGGGAGGGAGGGGTACGGATGCAGGGGAGCCTGCAATGGCAGAGGCCGGCATAACGTTGCACCAGCCTGAGGTGCGCCGTGTGTTCTCCCGGGGAAGTTGTCCCTGGATCACGGGACCCTGGCAGTGGCGAGCTGCACAGGCTCCCGGGAAGGGAGTGTGGATAGTGACCTGTGTTCGCACACAGGCTTCTTGGTGGCGGCAGCAGCAGCCTTAGCATTTCATGCCCGTCTCTGGGTCCACGCTGATAGCCGCGACTCATGCCCATCTCTGGAGGTCCTTTAAGTGGCACTCTTAATCCCCTCTCCTCACGCACCAGGAAACAAAGGGACAAGAAAAAGTCTCTTTTCTCTTCGGCAGCTCCACACTTTTTCCCTGACTCCCTCCCAGCTAGCCATGGCGCACTAGCCCCCTTCAGGCTGTGTTCACGCTGCCAACCCCAGTCCCCTCCCTGCGCTCCGACCGAAGCCCGAGCCTCAGCTCCCAGCCCCAGCCCGCCCCGGCAGGTGAGCAGACAAGTCTCTCGGGCTGGTGAGTGCTGGTCGACACCGATCCTCTGTGCGGGAATCTCTCCGCTTTGCCCTCCGTACCGCTGTGGCTACGCTCTTCTCCGTGGCTCCGAAGCTCCCCCCCTCCGCCAACCCCGACTCTGCCGGCGAAGGGGGTTCCTAGTGTGTGGAAAGCTTTCCTCCTTCACAGCTCCCTCCCACTGGTGCAGGTCCCGTCCCTATTCTTTTGTCTCTGTTTTTTCTTTTGCCCTACCCAGGTATGTGGGGAGTTTCTTGCCTTTTGGGAGGTCTGAGGTCTTCTGCCAGCATTCAGTAAGTGTCCTGTAGGAGTTGTTCCACATGTAGATGTATTTCTGATGTATATGTAGGGACGAAGGTGATCTCCGCATCTTACTCTCCCGCCACCTTGAAGCTCCACTTGCATCCACTTTGGTTACAGCAAAGTAGACAGAGGTATAGCAGGTGCAATGAAGACTTTACCTCAGTGTATACTCAGCACCTTTTAAGGGGGAGATATGAGGCTGTTATTAAATTTATAATTTTATTTTCAGAAGTGAAAAGCTTCCTGTAATAAATAAGAGATTGTTTTCCCTTTATTCCTCAATTTAAGCTGGAAATTAATCAGTTTCATTGGGGAGGCTTTGCTAATGGGATTCAACTGACAAACTGAGTTTTTCAGTTGAAATGTACAAATGTCACAATAGAGAAATAATACATTTATATAATAATGTGTAATGTACTTAACATAAATATATAAAATTTATTTGGCAAATAATTTAGTGATACATATATTTGTATATAAGTTATCTAGCAATATGTTATAAAAGATCATCAAACTTCTGAAACCCATTTTGAGCTGTTTTATATCCTAATAGCCTTAGTTTTCAAATAATGAAGATTAATCAATAATATAGTAACTAAACTGTTTAATAATAAAAGCTTCCAGAACATGAAGTTTTTCATATGGACACTTCAGTGATTTAATCTTCACATGACAATCTTGCCATAGTAGTATGGAAAAGAGAATATTTCTCTCCACGTTTTTCCCGCTATTTAATAACTTGCTATTTCCCACTGAATGAAGCTCTTCAGCATTATCTGGCTTTCAAAGAAATCTGCAGTTTGATTCCAACTAACTCTCCCAGCTTCAATTACTTGACTTCACTTCAACCACTCACTCTAAATCATAGACCAGGCTCTATGCATGTGATGCATGTGATCATAATCTCTCTGCTCTGTGACAATGTTATGCATTAAAAAAAACCCAAATTTATGAATTCTGTTTATCAGGTTATCTCTACCATCATTTACAACTTGTATAAAATAACAAAGTAATAATATAATTCCATCAAAGCTCCCTGAACATAAAAAAAATAATTACCTTTATCAATATTATGTTTTGCTATTTTGAAAAAAATACTTTCTAAAATAAACTTTTTTTAAATAAAAAACCCAACTATTTTAGTAAAGTGTAACTCATTTGAGACTTCATAAAGAAACATACATTTCAGATGAATCTGTGGGGTCTGCATTTTATCAGTTTTTCTAGTCTGACTAGCATTCATCAGTATAACATCTCAGTACTGATAAGAAAAGGGACTCATTATTTTAAAGACAGTATGTTTTTCATTAATAAGTTCATTAGACATTTTGAAATAGGATAAAAGTAATAACTGGAATGCTCATTACTGCTTAATCATCCTAATTACCGGACTATTCTTTTGGTGGAGTTCTGTCAATGCAATTATTGAAAACCTCCATTTACTGTTCCTGTCACTCCATTTCTGTGTGCTCATGTGAACGTTCTTATTAAAACTAATTTGTTTTATGCACTGACAGTCATGTTTAAAAGTCAGCAGAAAATATAAATCATCCAATTACTCCTATTGAGGAAACAGCATGGAAGTGTTGATAGATTTAGAATGATCGTTTGTACAGCTTTGCATCACTGTGCCATGTGAGGGGCTTTGACAGCTTGATCCAGATTTGAATCTGCTGTTATAACCTTTGTTCTGTTGAAGATTATTTATTCCTACACACTCCAGAATACATGGGATGATGGGTAGAAAATACAGGAATAAGAAAGAAGATAAATACGGTGTGGGCATTCTTGTAGAAAGGCATCTGTTGTGGAAACAGATGAGGTTTATCAATTTGGAGTAATTACCAATGCCTTTTAAAAATCAATGTCAACTAAGCCACTTTCTGTGCCAGAATTTCCCCAATCGGATTTATTGGAGATGTTAGAGTACACAAAATAATGATCATCTCCTTAACTGAAAGAGCCAGAAACCAAAAACCGTACCTCTCCAACCTCTGACACAGACATAAGGGGAAAAACTGCTCATTAAAAATCTGGGGAAGTGGATAAAAATTGGTGTCATTCCCTGAAAAGTTGAAAACTCAATGTGGTATACAACTTAGAGACTCTTAATAAAGCACTATCGAAGACAGCACAGCTGTTGCTTTGAAATGCAACACTATTTTCTGTGTTGTCTTAATGTTAGTCTTTGATAATGAATAAAGAAAACAGCCAATTTAAAACTCAGAGACGTCCTTCGAGAACAGAGAAAGTTGAATGGCACACTGAGAGCAATTTAGAGAAAATGAAATGTCACCGTAACACTTTAGATGGTTTACAGAACTTTCTCAATTGAGCTCTGCCATTCCCACTGGGAAGAGGTGTTAAGCTGGCCCAAAATTCCACCGAAGGAGCTGGGCACCAACACATTTACTTCTCAAATAAATTATATTCTATGCTCTAATTTTAGTTAAAGCTCTTGAATAGAGGAGAAGAAAGATTCTATTCACTGACTAAATTCTGTTCTTAGGAAAGCAGAGAAAAACACCGGTATAGGTCTTATTTGAATGCTGGCAAACATACTCAGGCTACCCATAGATTAAGACAAGAAAATCTCCATCTAGGAGACTTTCAGAGGAACTCAGTCTGGACCTATTCTAGCCATGACCCATGCTCACCACAGAGCCAACCATGGAACCAAGAGGCCATGCCCATTCAGAGCCTACAGGTCTCCCTTTCTTGTCCCAGATACCCAGGAACTTGCATGTCCTGTCTAAAAGCCTTAAGCTTTCTTCCAGTAAGCCTGTGGGCATCTTTTCCAGCTCCATCCTCCCAAGGGTGCATCACGTACCTGGTAGCCACATGGTGTCTAGTGGCTGTTTCTCTGGGGCTATGGCTGAAGCTTGGGTGCATGGGATGGAGTATCTACATGGGTGCATACCACACCTTACACAGTGTAGGAACTGAGAATAAGAAAAGAGAGGTGGAATCTCAAGTCAGAAGATAGGGACCAGCTCTTCTTGAACTGCCATTTTCTGTGAGGATATCTATCTAAACTTGCAACTGGGTTTTAAGATTGTTCTTGACATCTATTTGTCAGGATAAGAAGATGAAACATGTGTTTTAATAGCTGCTTACCCTGATTTATAACTTTAAGTAATTTAGACTTATGTTATGTGGACCCCATTTATAATCTTTCTGTTGGATCCACAAATGTTAATATTGGACATATTTAGGCTTGAATTTCCCCCTACTTCCATTTCAAAGACAATTATCTTCCATGGTTAATCTGATCATTTAAGAGGAATCTTCATTTTTAAATGTAAAAGTCTTTATTATTTTTCTTCTTCTCTGTAACATTAACATTTTTGGAGATGGATTTTTGTCATGAAATTTTTCAACTGGATCCATCATTTTGCGTGTGCTCACTCTCTCTCTCTCTCTCTCTCTGTTGTATCATTGTCTTATGCACAGGTTCTTTCTCCATCACCAAGGAATGACTAGGTCTTGCTAACTTGCCTTGGCCTTCTCTATTGTAGTTCTCCCACAAAATGAAAAGAAGAAGGAAAAGAAGGAGGAGGAAGATGGAGAGGAGGAGGAGGGGGAGAAGAAGGAGAGGAAGAACAAGAAGAAGATGAAGAAGAAGAAGGAGAAGGAGAAGGAAGAAGAAATAAAAAAAATTCTCAAAGGAAAATGAAAAAATATACAGAATTGAAATGAAACTGAAAACACAACATATCAAAATATGTGAGATACAGCTAAATAAGTTCCAAGAAGAAAATAAGAAAATTTATACCACGAAATACTTAAATTAGAAATGAAGAAAAAAGACTCAAATCAATAACCTAAGTTATTCCCAAAGAAACTAGAAGAGTAAAACAAAACCAAAGGAAGCAGAATAAAGGAAATACTAAAGATGGGCAAAAATCAATGTAATTAAAAATAGTAAAACAGCAGCAAAACTAATTCAACAAATGTTGTTGCTTTAAAAAATTCAATAAAATTGATAAAACTCTAAGAAGAGTGGCAAAAACATTGAAAAATGGGGAAGACACTAATACATAAATCACCAATATCAGAAATGATATGAGATATTACTAGGCCCTGCACTCATTAAAAGAATAATAAGGAAATACTATGAATACATGTGTGCTCATAAACTCAACAACTGAGAAGAAAAAAAATTCTTTCAAAGCTATAAAATCCAATCACTCAGTTTCAGGCTATGAAATCAATAGTCTGAATTCTTACAACCATTAAAATAATTGCATATGTATTTTAAAAGTTATAGAAGAACAAATCTCCATACTGTGATGGCTTTACTGGAGAACTCTACCTAATAAATAATAAAGAATTGACACCAATTCTACACAAACTCTTCCAGAAAATAGAATGGAAAAGATGATTCCCCGATTCATTGTATGAAGCTCAGATTACACGGATATAAAAAAAGTCAAATAAATATAAAAACAAACAAAAAAAAACGAGTACAGACCAGTATTTATCAAGACTTTAAAAACAACAATTGTTATCAAAATATTAGCAAATACAATTCAGCAATAAATAAAATTAATTTTATATCATAACTGGGGTTTATTCCAGAAATACAAAGATGATTCAACATTTGTAAATCAATCTGTTCAATCCATAATATCAACAAGCTAAAGAACAAAAATCATACAATCTTATAAATTAATCCAGCAAAGGCATATAACAAAATTTATGATAAATTTTCTCAGCATTATTTATTTTACCATTATAAGGACGTTTTCTTAACTTGATAAAAAGCATCTACAATTAACCTACAGCTAACATTACATACACTTAATGGTAAAAGACTGAATATGTTCCTTTTAAGATCAAGAATAAAGCAGGGATGTCTGTTCTTACCACTCTTATTTGCATAATACTAGAAGCTCTAACCACTGCAATAAGGCAAGAGGAAATAGAAGAAATATTGATTAGAAAGGAGTAAATCATCTGTTTTTTTAATGTAAAAATCCAAAGAAATCCAAAACAAAACAAAAACTCCAAAAATAATAATGAGCACAGGAAGTTTGCAGGATACAATGTCAGTATACTAAAATTTACTGCACTTCTACTTAGTAACAATGAACGTGTGGAAAATGAAATTAAAACACAAAATCATTTACCATCACTCTAAAGATAATGAAATACATAGGTATGCACGTAAAAAACAGGTATAGAATCTACATGTTGAAAATAGAATATGCCAGTGAAAGAAATTTAAAAAAAAAAAGATGAAAAACTAAGTAAACTGAAAGACATAGTGCAGTCATGGATGGGAAAACCTAACATAAAAAAATGTCAGTTCTCTGAAAACTGGTCTGTGATTTAAAGCAATTCCTATCAATATCCCAGATTATTTTGTAAACATAAAAAAGCTTATTCTAAAATTTACTTGGAAAGGCACAAGCCTTAGAATATTACTCCACCAATCTTAAGGCAGAAATTATTTACAAAGTGTGTGTCAGTAAAATGTACATGAGATTACTCTGTATTATTTTTACTGTTGCATGTGAATCTACCACTATCTCAATAAAACTTTCCATTAAACGTCAAGTAATTACAAGTTTTCAAGATGGTTTCCATGAGCATTTTCATTACCACACTTCTGATTATGAAGGGATATGAAGTTCAGACTATGGAGGAATATGAAGTTATGAGAAATAACCATATTATTCCTTAGCCTGTGGAAGACTAAACAAAGGAGTAAATTTAAAGTGAGGAGAGTGTATGTAAATTCATGAGATGAGCTAGCAAGTAGTCATACAAGACCTCTATCTATGAGGTCTGCCAGGAGATCCTAGAGAACTCTCTCTCCTAAGTGGTTAAGTTAGTATTTCTTAACAGGTATGAAATGGAATACTACTAATACGAGATATAAATAGGTGTTAAGAGAAAAAACTTTTTCATTGCACAATTAGATGCTGAGTTAATGAAAGTTAAGACTTCTTTAATCCAGGCATTTACAGAGACTAAATTTAGTGTTCATTTTTAAGTCCCTAAGAAGGAGAGAGAAAATATAAATCCTAAACAATTCTCTGTGTGTGTGTGTGTGTGTGTGTGTGTGTTCATGCAGCACTTTTTTAGGACTGGTATTCTTTGGAATATATTTTTGCAAGGGCTGGTTTAAATGAGAGCTGACCAGCACAGCCTCTAACTTTTACCATACATTATACTTCAATTATCCAAGCAATTGCCTTTACTTTTTGCCAGACACATAAAATATTTGCAGTTGTTCTTTTTTATATGTTTGTTTTATGAAGACCTACAGAAAAAAATCAAGTTTTTCTCAATTAAAAAATCACGTAAAAAAAATAGAGCGGTGAAATTAAAAAAAAATAATGTACAAGTAATGTTATATTATAAGTACATTTTAATTTATTTTTCCTCTCAATAAATAGATATTGTACTTAGTTGGATTTCTGATATGATAATATGTAGGTCAACAATTAAATTCAAACATAATTTTATTTTTGACAAAATCTCGAAAAGCGTAACTCACAGTGATCTATGTATGAGGAATGATTTTTCTACTTCTGCAGGCTCTTATATTTTTATTTAAATTTGAGAATTCATGATATTAAAATGCCTTTGTGAGCTGGAGCAATTCACTAAAACCGTGATTCCCTAGGGTCATCCTGTTCCAAGCACACAGTTATTTATTCTCATTTCACTGCAGTGATTTGACTTAGCATAATGCTGATCGGCCTCTATTTTTGACTGTGAATTTTATTGCGGGCATGTGTCAGCTTATTCCTGAAGTGGTTATACATAAGCTCTTCTCAAATATTCAGTCCTATTTTGTGGTCTCTTTTCAGGCAACGCTTCCATTGAGAGCAATGGCCCTGACTTAGCTCTTCAGGTGTCTCACCAGTCAGGATGTAAGTTACATTTCTGGTGGGATGAACTACTCCAGCAAACACATTCCCATAAAGAGAACAAGGCTGAAGGTTCATTAATATTCAAGCCTACTGCAGATGAGAGGCTTAAGTAAGCACATTAATCTTATCTTTTCTTAGGAGCACGCTTTACCAGTGACCCAAGCCAAGTGTTTTCATGTGGCTCTCTTTGTTTCAGGGCTCTAGGTTGCAATGCAGAGACAACATGTTCTTTTGCACCCCCAAATCAAGTGATCTCCATTGTTTCTTTATCTTGAACATTCAATCATCATACATACACAAGTTAACATATTGATATGGCCCAGAATTCGGGGACAAGTGTGTAACTTGTGTATATGCTAAAGTTTATCTTTCTCCCCAAAAAACTAATATATTTTTCATCAGACTTACTAGGAATAGGCTCAGAATTTCTTCTTCTGGAAGGTGCCATCTGTATCCTTTATAAAGAAATATCAAGAAAGGATTCTATTATTAAGCTACATTATGTTATTTCTTCCCCCCATTAATCCCTTATGCTTTACAACTTAATATCTTTTTTCTTTAAAATTATCAATATTAATAAATTAGAATATTTATTCCTACATCAGGTAAAAATGCCTAGCTGAACTACCATCAAATTTTCATGGTATGCTTGGAGTAATTCATCTAAGTTAATGTAGATTCTGGCAGTATATGCAAAATTCACTTCAGGATTTCCTGGGCAACACCTCCAAGAGTAGGTAATAATCATATGAAGTGAAACCGAGCTATAGTGTGAGGTTATGTGGCTTTGTATTGATGAAGTAGGCCATACACCAAGGTTACTGCAAAGAAAGTATGATATTAAATATTAACCTCAAATTGAAAGTCACAAGAGCAGATACACTAAATTTCAGGCATTGATTTGTCAATAAGCTATTTTTCACCTCCTAGGTGAGTAACTCTATGTTGATTGTTCCAGAGTGAGTACTAGTAAAGTTTTATGTCACCATTCTCTGAAACAGATCTACAGAATTCTTCATGCACCTATCATTTCTACTGGGGTCCTAATGTTTGCAACACACTTCTATAGCTTTTTTATTTTAGCCCTCATAACAATCCATGAGCAAATCAGTAAATGCATTGCAACCCTTATTTTATTTATTTATTTATTTATTTTGAGGTATGTGGGCCTCTCACTGTTGTGGCCTCTCCCATTGCGGAGCACAGGCTCCAGACGCGCAGGCTCAACGGCCATGGCTCACAGGCCCAGCTGCTCCGCAGCATGTGGGATCTTCCCGGACTGGGGCATGAACCCGTGTCCCCTGCATCGGCAGGCGGACTCTCAACCACTGCGCCACCAGGGAAGCCCGCAACCCTTATTTTTAAAATGAAGAAATTTAAATGTTCTATCACTGTCCATACCCTGTTAAATTGGAGAGACAACCTAACCTCATGCCTCACCCATAGTTTGCATTTAATAATTTTGTTTTTCAATCTTGATTTAACTATAAATTTAACAGTTTTTCCCTCCTCTGTAAATCTGCTTTCCCCCTCTTATCATTTAAATTAGAAGAGGACAGGGGTAATGGATTCTTCGAGCAGTGTTTGAAAATTTTAGGTGGGCAGAGCTTTCAAGATGGGAAAAACTGGAATACAGTTATGCATAAAAAACGCTGATAAAATGGAGGAGTGGGGCCATCAGACACTGATAAAATGGAGGAGTGGGGCCATTAGACATTGATTGGATGAGAAAGACCAGGAACTTCAATGTAAGGTGGAAATTAGGAGGAAGGGAGCGATTTAAAGCAACCTGGAAAACTCCAGGAGGAATAGAGAAGCTTTTAATGTCAGAGAGAAATTAACAGACAAGCTGAGAAAAATAAATTATAACTGCAGTGTGCTACCTATTGTCTTACAGCTTCAAATTCAAGTTTTAATTACATTTGCCATTACTATGTGATTCTGTGGCTGTAAACTGTGGTGCTTTTTTAGCTGCCACCTCATTATATCCAACCATTAGGAGACATAGAGGAGATTAAAAAGAAGGCAAAGGATTTCACTTATTTTGTATGCTGTTCCTGGCAGAATCCCTTAGGAGCAGCAACACATCATCCCAGCAGCAGCAATTTGCTAAAGCATCATCAGTTGGTTCCAACCTGTGGCATCCTTCGCTCATCTAGAATCAGCTATGTGACATACCCTCAGAGATACCAGCAGCAACCAGATAACAACCCCTCATCAGTTCTGAGCCCCAGCTCTGTGGAGGCCCTCCTCTAAGCTTCTATGTTCTGTCCCATTCTATCCCATTCTAATCCCTTTTTTCTCCATCACTAGTGATGATAGCTTTTTCATGCAGTTATGATCTCTGAGTTACTCAGTGTTCCCTCTGTGTATTCAGGTCTCTTATACTTGTGTGACAAGTTCCCTACATTCAATTATCTCTGTTGAAATAACTGTTGAATAATGGTTTTCATTTGCCTGTGAAATCCTGACAAAAACTAGGCTATTTTAAGAAAAGTCAATACAAATATAAATGTACAATTCTGTGCATAAAATTTTTTCTCACTTGGTATACCCCTATTTCTTGGCATTTGTGAGTCAAGTTTGTCATCATATCTCAGATTGAGAATATATCCTCTTTTCTAAGCATGTCAGTAAGAGAATTAGAATTTATAAATTAGGCCAAAGCCACCTGTTTGGTTGTTGGTTTTAATCTTCCATTTGGATGTATAGGAATAGTACAATATTCCCAGAAAACATACTCTGAATGTTTGGAAATGGGGATCATTTGGGCCTGATAGCTAGTTGGCAAGTGTGTGCCTGTGTTTGTGTCTCCTTGTATACCTAATGTTATTTTTGTAAAAATGTATATAATCATGTAGGTGTGCATTAGCAAAAAAAAAAAAAAAATGCCCAAAATTTGGAATATAAAAGTAAACCTTATAATGCAGTGCAGTGTTTTTCAAAGTTGCTAATATTAAAATCATTGCTACAGTGATGCTAAAATTGCACTACATGGTTCCAGAAAATTGAGTTAAATGCTCTTAGGTAATTAATTTTAGTCATATTCTGAAACATCGAGATTTCAACAATTTAAAAACCATTTGTTGGCATGGAAACATGAACTTAATTAAAACTAGATTAAAATAATTAACCTAAAACATATTGTACTACTGAGTGCTTGATTCGAATACTTTGGAAGAAAAAGAACATTTTTCATAGTCATTTTAGGTGTTTTATCTAATGGAAGTGTTTACGTTTTATAATGGACCTATACATGTGCTGATGTGCCAAATGACTGGTTTCATGGGGAGGGGATGGTTATGAAGAAGATTTCCATTAAATGAAATGCCAGTTTTCTTGTAGGAATTTAAAGAGCAGAACAATTTATGAATATTGCTTATTGTCTTTGCTTAACCAAAGTATCCAGGATATTTGAGGAAAATAACCACAGTGTTATCCTTTATGTCATCCTTTATTTTTCATTCCAATGAACTAAGATTTGTGTCACATTAATGAGAGAGATCACACCATGATAAGCCACAAAAATAAAACATGGGTTAGAGTAGGAAAGCAAAAAAATTTATGGTAAAGATACAATCATTTCTGGATTTTTAAGAACCTGTGTTTTCTCTTTTTTTCCTGTGGTTACCAAAAGGGGAAAGGTGGGGGGGAGGAATAAATTAGAAGTTTGGAATTCACAGATACACACTACTATATATAAAAAAGGTAACCAACAAGGAACTACTGTATAGCACAGGGAACTATACTCAATATCTTATAACAACCTATAATGGAAGAGAATGTAAAAAAAATAATATATATATTTATATACATATGTATAATTGAATCACTTTGCTGTACATCTGAAACTATCACAACATTGTAAATCAACTATATTGCAATAAAAATTCAAAAAGAACCAGTGCTTTTGCAGCAGAGAAGCCCATAAGTACACAAAGAGTATTCACTGAATACATTTTAGACTTTCTAAAAGTTTTCAAATCAAAGGTTTGTTTGTTGGCTTTTTTGTTCACTTTATCAATAGTGTTAGTCATGTGGTAGGCTCAACTTTGGACAATTTAAATAGATCCACTGGAGACGTCTTGCTGTCTCGCCACCACATCCACATTGTCCATTTTTTCAGTAACAATATAAATCTCTTGGGTCTCATTCTCTGTGCTTTCAGTGGACTGATTCCCACCCTAGGTCTAAACATGTGTGGAGGCTTTGTAATGTGTTTACTTGGCTAGGCTGAACTACATTTCCCAGAATTCTCTTTAGAGTGTATTTCTACTTATTGTGGCCACATGGGAGATTCTTAGAAGATATGGAAGGCAGAAAGGAGGCAGCAGCCATTTTGTACCTCATGAATATTTTTGTTGATCTGCTGACTCAGCTCTTCAGGTTGAAATAGCACTGGGTTTGCAACTGCTCAAACTTTTGCTGGATTCTTCTATAGTGTCTCTGACTGTTGGGCCGTGTGTGTGTGTGCGTGTGTGTGTGTGTGTGTGTGTTTATCTTAGTGAGGAAGACTCCCTGGCTTCTACAGTATATTCAAACATCAAACATGTTGGTTTGTTTGCCTGGCACACAAGTGGGCTCACTGTAGAAAGGCATTTCCATTAGGTGCCCATTCCATGACTGGGCACCACAGGAGAAGCTGAAGTCTACAGTTGAAAACACAGATATTTACTGGGGCTGGGGTTTTTGTTGCTGTTCTTTTGCTTTCCTCTGTATCTGGGGTTGAACAGCACAGGCAGTTTTGTTCCTTTCACTGTCAATCACCGCAACACCCTCCTCTTAGCTGTCCTCACTTTCCCAGGGATTCCACCTCTTAGTGTCCCAGGCTTTGTCACAAGTGCTCAAACCTTAATCTGCAGCAGCTTGATCCTTCCTAGCTTCACAAAGTGGCACCTAAGGTCTTCAGTGTATTATCCTGCTCTCCCACCTTGTCTTCCAGCCCCAAAGCTAGCAGAGCAGTGGAAGACTGCTCTAATCACAGTTCTTCTTCCAACTGTCTAACTAGAGCTTCAGCTCTGGCTGGGCATCAGTGTCCAGCTGGCCTGCCCACAGTAGAGGCCTGTCCACCTCACAGCCATTCGTTTCCCTTCTGTGCTGCAGTGTGTTCTCGGCAGTTACTCAGACAATTGCATCATATCAGCTGGCACTTTGGGGGCATCCCTGTACTTATGTGTCAATCCATACACATCTAACCTATGGAACACCCTTCCCCCACTCAGAGGTCAGTGGCTAACCCAGGATTTCCCCAGCAGATGCCTCTTTCCCACGGCCTATTTCTTTGTTCTCCTGTTTCACTCACCAATTGTTGGTTTGAAACCTCAGGGGCTTCTCAGGTGAAATCTGAAAATGGCCTCTGTACATGCAGGGCAAGGAAAGACTGAAAAAAGAGGCAGATCACTCCAGTTTGGCAGGTGAGAGGATTAATAAGCAAGAGATCTTACATATGAGGCTTTCCTTGGGTGACCACAAGAGTAGATCTCCACACCCACCTGTTAGAGTCTTAAATGTTGACATGGAGACCTTAACTGGGTTCAGTCGTGTGTTCCAATGAGAAGGCCTAAACAACACATGCTCTCTCAGAGGGCTGCGTTTCTGAAAATGGCTCCAGCTGTGATAACTGTGGGCGGAATGTACATTGGACAGGGGTTCGGGGTGAGAAGCCTCCGATTCCCAGGATCCAGCTTGTGGGTCAACTGGCCATTATGTCCTCTCAGTAACTTCCTACCCTCTATACTGAGATTTTCTATTAATGCAACTGAAAGGGTTTTTTATTTTTTTAATGGTACAATAGCTTCATTCATTTTCCCACAGTTCTTTAAGAGTGTTACCATTATATTCATTTTACTCATGAGGCATGCAGGAACTGAGGCTTGGAAAAAGCAAATAGTTTATCCAAGGTCACATAACAAGTTCCAGTAAGAGTTTCATTTCAACACAGGCACATTTAATTTCAAAGCCGGTTGTACGTTGCATGATTAATTAAGAGAAAGGCAGGTAATTATCATAATGATGCATTGATTTCAGGAAGATCTACAAATAAATGGCAGCCATAATTTAAATATAATTTTGGAAAGTGTTGGACACTTAGAAAAAAACTAACTATATTTTACAGCATGTAACTTCCTTCTGTGACATGGTCTTGGATTGCATTAAATAATTTTTAGCTTAACGACATGGATTCTGGCCAGGTTCTCTGATTTGAGACTGATCATTTATTTCTCTCTGTATCACAGGCTATTGATACTTTGAAAGGAAAATGGTTTATTTGAATTTTCATCAGGTTCATGAATTGACCTGATGTTTCTGGCATTGGAGAGAGAAATAGCCTCAGAGATCCTTTCATTCATATGGGTCTTACTTATAGAATTTGATTTATGTTCTTATTTCCATAATGTTATGTGAACATTTAGTTTCATATTAAAATATCATTTACACATAATTTCCTTACACTAGAGAGTCTATTTAAATTTGTATCAAATCTTATAATCTATGTAAAGTGCACCCCTCAGGACCTACTGGGAAGTAAGTGGAATAGTGTATCTATGTGTTTCACAATGAATTTAAGACAACAGCTACAAAATTTTAGAAAAAGATAGTCATTAGTATTATTTAATAAGTGTTGCAGAATTTCAAAGACAATTATTCTTTCTTCAATGAAAACCTATTCACAACTAGCATTTTGGAAGGTATTGCAGATGCAAAGAAAAGTAAGGCTCCACAATTACTGTTGAAAAGCTCACAGATTAGAAAGAAAAGCAATAAAACAAGCATGAACACAAATATCAGTGGCCTGTTCTTAGACCACAGGGTCAGGTTGCTTAAGTGGGCTTATGTTGGGGAGAGAGTGATAGGAAAAAATATCATTTGTGCTGAGTCTTGAAGGCTAGATCGGAGTTAAGCAGGCAAAATCAGAGAGAGGAGAGAAAAGAATTCCAAGTAGACGAAACAGCATACAAAAAAGTCCCAAGGTGTAAGAATCATAGGTAGGGAATGGAGGGGGCATACTGTGATTGGGAAGTTATTAAAAGGGAAAAGAGGAACCAAATAATAGAGTTGGGTATCCTAAGCCCAGAAATCTATTTATGGAAGAGAAGGTCACTGAGGTACTTGAAGGATGGAGATGGCATAATCAGGGAGATCACCTCAAAGAAAGGTAGAGGACGGATTGGAAAAAAAGAAAACAGCAAGCTAGGAGGCCAGTTAGGAGATTGTGGCAATAAGTCCAGACCCAACATGATAGGAGACTGCAATAAGGTTCTGGTAGGTGTATACTTACATTTCAGGATTTTGCAATAGATTGGAAAGAATATATTAAAATAAAAGAAAGACAAATATCATATGACATCGTTTCCATGTAGAATCTAAAAAAGGGTGAAATGAACTTATCTACAAAAAGCAGAAACAGAGTTACACATGTAGAAAACAAACTTTTGGTTACCAGGAGGAGGGATAAATCGGGAGATTGGGACTGACATACACACACTACTATATATAAAATAGATAACTCATAAGGACCTACTTACAGTACAGGGAACTCTACTCAATACGCTGTAATGGCCCATATGGGAAGAGAATCTAAAAAAGAGTGGATATATGTATATGTATAACTGATTCACTTTGCTGTACACCTGAAACTAATACAACATTGTAAATTAACTATACTCCAGTAAAAATTTTAAAAAAAGAAGTCTATTGGCATTGATTGGAAAGTACAGGTTTAAATAAAGCCCTTAATCACAATATTTAAATAAGTAATAATAAATGTTTATAAAGCGCTTATTATAGGAACCAAGAACTATTTCAAGTGTATCCTTTTATAACACAAATAATTCTTTGAATAACTCTGTAAGTTGTAAACTATTATAATCTCAATTTTTACAGATAAGCATATGAGTGCCAGAGGTTAAGCAACTTGCCCAGAGTCACCCAGCTAGCCTGATGGGGCTGCCATTTGAATATAGATCATTTGCTCCAGAGTCCATGCTTTCCACCCCTTGTACTATGCTATCAGTGACAGTGCCATGAGTCAGACACTGCATTAAGCACTTGTATTCTCACAACAATCCTCTGAGTTGGTTGCTTTTATTGTCCCCATTTTACATGCAAAGAAGTTGCAAATTAGTGTCTCAGCAAAATAACCACTAAAACTAATTTTAAAAACTAATAAAATGATTATTCAAATTGGCATCTGAGCAAATTAACACAAATGTGAAGTAAGAGAAACAGGATTCAGTGACATATCTGTCTCATTCCAAAACCAGTGCCCTTATCTACTATACCACGGGCTGGGCCCGTGAGCCATGGCCACAGAGCCTGCGCATCCGGAGCCTGTGCTCCGCAACAGGAGAGGCCACAATAGTGAGAGGCCCACATACTGCAAAAAAAAAAAAAAAAAAAATTGTCTGCCCTGACCTTCTGAGATGTAAAGAACAAAATGGCTGCTGCTTCACTTTCATCTTACAAAGCCTGTACGACAATATCTCTTGTGGCCCACCAAGTTGAAATATATGGGAAAGGCTATTCTGAGAAATATAATTCAACTGAGCCAAACTGATATTCTATAAAGGCAGCTGTATTAGTTTCCTAGGGATGCCATGGCAAGCTACCACAAATTTGGGGGCTTACAACGACAGAAATGTTCTGTCTCACAGTTCTGAGGCTAGAAGTGAAAACTCAAAGTGTCAGATGGCCACGCTTCCTCTGAAACCTGTAGAGAAGAATGTTTTCTTGCTTCTTCCTAGCCTGGTGGTGGCCCATCAGTCCTTGGTGTTTCTTGGCTTGCAGCTGCCTCACTCCAATTTTTGTCTCTGGCATTACATATCATCCTCTCTACGTCTCTGTCTTCAATGGTGTTCTCCTTTTTTAAAGACAGCAGTCATATTGGATTAGGTCCTACCCTAATAACCTCTTAACTTGATTACATCTGCAAAGACCCTATTTCAAATACAGTCACATTCACAAGTACTGGGGGTTCAGCTTCAACGTACATTGTAGGAGGATATAATTCAAGCCATAACACCACCAGAGGCATTGAGCTTGACTAGAACCAAGGGCACATGTAAGTTTCATGAACAAGTAGCCCAGTTCTCCATGTCATCCACATGGCTGCAGATAATGAATCCCTCATATTGAATTATATCTCAAAGAGACTGACCAGGCATTTGGTGACAAGTAGATTCTATTAAGTCCCTTCCATTTTAGAAAGGCCAACAGTTCATCCTCATAGCTATGTGAATATTTAACATATGGATTTACCTTTTTTGCCCAAAGAACCTCAGCCAGTCTACTATCTGGAGATTTGCAATATACCTGATTCATTAGCACAGAATTCCACATGACATAGCTTCTGTCCAGGAATGTCCTTCACAGTAAGGAAGGTATAGGAGTAGTTCACACAACCACATAAGCCATAAAACCCTGTGAAGGTGATAACTGAAGTTGAAAATTTAGATGTATAGAAATTTTCAAACATATAATGAGAAACAAAGAGAATGAGTAACAGGTGTGTTCCCAAGAACAACTGCAGTGACAGTGACTATGGTACTATGTCTCACTAACTTTCCTTTTCTAAGTTTTCCTTTAGGGAACCATGAAGTGGTTGCTCCATAATATGGGTGGAGAAATGGATCTATGCAGAGCAAAGGGTGAACTGTGGTGGCCATGAAGTTGTGCTGCTCTGATCTCATTCAAGAGAATTTCTAGGGAAACAGTAGGCTAACAGCTTCCATCAGCTTCTGCCCTTTTGAATCCACAATGGTGTTTATACTAAAGCCTCGATGCTCCTCATTCTCCTCCCATCAGTGACTGAGGACAGTATGAGTACTAGAGATGGGCCAATCCTGCCTGATGAAGGACTCCTACAATAGGCAACCTTTTCTTAGGGGCTCCTCGTAGACATGGCTGAAACTTTCTCAGAGTTATCTGAGAAATGCCTAATCCTTTTTCTCTCTCATTTTTCAAAGGTGTCATATCTACATTGTGGTCTTAAGACTTTCCCTACCTACTCTTATTCCCTCACCATTTATCCTTCACATATTTTATTTCTGATAAATCTCTTACATGAACTATCCTGCATGATGTGATGTCTGTTTCTTGGAGTACAGAATAGATATAGTGAGAAAAAAGAATTTAGGAACAAAAATTATGTCAACCAATGAGATATAACAGGAAGGTGGGGGAGTTCCCTGGGAGTTGGGGTGAAGATTTGGGGATAGATATTCTCTTGATGAAAAAGACTTAAGAGGAATATGCTTCTTAATTCCCTTCCCTTCTGGTCTTTAGATGCTGTTCAGAAAGATGTCATTTTTGATCTGCATCTGCCATTTTCTGAATATGAGGAAGGTCAGGGAATTTCAAATATATATAAAACATAAAAAACTGAGATGCCAAACCATCAAACTAACCCTCCACTTTTTCTGGTATTATACTATGCATTGCCAGAAGCATCCTAATTGATACAAGGGAAAGATATAGGATGAGAAGTTAGGCTAGTAACGAGGACAGACTTTTTCTCTCTATATGGAGGTTACTTACAAAATGATATATAAAAAGATTAATAGAAACAAATTCATACAGCAGTTATTATATATTCAGAAATATTAGTTTGTATTATTGTGTTACTAGTAATATTGTTAAAATACTAGTGGCAACTTGCAGCCATGAGGGAGGGTTTGTGCTGGTTTCCTATTCCATTTATTAATTCTTCTTAAGGCTACCTTCAATTTTCAAAATGCCCAGTCCTTCACAATGCTAGGAAAGTTACCCTGACATATGTTTCATATATGTAGTTATTTTTTAACTTACCACTTAATTTAACATTTCTCTTTTTGTCTGTTTGTTTCTAATTAAGCAAAAATGTGAAAGTGTTCAGATAAGATTGGTAAACATAATCCCTATTCAGAGGTTAAGCATGAAAATGGCACAGTTGAACACATGGAAGATTAAATACGCTTTCTGAAATCTAAATTAAAGAATGCATAATTTAAAAAAATTATATTCTACTAATTAAGTTATAGGTACCTCTCTACTGTGTTTAGCACACTAGACTCTTCTTTTCAACTAATGCTTTTTGAGAGTAAAACCATAGTCTTTTTTTCTTGCATGTTCACTAAAGTTAAAAAGGCTAATGTCATGTGACATATCTAAGCACATCTCTCCTCTGTCCATATAACTTGAGCGCACACACACACAAGCGCGCACACACACACACACCTGTGTTAGAAGATGCTACTTAAAAAATAGTTCTTTTTTTATTCTAAGATATAAAAACATTAGAATATTAAATAAACATACCAGTCTATCAATTTTGTTGTTATCAGGAAATTAAACATGGATAAGAGAAAGTCACAATTGTTGACTATCAAGTTTAAGCTTGCCTATCCTGAATCAACTTGCAATCCAGTTGAAATGGACATTCTACTGTCTTCTCAACATTGACCCTGGATTACAACTTTAGTTATCCAGGATGAGTGTTTTTAAAAGTAGAAGTAATTAAGCAACATCACTTCCAACAAAGATATGGGGCCCAATACCTTTTTGCTGAAATTCCCTAGTCTGGGAGCACTGTCAGATATATACAAAATGAAGATTGAAAATTTATCTATGAACCCTGCCAAGTTTTTCAAGAAATATATAAAGTAATTTAAAGTTGCAGAAGTAGTTATTTGTGTGCTAGCCTTATTGTGTGGTAAAAATCCAAAAACCTCAAAAGTATTTCACTGAGTTAAAGTTTAGATTGGGTTTAGAAGTATATCTCTGAATTAGACGTTTCCAAAGCCACAAAAATAATCTATTTATCTCAGAGTAGATAATACACTCTCCTGATCTCTGCTTCAGAGAAAAAATAGAAAAACATGTGTTTCAGAGTGGTAAGGCTTAAAATTGAGAGTTGCAAAGTGTTCACATATAATGTGTGTCTATACTACATACTCTTTTTTAGACAAAAATGGCAAAAAAATACTGAGTGGTTTTTTTTTGGTAAACATCTGATACTAAAAAAGAAGATATCTGCAACACAATTTTATGTATTTTGAGTAAAACAAGAGAGTAATTTTACAAACCAGGACCATGAACCTGGTATACAACATTATAAATGAACGAATAAATACAAACGTGCATAGTCAGTAAACATTTAAAAAGTTACCTTTCAAAAAATCACCTGAAGTTAGCTTTGGATGTTTGGAATTTTGCACGCATCACAAAAGTCACTGAAAAAGATTATCTGGTCCAATAAATTCATGTAGCGGATGAAGAAATCAATTACCAGAAAGTTTAAGAGAATTGTTGATTTTCACTCTTTGAATTAAGGGCAAAACTTGATGAATAAAATGCTTAAGCTTATCTTATTTTCTCTGTACATGAATCTACTTTTCCTTTTATAACTCATAAATATATGTTTAGAAGTCTGACATATAAATATATATGATTATTTAAGAAATTTGACTATATCTTAGCCACAAAGTTAGCTCCAATAAATTCTATAGAAGACAAATAATAAAAACAGCTTTTCCTGACCACACTGAAACAAAACAAGATATGAACAGAAAAACAAAAACCAAAACAACTTTTCCACCCAGGGAAAAAAATGCTGCTAAACAACTTATGGGTCAAAGGAGAACTGCAGACTTTTAAAATGATAATAACAGTAGTAGCTAATAATTATCATAAAAATAAATAAATTACATACTTTCCTAAAAAGAACTAAAATGATTTAAACCAAAAGAAGCTAAAAAATAATGAGTGAAGAAAAAATTACACATTGATTGTAGGAAATAAAGCAGCAATAAAAGTATTTTTTTCAAGAACAATTTTTGAAAAATCAATAAATTAGAATACTAATCTTAACAAAAGAAAAAATTCATATGCCCACACTTAGAAATAATAACAATGTTGAAGCAGAAAATAAATTATCTTAAAGATGCTTTTGTTATATCCCTACACAGAAATTTGGAAAAGTAGGTGAAGCAGATAATTTTCTAGAAAATTATAACTTATCAAAATTAATCAGAATGGATAGAGTCTAACTGACCATAAAGGAAAAAAGATAAATGAAGGAACCCTACAGAAAGGATACTAGATAAAACAACAATCCCAGTGATACTTAAACTCTTCTACAGCATAAAAAGATAAAAAGATAAAAAGTTCTATCTCTTATGAAATGAGTATAACTTTAATATTGAAACATGATAAAGATTACAACCAAAAGCAAAAAAAGCTACAGACCAATCTTACCAATGAAAATCAATGCAAAATCTTAATTAAAACATTAACAGATAGAATCCAAAAGTGCATTAAAAGTATGATGTGTCATAAACAAGTGCAATTTATTCCAGGAATACAAAGAGAGTTAAACAATAGAAACTCCAATAATATCACATAATTACATGAATAGAACTAAAGAGAAAAATTATACCTTTTCATCTCAATAGATATTAAGAAGATATGTCACAATGTCAATGCCTTTTCATATTTAAAATACTCAATAAAATAGGACTTGATGGGTACATGATCATGTAAATATATTGAATGCTGGCTGGCATTTGGGTTGAAAGATATACTTTGGTCTGACAGCCACTATTTTAGTTAATGAGGGAAATATGAGACTTTCTCACAGACGTAAAAAAGTAAGACAAGTGATCAAACTCTCTACACCACTATTTAAGAATGTAATGGAGGTATAAGCCTTTGCAATTAGACAAGATCAAGCCTTTAGAGCATAAGAATTGAAAGTGAATGATGAAATATCTCTGAAGTTAATATGACTAAATTTCTGGGAACTCAAAACAATATGAAAACTATAGTAATTTTAGTAAAATGACAATTTAGTAAATAAATCTACAAAAATAATAGGCCTCATAAATTAACACTCACAGAAAAAATATAAAGGTGGACTTGAGTAAGTGGAAACAGTCTACGATTTTGGTTTCAAAAAGATAACTTTAGCTATTGAATTGAAAAGGAGCTAGAGAGGGCAATGTAGGATTCAGAGTGAACATCTGAGAAGCTACTGTGATGATCCAATGGGAAAATGCTGGTGTCAGATGAGTTAGGGAGAAGTGTTGAGAAGTAGATACTAGATACATCTGAAAATCAGAGCTGACAGAATGTCTCATCGTATCTGGGGTGTCAGAGAGAGAAATCAATTTGGTTAAGCAAACCAGCAACAGATTATTTTGTGTCTCTTTGGGTATTCATCAGTTTGTCACTTTTTTTTTAAAGAGAGACATGCAGATTAGAGAACGTAATGTTTCATTAATTGGGAGCAGGAGAATGAGATGGCCATCTGTCTTGTAGTAGAAATATATTGTTTAGCTTTCTATTGTAGCTGTAACAAATCACACCAAATTCAGTGGCTTAAAAAACCCAAGTATATTATCTTATAATTCTGGAGGTCAGACATCTGAAATGGGTCTCCCTGGACCCAAATCAATGTGTCAGTCAGCAGGGATATATTGCCTCTAGAGAGTCTTCTGAAAAATCTGTGTCTTTGACTTCTCCAGCTTCTAAAGGCTGCCTGCCTTCCTTAGGTAGAGACCCCTTCCAACTTCAAAGCCAGCAATGACTGGTTGAGTCTTTCTCACATCACATCATTCTGACCCTGCCTCAGTCTTCATACCTCCTTCTCTGATGCTGACTTTTCTGCTTCCCCGTTTCACTTGTAAGGGTCCCTGTGATTACATTGTGTCCACTCAGATAATCCAGGTTAATTATCACATCTCAAGATCCTTAATGAGGTCTTCAAAATCCTTACCGCCATGTGAGGTGACATATTCACAGGTTCTAGGAATTAGGACTTGGACATATTTGGAGGGCTGTTATTCTGTCTACCACAGACATATAACATGCTAGTTAAGAGTTGGGTTAAAGTTAGATTTGAATCCTTTCACCACTTATTGTGTAAGCTTAGGCAAACACTTATCCATTTTAAGTCTCTATTCCCTCATAGATAAAATGGAGACACTAACTGAATCTACCTCAGAGAGTTTGTGAATGTGTCATTAATAAAATAATGCCTGTAAAGCACTTGACATAGAATACACTCAATACATATTAGTTACCATAATGATACCACTAAGAGAAACACCAGTCAAATGCAGGGCTATATAAGCTTATCTGACAGTCATTTACAGACTCCTTCAGAAGTTTCCTTTCCAAATTCAGACCAGTTTTGGATTTTATATTTGTTCTTTAATCCTTCATTAATAAAACTTTAAGCTATTTCACCCCCTTGAGAATGCTTAAGGATTCTTTCTGCTAACTATCATGACAAGAAAAACTTCCATATTTCAGTCCTAAACAGTTATGATGTCAACCATGTCATCATTTAAATTATTTATGAAAATTGTGAAGAGGAAATGACTGAGAACAGAAATCTTAGGAAAGCAATCGTGAAGTGTCTCAAAGTTGACATTTATATAAATTATTAAGGTTTTGTTTCTCAGCTCCAAATCCATCCTTCGTGTGTGTGTATGTGTGTGTGAAGCTGGAGCTGGGACTCCAGAAATTACCTTCCTCCTTTGCCAGCTGGTGTACTGTTAGGTTGTGTCAATGGAAAGAGCTAGAGAAAACGAAGTCAGGAGATGGCAGAGAATCAACTTGTTTCTTTTTGTTTGAGTTCTGTCTCATCCCAACAAGGGGCTTTCACCTTGACAGCAGCAATTGATTCCAGCAGCAGTTGGACCCAGTCGGAATTGGAAGCATCTCTCAACACTGGCCTCACTGTGTCCCCTCATAGGTGCCAGCATCAGCCACTGTCAATACCTCCTCAAAAGTTTGAGTTCTGGCTCTAGGAGTTTTGTCATGTTTCTGAGACACTAACACCTGTTTTGCAGCATCACCTCCTCAAAGATGTGGTGCCTATTCCACGAGGTCTCTTCTCCAAGCTTCTACTTTCTAATAACCTGAAAATGGTCACTTTATTCTACATTCTGAGGAATGTTAGCTGCTTCCTGTTAACATCCCTAGGAACGTGATACCTCAGTGTTTTTCCCTTTTGAATTGTAATTTCTCCAATATTCATTCAACCAGTTTCTTGAATTAAATTATTTCTGGTAAAATAACAAGTGGTTTCTTTCCCTTCTCTTTCTGACTGTAAACTAATACATCAGTCCAATTTTTCTGGGAAAATTAGTTAGGAATTCTCTGTCTTATTATAAAGCCTAGGTTTCTCTCTTCTTAGAAGGATAATGATGGACTACTATATGCCCAACTGAAGTTTTGAACCTAGTATTTTTCATAATGTGCTTTCACATAGCATTTGAGAAGCCTCCAGTCCAGGAGGACAATCTATGCAGCCTGGTGAAGTGGGGCTACCCTAACTGCTTCTCTCCAACCATCTGATTATTTCTCCTTAGGTGATCTATATGGTCTGAGCTCAGTGGCACCTATTTCCCAGATTCTGTCCCCAAAAGTAAGTTCCTTAGTCCCCACCTTTCCCATACCAACCATTAAGCCTCCATTCGCTGTCCACCTCTCATACCTGGATCCCCTTAATCTCACTTTTCCTTAATTTTCTTAGTGACGGCACCTGGGTCTCAGCTCCATGGGCTCCCCTTCAATATCTTAAACCCCTTACATGGACCACCTGTTGGCCTTGATCTTAGTCCTCATGCTATAGCTCCTGAAATTTTTCCAATAGGTCAGCTTTCATCCTTGCACCTTCTCTCTAGCTGGGTACATCTCTCAGCCAACAATGACTTCTTTTCCCCTTGGTATCATTAACTCATCTCTAGACATTGAGCCAGGTTCTAAGGTCACATAGAAGAATGTGGGATAAAGTCTATGTCTTGGGTTGATGAAGGATCAGAAAGATTTAAAAATCTGTCATCCTCAGAATAGAAGCAAACTGGGTCTAGCTCAGAGTCCTACCTTCACACCACTTCCTTTAATATCTTTCTTCATAGTTTAACAATCATCATACCCAAATATTAACTCTAAAAAGAACACTTCAATATTAAAAAGTATTCTTTGGGGAACAATAGTTCTCCTATTACTCTCTTGAGTAGACTTTTGCTCCATTATTCTTGCAACCCAATATCTGAAGATTCCTGCCCTAATTACTCCTGTTTTTCCCCCCCTTCGGCTGTGCCACATGGCATGTGGGATCCTAGTTCCCCAACCAGGGATCCAACCCATGCCCCCTGCAGTGGAAATGCGGAGTCCTAACCACTGGACTGCCAAAGAAGTCCCTAATTACTCCTATTCTTTTTTATTTTATTATTATTCTTTTTTTTTCTTTTCGGTATGCGGGCCTCTTGCTGTTGTGGCCTCTCCCGTTGCAGAGCACAGGCTCCGGATGCGCAGGCTCAGCGGCCATGGCTCACGGGCTCAGCCACTCCACGGCATGTGGGATCTTCCCAGAACAGGGCACGAACCCGTGTCCCCTACATTGTCAGGCGGACTCTCAACCACTGCGCCACCAGGGAAGCCCTACTCCTATTCTTATTCCAACTTTTCTGTCCATGAATGTACTCTCTCTTATATGTCTACCAGATATCTCAGTACTGGCTGTCACTTACCTGTGTTCTTTATCTACCCAACAGCTCTTGCTCTGAGTTCCTTGGGGTCTCTATCATAGTCAGACTTACTTCTCTCCAGCTGCCTCTTGAATTTTTAAACTCTACCCTCTAAATCTGACTGTAGCTTTCTCTTTGAAGCCATTTTATTTTCTTCCCTTTAACACACATCTTTTACACTTCCTTTTACCAACAAGTTTCCTTTTTAAATACTTGTATTTAAGTAACATGAACTCACAAAAGTGAGTTCATTTAAGAAAAAAAATGTAAGAAAAAAATAATGTACATCTTATGCAAATATAGCTAAAAAGATGAGAACATCATGCCGATATCTAATGTGTCATAAAACATTTTCTAAGCCACCAATTGAGCAACTGTGTTCAGGAAGAACAAAAGCAATTTTGCTTGTTCTTGGTGAACTTTTGATGGCTCCCAGTGATCATCATTTTTTCTTTATAACTTACTTAAATCATCACATCAATAGTTTATGTATTTTTTCTGTGTGGGAAAGATGCAAATTTCACCAACTTGCATTTTTTCAAAAAAAAATTAAAAGTTTTGAAAAACTAATTGTCTCTGTTTAAAAAAAAAACAAAATAAAGAAAGCAATATTTATTAATTGCCAGTCTTCCAGAATGTGGTTAGTATATTAGTCACTTCTGAAAGCTGAATCTTCAAGACCAAGAGATCTGAGTTGATTTTAAGCAACCAGAGACTTTCCTATAATTGCACAAATAATAGATTTAAATTCCCCAATACTGATATAATTTTCTGTTCTTACCAGTTAAAAATCTCCTCTTGAAAAAGAAGAAATAGGCAAAATAGTTTCGGGAAGCTATGTTTTTAAAGAACGTCTGGCTTTAGCAAACTGATTTGCCTATTGTTGTTTTCTTAAATATCTGTAATTATATATGCAATTACACTTAAAATAATTTAGGAAATGTAATATCCATGCCATCACTTTAATGACCACACTAAACTAATGTATTTGTCTGCCATCACCTTATTTAATACAAAAAAACCCCACAATCTATTACACTTTTAATTATGTATTTGAAGAGTTTGTATCTGATTATAACTCAAAGCTAGGTTTCCTATGACATTTTATTGCCAGTCTCAGTGTGTTTCTAATGTTTACCACTAATATTTAATGTCTATTTAAACCGGTGTTTGCATTTGGGCTGAAATCCAAATTGGGAGTTCCTTTATAGTGCTCCATCCATCCTGGGAAAACTCAACCCACTTCAAGAAGATTTAATTACGTTAAGAAAAAAAATCTGAATAATATTAATATATTTAATTTTTCTTATCATAATTAAACTATACCTAAACAAAACTTGGAAAATAGTTTAACTTATTTAAGAGAATAGGGTTGCTGCAGAAGAGGGGTATTTAATTCAGGGAGTATATAGATATTGGCAATAATAAGCAATAGACCATGGTGGTAGAGAGTATGACTTATGGATTTAAAAAGCTTGAGTTAAAGTGGAAAGACTTTGCAGATATTACTAAAGTTACTAATCAACAGAAGAAAACTTTTTCTTAATAAAGGAAAACATGTTTATTGTAGAAATAAGAAAGTACAATTAATTGAAAAGAAGGAAATATAATTCACCCATAGTCCCTCAAACCACTATTAACTCTACTCTATTTTTTTCTTAAAGTTTTCCATGTCTTTATGATATATATTTTTATATGTAAGAATAAAATTTCATTGTAACGTGGAAATAAATAAGTAAATAAATAAAGTGCTAGTCTAGCACAATATGTGTTACTTTGAGCAATTTATTTAGTCTCTCTGTGGGGATAATAAAAAACACATAGCACACCTTTTCGGTAAGCTTAAAATGGTATGATGTATATAAATGGCATAGAAAACAGAGTAGAAATAGTTTTTTCAATAATGGCAGGTAAGTAACTATTAATGCTATTTTTTAAATGCCTGCCATATACCAGTCATTTTGAAGTTAAAAATGTATCTGTTCCAGCAAGTTGAAAACAACAAAACGACATTAATAATAATGCATATCTTGATTCAGTGTTCAAAGAAACAAGGGCAAAGAGGAATTGTGTCCTTCAACTGAATACACATTTATAATGCCTTATAAAACTCATAAATAATAAAAGTTTATAATCTGTATCAAATACATACAGTAGTCCAGGAATGGAATAATCACAACAACATGGCATGCCTCTGATGATAAAAATGTTATTTCCATACATATCAAACCCTAGACTGGTAAGTGATATAGCTCACCTAAAGTGACTAACCCCATAACAAGAGTGTTACTGGTATTTAAATGCAGACTTTTCAAACGCCAGTGTCCATATTTAAACATTATACACCAGTACCTATATATGCAATGGAATCACTTATGGGATCAGTTATTGAAATAGAGGGTTGAGGAGATGATGGAGGTCATGGTTGGGCAGGGATAACCATCACTGATTCTGAATTCATATAAGGATCATGTCCACCAATTGAAATTTTTAAAAATCCCAGGAAAGACTTGGTTCAGTCTAGCTTAGATCCTATGATTTTCCTGGAGCAACACATATGGCTGAGAGAACAGACATCACATTAGGATCATCTTGTATCACAGGCCCGGCCCTGTGTTCAGGAAGATATGGCCCAGAGATTGGAACCCTCCACTAAACAATGAAAAACATTTCTCAGAAGGTGCTTTTCTCACCGTTCAAGGAAAATAAATAACCTGCATCTACTAGTAGGGCCTGTCCTTGCCTATTATACATTTTGTGGATCAGAAAATAGTATCCTTTTCCTTAGAGGACTGTGTTAAGTGGTACGGTTTGGGAATTCAAGCAAGGGGTGTATTTGGTACCCCTACTTCCCCTTCTCAATTAATTGTCTTCTGCGGTAGCCCAGTCTACTTGCGATATTCTGAAACAACAGAAGGAATGCTGGAAGGAGGGTACAAATTTGGGAAAGGAGAAAGGGAAAAATCAGGTAAAGAACTGAGGATACAGACATTTTTCTCCATATCCATTTTGGAATTTAGCACAGCACCCACTGGAAGGTTTCTAGTTCCTACTTTCTTTCTACATGAGAAATACTAACTCACAGATGATACGATTTGTCCTTTGGGAGACTGTAGTAGTCTGTCAAACTATTGTAGGGTACTTCAAACCTGGAAGCTAAAAACGAAGAAAAAAAAACCCACAAAAAATCCCTGGAAGCTACATTTTATCAAACTAGTACTCCCAAGGGGCATAGCGGGAGAAAATTGCCAGTTTTAGTCTTGCTCTGCACCCTTGTTAAGCAGAGTGCATAACATAGCTATCTCTCAACCATAGTTATATACTAGGGCAATTAATCATATCTTATATGGATTTCCCATTCCTTTCAGTCCATCTCTTGTAACTGTACAAGATCACTGAGAAGCATAAACATATAACTAGGATCATTAGTCATGACTCTTCAACCCTATTTTCAAAGGTAGATGGATCCTTTGGGATCCTGTCATGTCCCCTAAAGTCCCTAAACAGCCCCAAATATTTGGGTTTAAATAAAATCTCATAGTTAACTCTGAAAACCAGAATATTTGACCAATGATAACTAATATTTCTTTTAGGAGGTTGGATAACACAGGCTTAACTCTCTTTGAGATTATCATGATTTATTTTATGTATTTAAAATATAGATATTCTTGATAGTCTTGGGCCTTTTCTTACCATTAAAAAGAGCAGATGAAGAAATGGTTTAGGGTATAAAATAACTCAGGAGATTCCATCTAACACGTTTATCTGCTCGAACATCTTCTTGAGCTGGTGATAGGAGATGGAGGTGATGGAGGTGATACAAAATAATTTATGCATCAAAAATATTGGATGAACCTGAGTGCTGCTTAGAAGTTGGATAAATGTGGTCTTGCTGAACCAGTCATTTTGAAACAAATCTTTCCTGTTGGAATTTTCATTGTCATTTTCAACACTTCAGTAAATTAATTCAAATAATCAACTTCTGCAAATCATCCACCATTACTTGAGATCTATGGCTGCATCACCTATATAAGAAAAATAATGTTATTCTTATTCTTGTCCTTCCTGTATAAAAATGCAGGAGCTTACTCTATAATAATGCATCAATTACAGACTCTATGGAACGATTCTGTAGTCAGCATGAATTGCCCTCATTCTGAGATTTTGTACAATGACTTTTGCTATTATATCTTAAGAATAAGAAGAGTTATTGTCAAGTTCATTATCTCAGCAGGGAATGTCTGTGATCATGAAACTTCCAAGCTTCATCAAGTTGTTCACACTTTTTCCATTTTATTAACATGACCCAATTCAGCCTCCCTTTGATGGTAACTTGTTTTGATTTTAACTCACTTTAAAAATGAGTCAATTTGATTTTTAAAACCTTGTTGATTTAAACTTATTTTAACACTTCCTGATATATAATCTTCTATTTTAGCAAAAAAAAAAAAAAACTGAAATCCTCTTGACTCAGCAATCTTAAGAGGAAAATATAAGAAAGTAGACTGACAAATGTAAAAGTACCACTAGTTCATTTTTCTCTACTTCTTCCATCTGTTAACTTTCTTTTGCCATTCTTAAAAATCACTTAACAATTAATTCTCAAATCGCAGTCATGGCCTAATCCAAACTACTTTTAATTCATCCACTTGACTATGACTTGACAGCATGCTATCATACTTATACAAGTAAAAGAGCACAGTATGGTGAGCCAAGAGACAGACAATCCCTGAAAAACTGCCAACTTTCATGAAACATAATTTATGCCTTCCATTTTTATGACATTGCTCTCTGCTAACAAGTTCAGTTACTACTACCTTGTTCCATTCTCATTTTGCTTTTTCTAGGGTTTACTCCAATGTCCTCTGACACATACAGAATGCTAGTGGCAATATCTTAGCAAAAATTCAGAGTATAAATCTGAAATGTGTAATATTGCTTACAGGGAACCCACAAATAAAAAAATAAATAAAAGTAGTTCCTCCAAGGTAATTTTTAAATTGCACATTTTGAAATTCTGAATAAATTTTTATCAGATAAGCAGCACTATTATTGGCAAGTTTCCAGGCTATCCCAAAATATACCTAAAATACTATGCATTTGCACCAAAAAGCAATAATAATTAAAAGTTTTGAAACACTAATCAAAGATTGAAAATAAAATTAAGACTGATTTTTCCATATATTTTTAATATTCACCCTGGAAGGAAGTTTAGTTTACACTTAAGTCATGTGACAGATATATCAAAATCTAAGGAGGGCTCCTAGACATTTAAAATCACATAGGCATAGCATATGAGTTATATAGAAACCTTAAATCTTCTGCATCCCATACCCTTTTTCTCTGGCCAACTCAATGCCACATCCAGTTCCTCAAAGTTAGACACTCAGGCTCTTTATCAATAGTCTTAGTGCAATTAAGTTCTTGCACAAATTCAGGTATTGCTGTAGCACCTTAATTCAGTGGGATCTTGAATATGGTTGGAGGGCCAACCATAACATTGAAACTCTGTATCACTATAGGAAACTCCTAACTGGCTAGTAAGTTCCAGGGGCCTGTGGCCTTTGGGATGGTCCCAGTAAATTCTGCTACACTTTAAGCATCTCATCCCCTTCCTATCCATTTTTTTCTGTCTTAGTCTAAAAATTCCACTGTCTTAGTTTAAAAATTCCACTCATGACCCTGACAAGACTTCCAAACCACTCCAAGACAGCAAACTTGATTTGACTCTCAACTCATTTGGACACTTGGTGGGGAGTGGGTGGAGCTCTTATTTCACTTTTAATGAATCCCACTGATGCCAAACTCCAGGCAGTGTGAAGAGTGCGCTTGGCTTCTCTCACGTTTTGCTGTGTCCAGCTATTCTACCTTACAGACAGTTAACCTTGGTCATTCAGTTGTTCACTGTTTCCCTGCTCAAGATCTTATTAACACTGAACCCTCTTCTGACATTATCTCCAACTTATTAATTCTTCTACTGTCTGTCCTGCCCGATGGATTGATCCTGTGCTGAATTCTGCCTGTTCTCCATTATATTATAGCTAAAAGTAAATCTATCATGCAGAGCTGATTCACTAACTATGACAAAGAATATTCAATGCAGAACTTAACTATTCTACTTGATAGACTATATCTCTGAAAATATGCTGTCATAATAGTAACTATTTTTAAAGCCTGTTTCTGAATGCTTACTGTCTTTACTCCTAGCGAGTATTGTAGTATCCCTATCCCTTAAGATATTCTATGCATGCACATCATTTCATGTGTGAATGCTTAATTTTAGGAAGTTTCCCTGGTATTAGGGGACACCTATGATATTTGTATTCAGATTTTATACAATTAAGTCTTAATTTTGCCACCTTCTGGCCTCCTGAATTTCAGCAAATAAGTTAATCTTCACAATTCAATTAGTTTGGCATTAGTATCTCATTTAAAAGACAAGGACAAGGGAACTAAAACTCATGAGTCTTTCTGAGATGCTCTATGTCAAAGTTCTTACCAGTCTTTAACTCAAGGATCACTTAATGGATAAGTACTCTGCCACAGACTGAATATATATGTACCCTCAAAATTCATATTTTGAAACCTTAATCCTTAATGAGATGGTATTTGGAGATGGGGCCTTCGGGAGGTAACTAGGTCAGGAATGTAGAGTCCTAATGGTGGGATCAGTGCCATTATAAGAAGAAACTAGAGAGGATTGTAACCAAGATGGCAGAGTAGAAGTATGTGCTCTCACTCCCTCTTGCGAGAGCACCAGGATCACAACTAGCTGCTGGTCAGTAATCAACAGGAGGACACTGGAATTCACCAAAAAAGATACCCCACGTCCAAGGACAAAGGATAAGCCACAGTGAGATGGTAGGAGGGGTGCAATCACAGTAAAATCAAGTTCCATAACTGCTGGGTGGCAGACTCACAGACTGGAGAACACTTATGCCACAGAAGTTCACCCACTGGAGTGAAGGTTCTGAGCCCCCCGTCAGGCTTCCCAACCTGGGGGTCTGGCAATGGGAGGAGGAATTCCTAGAGAATCAGACTTTGAAGCCTAGTGGGATTTGATTGCAGGACTTTGACAGAACTGCAGGAAACAGAGACTCCACTCTTGGAAGGCACACACAAAGTGATGTGCACATCGGAATCCAGGGGAAGGAGCAGTGACCCCAGGGGAGACTGAACCAGACCTACCTGCTAGTGTTAGAGGGTCTCCTGCAGAGGCAGGGGGTGGCTGTGGCTCACCTTGGGGACAAGGACACTGACAGCAGAAGTTCTGGGAAGTACTCCTTGGTTTGAGCCCTCCCAGAGTCCACCATTAGCCCCACCAAAGAGCCCAGATAGGCTCCAGTGTTGGGTTGCCACAGGTCAAACAACCAACAGGGAGGGAACCCAGCCACACCCATCAGCAGTCAAGAGGATTAAAGTTTTACTGAGCTCTGCCCACCAGAGCAACAGTCAGCTCTACCCATCACCAGTCCCTCCCATCAGGAAACTTGCATAAGCCTCTTAGAAAGCCTCATCCACCAGAGGGCAGACAGCAGAAGCAAGAAGAACTACAATCCTGCAGCCTGTGGAACAAAAACCACATTCACAGAAAGATAGACAAGATGAAAAGGCAGAGGGTTATGTACCAGATGAAGGAACAAGATAAAACCCCAGAAAAACAACTAAATGAAGTGGAGATAGGCAACTTTCCAGAAAAAGAATTCAGAATAATGATAGTGAAGATGATCCAGGACCTCAGAAAAAGAATGGAGGCAAAGATCGAGAAGATGAAAGAAAAGTTTAACAAAGACATAGAAGATTAAAGAACAAACAAACAGAGATGAACAATACAATAACTGAAATGAAAACTACATTAGAAAGAATCAATAGCAGAATAACTGAGGCAGAAGAATGGATAAGTGACCTGGAAGACAGAATGGTGGAATTCACTGCTGCAGAACAGAATAAAGAAAAAAGAATGAAAAGAAATGAAGACAGCCTAAGAGACCTCTGGTACAACATTAAATGCAACAACATTCACATTATAGGGGTCCCAGGAGGAGAAGAGAGAGAGAAAGGACCCGAGAAAATATATGAAGAGATTATAGTCGAAAACTTCCCTAACATAGGAAAGGAGATAGCCACCCACGTCCAGGACGCATAGAGAGTCCCATACAGGAAAAACCCAAGGAGAAACATGCCGAGACACATAGTAATCAGATTGACAAATATTAAAGACAAAGAAAAATTATTAAAAGCAGCAAGGGAAAAATGACAAATAACATACAAGGGAACTCCCATAAGGTTAACAGCTGATTTCTCAGCAGAAACTCTACAAGCCAGAAGGAGTGGCATGATATACTTAAAGTGATGAAAGGGAAGAACCTACAACCAAGATTACTCTACCCAGCAAGGATCTCATTCAGATTCAATGGAGACATTAAAAGCTTTACAGATAGGCAGAAGCTTAGAGAATACAGCACCACCAAACCAGCTCTACAACAAATGCTAAAGGAACTTCTTTAAGCGGGAAACACAAGAGAAGAAAAGGACCTACAAAAACAAAGTCAAAACAATTAAGAAAATGGTCACAGGAACATACATATCGATAATTACCCTAAACGTGAATGGATTAAATGTTCCAACCAAAAGACACAGGCTTGCTGAATGGATACAAAAACAAGACCCATATATATGCTGTGTACAAGAGACCCACTTCAGACCTAGGGACACATACAGACTGAAAGTGAGGGAATGGTAAAAGATATTCCATGCAAAGGGAAATCAAAAGAAAGCTGGAGTAGCAATACTCGTATCAGATAAAATAGACTTTAAAATAAAGAAGGTTACAAGGGACAAGGAAGGACACTACATAATGATTAGGGGATCAATCCAAGAAGAAGATATAACAATTATAAATATATATGCACCCAACATAGGAGCACCTCAATACATAAGGCAACTGCTAACAGCTATAAAAGAGGAAATCGACAGTCACACAATAATAGTGGGGGACTTTAACACCTCACTTACACCAATGGACAAATCATCCAAAATGAAAATAAATAAGGAAACAGAAGCTTTAAATGACACAATAGACCAGATAGATTTAATTGATATTTATAGGACATTCCATCCTAAAACAGCAAATTACACTTTCTTCTCAAGTGCGCACGGAACATTCTCCAGGATAGAACACATCTTAGGTCACAAATCAAGCCTCAGTAAATTTAAGAAAATTGAAATCACATCAAGCATCTTTTCTGACCACAACACTGTAAGATTAGAAATGAATTACAGGGGAAAAACAATAGGTTACTAAATAACTAAGAGATCACTGAGGAAATCAAAAAATACCTAGAGACAACTGACAATGAAAACACAATGATCCAAAGCCTATGGGATGCAGCAAAAGCAGTTCTAAGAAGGAAGTTTATAGCTATACAAGCCTATCTCAAGAAACAAGAAAAATCTCAAATAAACAATCTAACCTTACACCTAAAGGAACTAGAGAAAGAACAACAAGCAAAACCCAATGTTAGCAGAAGGAAAGAAATCATAAAGATCAGACCAGAAATAAATGAAATAGAAACAAAGAAAACAATAGCAAAGATCAATAAAACTAAAAGCTGCTTCTTTGAGAAGATAAACAAAATTGATAAACCATTAGCCAGACTCATCAAAAAAAGAGGGAGAGGACTCAAATCAATAAAGTTAGAAATGAAAAAGGAGAAGTTACAACAGACACCGCAGAAATACAAAGCATCCTAAGAGACTACTACAAGCAACTGTATGCCAATAAAACGATCAACCTGGAAGAAATGGACAAATTCTTAGAAAGGTATAACCTTCCAAGACTGAACCAGGAAGAAACAGAAAATATGAACAGACCAATCAGAAGCAATGAAATTGAAACTGTCATTAAATATCTTCCAACAAACAAAAGTCCAGTACCAGATGGCTTCACAGGTGAATTCTATCAAATATTTAGAGAAGAGCTAACACCCATCCTTCTCAAACTCTTCCAAAAAATTGCAGAGGAAGGAACACTCCCAAACTCATTCGATGAGGCCACCGTCACCCTGATACCAAAACCAGAGAAAGATACTACAAAAAAAGAAAATTACAGACCAATATCACTGATGAATATAGATGCAAAAATCCCCAACAAAATACTACCAAACAGAATCCAACAACACATTAAAAGGATCATACACCGTGATCAAGTGCGATTTATTTCAGGGATGCAAGGATTTTTCAATATATGCAAATCAATGAATGTGATACACCATATTAACAAATTGAAGAATAAAAACCATATGTTCATCTCAATAGATGTAGAAAAAGCTTTTGACAAAATTCAACACCCATTTATGATAAAAACTCTCCAGAAAGTGGGCAAAGAGGGAACCTACCTCAACATAATAAAGGCCATATACAACAAACACACAGCAAACATTATTCTCAATGGTGAAAAACTGAAAGCATTTCCTCTAAGATCAGGAAAAAGACATGGATGTCCACTCTCACCACTATTATTCAACATAGTTTTGGAAGTCCTAACCACAGCAATCAGAGAAGAAAAAGAAATAAAAGGAATACAAATTGGAAAATAAGTAAAACTGTCACTGTTTGCAAATGACATGATACTATACATAGAGAATGCTAAAGATGCCACCAGAAAACTACTAGAGCTAATCAATGAATTTGGTAAAGTTGCAGGATACAAAATTAATGCACAGAAATATCTTGCATTCCTATACACTAATGACGAAAAATCTGAAAGAGAAATTAAGGAAACACTTCCATTTACCACTGCAACAAAAAGAATAAAATACCTAGGAATAAACCTACCTAGGGAGACAAAAGACCTGTATGCAGAAAACTATAAGACACTGATGAAAGAAATTATACATGATACCAACAGATGGAGAGATATACCATGTTTTTGGATTGGAAGAATCAATATTGTGAAAATGACTGTACTATGCAAAGCAATCTACAGATTCAATGTGATCCCTATCAAATTATCAATGGCATTTTTTATGCTAGAACAAAAAATCTTAAAATTTGTATGGAGACACAAAAGGCCCCGAATAGCCAAAGCAGTCTTGAGGGAAAAAAATCGGAGCTGGAGTAATCAGACTCCCTGACTTCAGAGTATAGTATAAAGCTACAGTAATCAAGACAATATGACCCTGGCACAAAAACAGAAACATAGATCAGTGGAACATGATAGAAAGCCCAGAGATAAACCCAGCACCTATGGTCAACTAATCTATGGCAAAGGAGGCAAGGATATACAATGGAGAAACGACAGTCTCTTCAATAAGTGGTGCTGGGAAAACTGGACAGCTACATGTAGAAGAATGAAATTAGAACACTCCCTAACACCATACACAAAAATAATCTCAAAATGGATTCGAGACCTAAATTTACGACCAGACACTATTAAACTCTTAGAGGAAAACATAGGAAGAACACTGTTTGACATAAATCACAGCAAGATCCTTTTTGATCCACCTCCTAGACTAATAGAAATAAAAACAAAAATAAACAAATGGGACCTAATGAAACTTCAAAGCTTTTGCACAGCAAAGGAAACCATAAACAAGATGAAAAGACAACCCTCAGAATGGGAGAAAACATTTGGCAAGGAATCAGCACACAAAGGATTAATCTCCAAAATATATAAACAGCTCATGCAGCTCAATATTAAAAAAACAAACAACCCAATCCAAAAATGGGCAGAAGACCTAAATAGACTTTTCTCCAAAGAAGATATACAGATGGGCAAGAAGCACATGAAAAGCTGCTCAACATCACTAATTATCAGAGAAATGCAAATCAAAACTACAATGAGGTATCATCTCACACCAGTTAGAATGGGCATCATCAGAAAATCTGCAGACAACAAATGCTAGAGAGGGTGTGGAGAAAAGGGAACCCTCTTGCACTGTTCATGGGAATGTAAATTGATACAGCCACTATGGAGAACCGTATGGAGGTTCCTTAAAAATCTAAAAATAGAATTACCATATGATCTAGCAATCCCACTACTGGGCATATACCCAGAGAAAACCATAATTCAAAAAGACACATGCACCCCAATATTCACTGCAGCACTATTTACAATAGCCAGGTCGTGGAAGCAACCTAAATGCCCATCGACAGATGAATGGATAAAGAAGTTGGAAGTAATGGAATATTACTCAGCCATAAAAAGGAATGAAATTGGGTCATCTGTTGAGACGTGGATGGATCTAGAGACTGTCATACAAAGTGATGGAAGTCAGAGGAAAACAAATATTGTATATTAATGCATATACAATATTGTATATTAATGCATATATGTGGAGCCTAGAAAAATGGTACAGATGTACCGGTTTGCAGGGCAGAAACAGAGACACAGATGTAGAGAACAAACGTATGGACACTAAGGGGGGAAAGCAATGGGGGGTGTGGGTGGTGGTGTGATGAATTGGGTGATTGGGATTGACATGTATACACTGATGTGTATAAAATGGATGACTATTAAGGACCTGCTATATAAAAAAAATATATATATATATTATTCAAATCATCTAATGATGGAATGACCCAGTTGATTGTATGACTGATTTGACCAATAACAGAGTGATGTGAGTAACAAAGAGATCTGTAAGTCATTTTATTTATAGGAAATTTTTAAATTCTAAGAACTATTCTGAAGACTGATCATGAAGTTATCTTGCTTACTTGGTGAATCTAGATCTATTTTTAACAAATCACAAACCTGTAGAGTGATAGTACACATTCTGAGGGCTTTAAAAAGATATTTCTTATGTGATTATTTAGGTGATTTTTCCCTTTACTTATTGAATGTTTGTATGTGCATCTGTGTGTTGTATGTGCATCTGTATGTGAGCATGCACATGTGTTGGGAAATATAAGTAAGAATTTAATACATTTATTTTACAGGAAGCTTTGAAGAGACAAAGGATCTTAAGTTTTCGATTTCTAACGTAAATACATTTTATAGATAATATATTGTTTCAGGAAGTAGAACAGATATTCTTCTATGGTGATTACTTATGATTTTCTTTTGTCTATAACAATTTAAAGTACTTTATTGCTTACATTTAAATAAATGCAAAATCAATAGTAAGTTATACAACCATATAGTGGATATATGTATAGAGACATTATCCAGAATACATGCCCTGGTCAGAACGGAGACTTGTAAAAATACTCACTTTAGATGACTCTTATAAGAGCATAAATAAAGAAGAAATAAAATGATCTTACATTTAAAAAAAAAAAAAAAGAAGAAACTAGAGAACTTGCTTAACATCTCTGCTCTCTGTCATGTGGGGATACAATGAGAGGAAGGCCAGCTACATACCAGGAAGTGGGCTCTTACTAGACACCGGGATCTGCTGGCACCTTGATCTTGTATTTCCCAGCCTCCAGAATGATGAAAAGTAAGTATCTGCTGTTTAAGCCACCTAGGCTATCGTAGTTTGTTACAGCAGGCCAAGCTGATTAAGACATACTCATTAACTAATTATTAATTAACCAGTTTTACTATTATTCAGTTGACCAAGATTTTTTTGAGTGTTTGTGTGTCTCATGGTTTAATTTTTAAATCAGAGGTCCCTTTATAATTCTCTCTTCAAGAAAATGCATGTATTCAAACACATTTGGTGGTAGGCCATTAAATGAACAAAAATGCAAAAGTTCAAAGAATTGGAGTGTAATGGAGGTTTCCTCAGCATTAACAGAACAAGACTTTCAAATCTCTGAATTCAGGCGTATGACATACTTATTAGCTTATAATGATTGACTTTTTTTTTTTTTTTTTTTTTTTTTTGCGGTACGGGGGCCTCTCACTGTTGTGGCCTCTCCCATTGCAGAGCACAGGCTCCAGACGCGCAGGCTCAGTGGCCATGGCTCACGGGCCCAGCCGCTCTGTGGCATGTGGGATCTTCCCGGACTGGGGCATGAACCCATGTCCCCTGCATCGGCAGGAAGACTCTCAACCACTGTGCCACCAGGGAAGCCCCTATAATGATTGACTTTTAAGATAGTGTTAGCTTAATTTAGTTTGGTTCACTTTGGTTTTGTTTTTTAGTAGTGCAAGACATCTGCACTTAGGTTTCTGCTAACCTAGTGTGCATCTAACTCCATGTGAGACTACTCCAAATCTCTAAATATCAGAACTGCCTCTGAGAGATATAAGACAAAGTGAGGAGTCATGCTCCCTATGAGCAGCACTTTTTCAAAAGCTTTTGTACTGTTTACTTGAACAAAGTGAAACAATTTCCAAATAAGTCTAATCATCGTATTTGTGTATTTTCAAACCTGGACCACCTCCTAATCCGCCCTAACAGATAAGCGCATGAAATTGTGTAGTTGTTTGCCAATGGTTCAGAGAGATACACAGACCTCAGGCAGAAAATTCATGAGAGAGTATGCCCTTAGAAATCACATTTCCTGATAGATGGCCAGGAAGGCTTCACCATGAACACACCCAGTGGTAGAGAACTGATACTTTTAAAGACTTTCCATTTCCATTTTATTGTAAAATTCTTTCTTATATGAAGGAAAGTTTTTACTAGTCCTTACTCTTCTTCTGCAAAGGCAAAGAATACATCCATTTTCTCTTCCAAATTATAATATTGCATACTTGAACTCACCTCTCATGTATTTTCCAAGGTAAGGAGCCCGATTTTCTTTGATATTTTTCAAAGAAAAATTTTATGGCATGATTTACCAACTTCTGATTGTTTTTGTCTTAACTTCAATTTTAAAATGCATCTTTTGAATTTGTATCAATGTAAGTTGAACATAATAGTCTATGGACTGTCTAAATATAGTAACTATATTCTATAATGTAGGAACTATACTTTAAACAAAGTATTTTTGTTGTTGTTTTTGTTTTCATCAAACTGAGGGAAATTACTTGCTTTTGTCAATAACAATGGTTCAGTAAGAAAATTAAATGAATCTCAGCGAGAAAGATGTGAATTCCTAGGTCATTAATTATAATTTCCAAGGGAAGAGTAGTGCTTCTGACATAGGCTCCCAAAAGTAGGTCTGGGCCACAAATCCTAGCGAAGAAGCACTGCGTTAGACTACTGTAATTTTAATAATTATGTTTTAGTTTGCCATTTATTTTAATGTCCATATAATAATCTGGAATATTTTTACACGTAAAGTGAGGTTGCTATGTACTTTTATTTCAGGAATATTGCCTATTCCAAATAGATAATTATTTCCATTAAATTTTACTGTTAAAAATTATCTCAAGTTTCTGCCTGGCCAGAAAATTTTAAATTCTAATTTTATATTTTCCTAATTTACATATTTTTCCAAATTTATGTTATCTTCCTATGTGGTTAACATGCCATCTCTATCTTTGTAGCATTTATATGGATTTTATGGTGATCATGGAATAAAATATAATTATTGATTTTAATAATTACAATGTTAATTATTTATAACTAATATAAGCTGCACATATTAAAGTATGAAGCCAGTGTTAAAGATCAGAATGTAGGATGAGTATGTATGATTTTTTAACTCTCTTATCATGGGTGTAGGGGAAATTAAAATAATAAAGGCTATTTTAGTGTAACACGTAGTGTGCATGCATGTGCATTAGGCAATATTTAGTTTGAATCTTATCTCTGGAACTCTCCTGGATATATAGTCTTAGGAAAATTGTCATCCTGTCTTATTTTATTCATTAAAAATATTACACTTTGGCTCCTAAATACTTTATAATTTTTATTTCTCACTACAGTATAATAAAATAATTTTAAAAATTTAACAGAGAAATACTTCACTCACAATGCCATTCTTTCAAGAATCAACTGCTGTTATTTTACTCTGCTCTTTCATTAAATTAATTAAAATTTATTAAATTTTATTAAAATTCTCATATTTATCTAATAAAATTCATAGAACATATAATTTTGCAGTTCATTTATTTCATTCAACATTTTTAAAATGTCACCTTGTAGCTTTTTATATTGTTTCCATAATTAATGTTTTACTGATTGCATAACATGACAGAGTTGATATTTCTTTCTTTACTATTCTATCCTCTTATTTTTTCCATATTTTGAATATTTCCAGTCAAGGAACCTTTTCTTTTATTATTACATAAATCTTGGAGCAGAGCATCAAAATGTACATGATTTTAAATAAAGATTTTCTTTATACCTCCCTTTCCATTCCAGTAGTAAAAGTAAGGTAGACAGTTTTCATCCATGTACAGTGATGTGTAACAAAGGAGATAATGTATTTAAGAACCATATTATTGGAACTGAGGGGACAGAATAGCTCAGGGTAAATATATACAAAAGATCTTACACATTTACCTTCTAGGTGGATTTTCCCTAGCTTTTTTGACTTATTCATTAATTGACATATTTAAACTGCAATTTGACTATTTCTACTAATATCACTCTAAATAACTGCACAACATGTATGTTTTTATGAGATGGACATGCATATGGTGGGTGTCTATTAATAAATAGAAGGAGGAGAGAATTACATTGCATTAAAATATCTATATTTTTACTCAGTTCAACATGTGCCTCTCTGGACCACCCTATCCACCTTAGCCATGTAGAAGTCAGAAATGGCACTTTAGCTGCCAGTAGCTGCAATGAGAAAAGCTCTGAAAGGTTGGTAAAAACACTTGAAAACCACGAGAGCAATTCTACTCCATGGAAGAGGCAGGGCAAATCCATGTCTAAGTCTGGTTCTTATCAATTGGAATCCAGGAGAGTGAAAGCTGGAATATCCAAGAGATCATCATATCCAATCCTCTCATTTGTTAATGAGCAAATTGAATCCCAGATATTTAAAGTGATGTGCTCAATTTAAATTTATTTAAATTTATTATTTAAATTTATTAGTTACTAATTGTCACTCAGAGCCACTATTATTCACATGGCAACATTTTACATTTTATAATAAAACTCAACCTAATTAGCAAGAAGAAACATGGATAATACATAATTAAATTAGACATGCAAATCAGTTTATAAGGAGTTTTACTATAAATTGTGAACTTGAAAATAAAAAATCTAAATAGTGAAAGTTGACCAGAAAAAGGCTTTATTTATCCCCCACTATTTACATTTTTATATCAATTATAAAGTTATTTGGCTAGTATTTATTCCCTTAGGTGATATAATTTCAAATACTCTGGTAAATAGAAAAAAAACATAAGGGGTAGTTATATTTGAATTTTTTCCTTATGGGTATATGCTTTCACTGTATGTAAGTTTTACTAATAATAATAATGGTTATATATATATATATATATACACACACTCAACAAAAGAAAAAAATTCCCATCAACATGTAATAATAGCATGTACTATTGTTCATTGAATTGATTTATTTCTACAAAGCTTCAATATTTATTGCATGTGTTGGCTGATGGCATTAGTATAAATTCAATAAGCTATTCGGTATCATTCCTTGACAAATTAAACAATAAATATTTTTAAGAACTAAACAAGGAGGATAAGTGAAAAATATATTTCCCTAACATTGTATATAGTAGTCTATTAAATTTTCTATAATAATTTTGAGGGGTACATGTTACAGATTATATAAAGTATACTCATATTCAATGATAATTTATGAAGCTGAATTTCAATAATCAATACTGTCCTAAATTTTTTCATAAAGAATATCACTTTAATAAGATATTAAATGTTTACCTTTATGATAACCAAAAATGAAAATCAAAATATGATACAGTACAATTACACCTGTGTGTAGCAAATTAAGAAAGATTATACATTATATTACTGAGGTTCTTAGCCCAACATGGCAAATGAATTACTTATCTCACACTCAGATACAAAGAGAGAACCAAGGATTACCAGACATTTTCTAAAAAAGAGAGAGGACAAGAAAATGAAACGGAGTAAAGTAACCTGTAGGAACCTGAGATAATTCGGATTTTTATACCCAAAATACATGTTTCAAAAATTAAGGCCAAATAAAGACTTGAGGAGAAGTAAAATCTGAGAGAATCTGGTGCTAGCTTATTTTTCCTATAAGAATGTGTGAAAAAGTTCTTCAAGTTGACAGAATCTTAGATATTTGCCAGAGAATAAAGAATACCATAAATGAAAACTATGTAAGTAAATATATAAAGCTGTTTATCTTGTTTTAAAATTTAAATTAGATATAATTATTTAGAGTCCAAATATATGACAATACCACAAAGACAGAGAGAGAATATTGTAAGATTCTTACATTAAATGTATATAATATGTTACAATGTTATTTGTGATAAATTAAATATGCATCTGTAAACCCTAGAGCAACTAATTTAAACAATCAAGTATGTCTAATAAGCCAACAGTGGAGATAAAATCAAATTTTGAAAAATTCTCACTTAATTCAAAAGAACATTGAAAATATAAAAGGGGAAAAGAACTGAGAGAAATAAGAAACTGGTAGATTTAAAGCCAATTGATATGTTCATTATGTACATTTAAATGTAAATTTTTAAAACTGCAATTCAAAGGCAGAGTTTCTGAGAATTCTTAAAAAAAAAAAACCAGGAGTATCAAAGAAGCAGAACAGAGTTCAGAAACAAAACCATGTATTATGGCCACCTGATTTACCTATGGGGGTCACTCTGGAGACAGTGGTCTTTAAAATAAATGATACCATATCAAATGCATATCAGTATGGAAAAACATAAATGAGTCTCATTTCCTTACTTACAAAATCCATGATAATTTGAGATTGATTATAGAACTAATGTAAAATATAAAGCAATGGTGTTTCTATAAGAAAACTTAGTATAATATAATTATTATTTTGAGTAGTCAAAGATTTCCTAAAGGACACAAAAATCACTAATCCTCAAAGTAAATATTAGTAATGAAACTAAAAAAATTCTGTTTAAGGAAGGCAATATCAAGAGAGTGAAAAGCAAAGGCAGAGACCAGGAAAGGAAATCTGTAATATAGAAAGACTACAAATAACTTCTACACATAATATAGAGAGTACAATTCATAAACAGATGAGTAAAATGCTTGAAGGAACATTTCACAAAATATTCAAATGGTCAATATTCATATGAAAAGGTGCTAAAGAGCATTTGTCATTATAAAAATGCAAATTAAAGTAACTACAAGGTACCATGACACACACACAACAGAATGACTAAAATTTAAAAGCTAGACAATCCCAAGGGTGGCCAAAGATGTAGAACAACTAGATTGCTGATGGTAATATAAATTAGTTAAATCACTTCCAAAAAGAGTTTGCCAGTGTCTGCTAAAACTATCACCTGATCAAGGAATTACATTCCCAAATCTTATTCCAAGAAAAATGAGCACATTTTTCCACCAAATTATACAAGAGTTCATAGCAGCTTTATTCAGAATAGCTTAAAATTTGAGATGACCCAAAGCCCAACACTAGAATGGGTAAGTACACTGTACTATACTCATGCAATGTAAAAATATGTCACAATAAAAAGAGAAAGACTACTACTCTCAACAATAAGGATAAGCATCACTGACATAATATTGAGCAAAAGAAATTCCATACAAAAGAGCATATAATGCTGCATTCCAATTCTGTGAAATTTAAGAATAGGCAAAACTTATCTATATTTTTAAAGTAAAAGTTATCTTTGGGAAGATGCGTTGCTTAAGAATTGTCAAATGTGGTATATTTGGAAATATTAAATAGCTTGATCTGAGTGCTGGTTATATGGGTATACACATATGTAAGATTTATTGAGATTTAAAACTATAAATTTAGCAGTATACCTTTTTTTCCTTTAGCATAAATGTAAATATTTTGATAGAGAAAATACCTGTACAATTTAAAGGAAAAAAAATCACTGTTGTTGATCTTATCAAGTTTGTATTCTTGTGGATATAAATTCTGCTTCCAATTAAAAAATATAAATTTGTATATTATGTTAAAAATCAATTTTCTCTTAAAAAATTAACATTTAAAAGAATACTGCAAAGAATTGAAAATATTAAAATCAATTACCTAATTCAAGTTCTTTCTGGGACCAAAAATCAAATTTAACCAAATACCACAAATCAATGAGAGTATACTATGGAAAAAAGTATCCATTCTTTTGTGTTCAAATTTTTTAAAAGTCCATCACCATTACCCTTAACTTCTTGCATTCTCAGGGAAACTAGAAAATAAGAGAGTTCACATAACCTTAGAAAATCTACAAGCTGCATTATTGGACTAGATAATTGTATAACAATATAATCTCAAGAAATAAAAAAAGTAACTCAAGACAAATAATTCTCAAACTTTTTGGTTTCAGCACCCATTTGCTCTCTAAAAATAAACTAAGGACCCTAAAGAGTTTTAGTTTAAGTGAATTATATGTTATTATGTACTCTATGCTAAATTAAAAATGTGAAATGAGTTAATATATCTCTTTATTACTTCATTTAAAATGAGCAAATAAAATATCTACTACTTAACATACAGGTTCCTTTTTATGAAAATAAGTATATTTTCTAAAACAAAAATAGTAAGAATATGGCATTGTTTTCTGTTTTTATAAATCTCTTTAATGTCTGACTTAATAGGAGAAAGCTGATTTTCATATCTGCTTCTACATTTGATCTGTTCTGCTATCACATGCCATTAACCTCTGAAAAATTCTACTTTACACTCATGAGAGAATGGGGATGAAAAATGCAAAGGACATCATAATACTATTATGAAAATAGTTTTGACCTTGCAGATTGTTTGAAAGTGTCTCAGAGACCTCCAGCACTCCTCAGACCCCAGTTTAAGGTCAGCTGATATATAGATTGCTCTCTCCCAACATTAAAAGGTTGGATTTAGTCTTTTCTGTCTACATAATGGCCACAACTTTCTGGATTATAAAACACAAGCCTCTAAATTATAAGAAAGAGGAAGTGCAAACTTGCCTCCACCCCCTCTCAACTTCAATTCATGTTTGTCTTCAGGGAACAATTTATTTTCAAGAATATCTGAGAAATTTATGGGTCCCTGATACGGAGTAACAAAATAACACTTCAAAATTTCCATCTTTGAACAAGTGATCCAAACTTGCTAGCACCAGTAATTCTTTTTTTTTTTTTTTTTTTTTTTTTATTTTTTTATTTTTTTATTTTTTATTTTTATTTTTTGCTTTATCACAAATTTAATCAGTTATATGTATACATATGTTCCCATATCCCCTCCCTTTTGCGTCTCCCTCCCACCCTCCCTATCCCACCCCTCCAGGCGGTCACAAAGCACCGAGCTGATCTCCCTGTGCTATGCGGCTGCTTCCCACTAGCTATCTACCTTACGTTTGGTAGTGTATATATGTCCATGCCGCTCTTTCACTTTGTCACAGCTTACCCTTCCCCCTCCCCATATCCTCAAGTCCATTCTCTAGTAGGTCTGTGTCTTTATTCCTGTCTTACCCCTATGTTCTTCATGACCTTTTTTTTTCTTAAATTCCATATATATGTGTCACCATACAGTATTTGTCTTTCTCTTTCTGACTTACTTCACTCTGTATGACAGACTCTAGGTCCATCCACCTCATTACAAATAGTTCAATTTCATTTCTTTTTATGGCTGAGTAATATTCCATTGTATGTATGTGCCACATCTTCTTTACCCATTCATCCGATGATGGACACTTAGGTTGTTTCCATCTCCGGGCTATTGTAAATAGGGCTGCTATGAACATTTTGGTACATGTCTCTTTTTGAATTATGGTTTTCTCAGGGTATATGCCCAGTAGTGGGATTGCAGGGTCATATGGTAGTTCTATTTGTAGTTTTTTAAGGAACCTCCATACCGTTCTCCATAGTGGCTGTACCAATTCACATTCCCACCAGCAGTAGCACCAGTAATTCTATTCAGAACTTTGAGTTACAAATAAAATTAGTATTAGTAGAAAAAAGTCTATTTAGCAAAATAATTCCATTTCTGGTTATCTAACAACAACCCAGTAATAGAAGAAGATTAAGAGGCAGAAAATGTAGGGTTGCAAAATCAGGCTCTAAGCACTCTTTAGAAGGTACAGAAAATGGTGAGGAAGATAAAAGCAGACTGATGCAGCCTCTGACCAGAAACTTGGTGACCAGTTTAGGGTCACCAAGGCCCCCCTCCATTTAATTAAGTATTCTCTTTTTGAACAAAAAAGGGAAAGAAGGTAAATGAAGAATGCAGACCTTTTTAGGAACGAAAAGTATTTTGGGAGAGGTCTTTGGCTGAATTCAGTATGAAAATATGAAACCTAACTGTTAGACTGTAGCAACTGCATTCTCAATATTGTAAACATAATCAAAAGAAGATGAGTTGAGAAATTTTGTTGAAGTAAAAGTCTGGTAGCCCCAAATAACTTTGTTCATGATGAAATAAGAAAGCATGATATGGTCATTCACAAAGGAAAAGGCAAGAACCATCCTTCTAATGGCCTATCACAACTTTTTAAAAATGCAGTGGAAAATTGCTTTGAAAAACATACAGCTACAATACTTTACCTGTTTTTCTGAAAATAGGCAGTAAAGAAAAACAAAACAAAACTACAAAACTACAATGACCAAACAACAGCTTCAGTTTCCAGCCTTTTAAAATAACTAAAGGAGGGCTTCCCTCGTGGCACAGTGGTTAAGAGTACGCCTGCCGGGGCTTCCCTGGTGGCGCAGTGGTTGGGAGTCCGCCTGCCGATGCAGGGGACATGGGTTCGTGCCCCGGTCCGGGAGGATCCCACATGCCGCGGAGCGGCTGGGCCCGTGAGCCATGGCTGCTGAGCCTGCGAGTCCGGAGCCTGTGCTCCGCAACGGGAGAGGCCGCAACAGTCAGAGGCCTGCGTACCGCAAAAAAAAAAAAAAAAAAAAAAAAAAAAGAGTACGCCTGCCGGAGCCGGAGGAAGATGGCGGAAGAGTAAGACGCGGAGATCACCTTCTTCCCCACAGATACATCAGAAATTCATCTACACGTGGAACAACTTCAACAGAACACCTACTGAACGCTGACAGAAGACCTCAGACCCCCCAAAAGGCAAGAAACTCCCCACATACCTGGGTAGGGCAAAAGAAAAAAAGAATAAACAGAGACAATAGGATATGGACGGGACCTGCACCAGTGGGAGGGAGCCGTGAAGGAGGGAAGGTTTCTACACACTACAAGCCCCTTCGAGGGCGGAGACTGCAGGTGGCGGAGGGGGAAAGCTTCGGAGTAGCGGAGGAGAGCACAGCAACAGGGGTGTGGAGGGCAAAGCAGAGAGATTTTGGCACAGAGGATCGGTGCCCTCAGGCACACACCAGCCCGAGAGACTTGTCTGCTCGGCCGCCAGGGCGGGCGGGGCTGGGAGCTGAGGCTCGGGTATCGGCTTTCAGTCGGAGCGCAGGGAGAGGTCTGGGGCTGGCGGCAGGAAGAGACCCTGAAGGGGTTAGTGCTAGCCCGGAGGGAGTCCGGGGAAAGGGTCTGGAGCTACCGGAGAGGCAAGAGACTTTCTTCCCTTTTGTTGCCTGGTGCGCGAGGAGAGGGCATTCCCCTCCCTCCCCTCTGCCTGAGTGAGCCAGAGCCCCCGAATCAGCGGCTCCTTTAAACCCGTCCTGTCTGAGCGAAGAACGGACGCCCTCCGGCGACCTACGCGCAGAGGCGGGGCCAGGTCCAAGGCTGAGACCCGGGAGCTGTGAGAGCAGAGACAGGGAAATCTCTCTGTGCAGCCTCCGAGGCAGCGGATTAAAGCTCCACGGTCCATTTGATGTGCCCTGCGTCTGTGGAGTGCATGAATGGACAGCGAATCATCCCAAATTGAGGAAGTGGACCTTGAGGACAAGATTTAAGACTTTCCCCCCCTTTTTTTTTCCTCTTTTTACAACGAATTATCTCAAATTAAGGAGGTGGACTTAGCAAGATTTCAGACTTTTCGCCCTTTTCCTCTTTTTACAACGAATTATCCCAAATCGAGGAGGTGGACTTGGAGAGCAAGATTTTTGATTTTTCCCCCTGCTCTCTTTTTGTGAATGTGTATGTGTAATCTTCTGTGTAAGATTCTCTCTGTATAGCTTTGCTTCCACCATATGTCCCAGGGTTCTTTCGGTCCGTGTTTTTTTTCAATAATTACTTTTTAATTTTAATAATGCTACTATATTTCATACTTTATTCTATTTTACTTTACCTGCTCTTTCTTTTTTTCCTCCCTTCCCTTCCTCCCTCCCTCCCTCCGCTCCTCCTTTCCTTCTTTCTTTTTCTTTCCTCCATCCCTCCCTCCCTCCCACCCTTCTTCTTTCCACTTTCTTTTTCTTTCCTTCCTCCCTCCCTCCCTCCCTCCTGTCTTTCTTTCTTTCTTTCCTTCCTCCCTCCCTCCCTCTCTTCTTCCATTCACTCTTCCTTTTGCTTTCATTCCTCCCTCCCTCCCTCCTTTCTTTCCTTTCTTTCCATCCTTCCTCCCTCCCTCCTTTCTTTCTTTCTTTCTTCCTTCCTTCCTTACTTCCCTTCTTCCTTTCTTTCAATCTCTCTTTCTTTCTTCTACTAATTATTTCTTTCTACTTTTTCTCACTGTTATTCTGAGCCGGGTGGATGAAAGGCTCTTGGTGCTGCAGCCAGGAGCCAGTGCTGTGCCTCTGAAGTGGGAGAGCCAACTTCAGGACACGGGTCCACAAGAGACCTCCCAGCTCCACATAATATCAAGCAGCGAAAATCTCCCAGAGATCTCCATCTCAACACCAGCACCCAGCTTCAGTCAACGACCAGCAAGCTACAGTGCTGGTCACCCTATGCCAAGCAACTAGCAAGGCAGGAACACAACCCCACCCATTAGCAGAGAGGATACCTAAAAACATAATAAGGCCACAGGCACCCCAAAACACACCACCAGACGTGGACCTGTCCACCAGAAAGACAAGATCGAGCTTCAACCACCAGAACACAGGCATTAGTCCCCCCCACCAGGAAGCCTACACAACCTACTGAAACAACCTTAGCCACGGGGGACAGACACCAAAAACAACGGGAACTACGAATCTGCAGCCTGCAAAAAGGAGACCCCAAACACAGTAACATAAGCAAAATGAGAAAGCAGAAAAACACACAGCAGGTGAAGGAGCAAGATAAAAACCTACCAGACCTAACAAATGAAGAGGTAATAGGCAGTCTACCTGAAAAAGAATTCAGAATAATGATAGTAAAGCTGATCCAAGATTCTATTTCCCAGATCCAAAATCTTGGAAATAGAATAGACAATATGCAAGAAACAGTTAACAAGGACCTAGAAGAACTAAAGATGAATCAAGCATCGATTAAAAACACAATAAATGAAATGAAAAATACTCTAGATGGGATCAATAGCAGAATAACTGAGGCAGAAGAACGGATAAGTGAGGTGGAAGATAAAATAGTGGAAATAACTGATGCAGAGAAAAATAAAGAAAAAAGAATGAAAAGAACAGAGGACAGTCTCAGAGACCTCTGGGACAACATTAAATGCACCAACATTCGAATTATAGGGGTTCCAGAAGAAGAAGAGAAAAAGAAAGGGACTGAGAAAATATTTGAAGAGATTATAGTTGAAAACTTCCCTAATATGGGAAAGGAAATAGTTAATCAAGTCCAGGAGGCACAGAGAGTCCCATACAGAATAAATCCAAGAAGAAATACGCCAAGACACATATTAATCAAACTGTCAAAAATTAAACACAAAGAAATCATATTAAAAGCAGCAAGGGAAAAACAACAAATAACACACAAGGGAATCCCCATCAGGTTAACAGCTGATCTCTCAGCAGAAACTCTACAAGCCAGAAGGGAGTGGCAGGACATAATTAAAGTGATGAAGGAGAGAAACCTGCAACCAAGATTACTCTACCCAGCAAGGATCTCATTCAGATTTGATGGAGAAATTAAAACGTTTACAGACAAGCAAAAGCTGAGAGAGTTCAGCACCACCAAACCAGCTTTACAACAAATGCTAAAGGAACTTCTCTAGGCAAGAAACACAACAGAAGGAAAAGACCTACAATAACGAACCCAAAGCCACTAAGGAAATGGGAATAGGAACATACATATCAATAATTACCTTAAATGTAAATGGACTAAATGCTCCCACCAAAAGACACAGAGTGGCTGAATGGATACAAAAACAAGACCCATATATATGCTGTCTACAAGAGACCCACTTCAGACCTAGAGACACATACAGATTGAAAGTAAGGGGATGGAAAAAGATATTCCATGCAAATGGAAATCAAAAGAAAGCTGGAGTAGCAATTCTTATATCAGACAAAATAGACTTTAAAATAAAGACTATTAGAAGAGACAAAGAAGGACACTACATAACGATAAAGGGATCGATCCAAGAAGAAGATATAACAATTGTAAATATTTATGCACCCAACATAGGAGCACCTCAATACATAAGGCAAATACTAACAGCCATAAAAGGAGAAATCGACAGTAACACAATCATAGTAGGGGACTTTAACACCCCACGTTCACCAATGGACAGATCATCCAAAATGAAAATAAATAAGGAAACACAAGCTTTAAATGATACATTAAACAAGATGGACTTAATTGATATTTATAGGACATTCCACCCAAAAACAACAGAATACACATTTTTCTCAAGTGCCCATGGAACATTCTCCAGGATAGATCATATCTTGGGTCATAAATCAAGCCTTGGTAAATTTAAGAAAATTGAAATTGTATCAAGTATCTTTTCCGACCACAATGCTATGAGACTAGACATCAATTACAGGAAAAGATCTGTAAAAAATACAAACACATGGAGGCTAAACAATACACTACTCAATAATGAAGTGATCACTGAAGAAATCAAAGAGGAAATTAAGAAATACTTAGAAACAAATGACAATGGAGACACGACGACCCAAAACCTATGGGACGCAGCAAAAGCAGTTCTAAGGGGGAAGTTTATAGCAATACAATCCCACCTTAAGAAACAGGAAACATTTCGAGTAAACAACCTGACCCTGCACCTAAAGCAATTAGAGAAAGAAGAACAAAAAACCCCCAAAGTTAGCAGAAGGAAAGAAATCATAAAGATCAGATCAGAAATAAATGAAAAAGAAATGAAGGAAACGATAGCAAAGATCAACCAAACTAAAAGCTGGTTCTTTGAGAAGATAAACAAAATTGACAAACCATTAGCCAGACTCATCAAGAAAAGAAGGGAGAAGACTCAAATCAGTAGAATTAGAAATGAAAAAGGAGAAGTAACAACTGACACTGCAGAAATACAAAAGATCATGAGAGATTACTATAAGCAACTCTATGCCAATAAAATGGACAACCTGGAAGAAATGGACAAATTCTTAGAAATGCACAACCTACCAAGACTGACTCAGGACGAAATAGAAAATATGAATAGACCAATCACAAGCACTGAAATTGAAACTGTGATTAAAAATCTTCCATCAAACAAAAGCCCAGGACCAGATGGCTTCACAGGCGAATTCTATCAAACATTTAGAGAAGAGCTAACACCCATCCTTCTCAAACTCTTCCAAACAATATCAGAAGAAGGAACACTCCCAAACTCATTCTACGAGGCCACCATCACCTTGATACCAAAACCAGGCAAGGATGTCACAAAGAAAGAAAACTACAGGCCAATATCACTGATGAACATAGATGCAAAAATCCTCAACAAAATACTAGCAAACAGAATCCAACAGCACATTAAAAGGATCATACACCATGATCAAGTGGGGTTTATTCCAGGAATGCAAGGATTCTTCAATATACGCAAATCAATCAATGTGATACACCATATTAACAAGTTGAAGGAGAAAAAGCATATGATCATCTCAATAGATGCAGAGAAAGCTTTCGACAAAATTCAACACCCATTTATGATAAAAACCCTCCAGAAAGTAGGCATAGAGGGAACTTTCCTCAACATAATAAAGGCCATATATGACAAACCCACAGCCAACATCGTCCTCAATGGTGAAAAACTGAAACCATTTCCACTAAGATCAGGAACAAGACAAGGCTGCCCACTCTCACCACTCTTATTCAACATAGTTTTGGAAGTTTTAGCCACAGCAATCAGAGAAGAAAAGGAAATAAAAGGAATCCAAATTGGAAAAGAAGAAGTAAAGCTGTCACTGTTTGCAGATGACATGATACTATACATAGAGAATCCTAAAGATGCTACCGAAAAACTACTAGAGCTAATCAATGAATTTGGTAAAGTAGCAGGATACAAAATTAATGCACAGAAATCTCTGGCATTCCTGTACACTAATGATGAAAAATCTGAAAATGAAATCAAGAAAACACTCCCATTTACCATTGCAACAAAAAGAATAAAATATCTAGGAATAAACCTACCTAAGGAGACAAAAGACCTGTATGCAGAAAATTATAAGACACTGATGAAAGAAATTAAAGATGATATAAATAGATGGAGAGATATACCATGCTCCTGGATTGGAAGAATCAATATTGTGAAAATGACTCTACTACCCAAAGCAATCTACAGATTCAATGCAATCCCTATCAAACTACCACTGGCATTTTTCACAGAAGTAGAACAAAAAATTTCAAAATTTGTTTGGAAAAACAAAAGACCCCGAATAGCCAAAGCAATCTTGAGAACGAAAAACAGAGCTGGAGGAATCAGGCTGCCTGACTTCAGACTATACTACAAAGCTACAGTAATTAAGACAGTGTGGTACTGGCATAAAAACAGAAAGATAGATCAGTGGATCAGGATAGAAAGCCCAGAGATAAACCCACGCACATATGGCCAACTTATCTTTGATAAAGGAGGCAGGAATGTACAGTGGAGAAAGGACAGCCTCTTCAATAAGTGGTGCTGGGAAAACTGGACAGGGACATGTAAAAGTATGAGATTAGATCATTCCCTAACACCATACACAAAAATAAGCTCAAAATGGATTAAAGACCTAAATGTAAAGCCAGAAACTATCAAACTCTTAGAGGAAAACATAGGTAGAACACTTTATGACATAAATCACAGCAAGACCCTTTTGGACCCACCTCCTAGAGAAATGGAAATAAAAACAAAGATAAACAAATGGGACCTAATGAAACTTCAAAGCTTTTGCACAGCAAAGGAAACCATAAACAAGACCAAAAGACAACCCTCAGAATGAGAGAAAATATTTGCAAATGAAGCAACTGACAAAGGATTAATCTCCAAAATTTATAAACAGCTCATGCAGCTCAATAGCAAAAAAACAAACAACCCAATCCAAAAATGGGCAGAAGACTTAAATAGGCATTTCTCCAAAGAAGATATACAGACTGCCAACAAACACATGAAAGAATGCTCAACATCATTAATCATTAGAGAAATGCAAATCAAAACTACAATGAGATATCATCTCACACCAGTCAGAATGGCCATCATCAAGAAATCTAGAAACAATAAATGCTGGAGAGGGTGTGGAGAAAAGGGAACACTCTTGCACTGCTGGTGGGAATGTGAATTGGTACAGCCACTATGGAGAACAGTATGGAGGTTCCTTAAAAAACTAAAAATAGAACTACCATATGACCCAGCAATCCCACTACTAGGCATATACCCTGAGAAAACCATAATTCAAAAAGAGACATGTACCAAAATGTTCATTGCAGCTCTATTCACAATAGCCCGGAGCTGGAAACAACCTAAGTGTCCATCATCGGATGAATGGATAAAGAAGATGTGGCACATATATACAATGGAATATTACTCAGCCATAAAAAGAAACGAAACTGAGCTATTTGTAATGAGGTGGATAGACCTAGAGTCTGTCATACAGAGTGAAGTAAGTCAGAAAGAGAAAGACAAATACCGTATGCTAACACATATATATGGAAGTTAAAAAAAAAAAAAAATGTCATGAAGAACCTAGGGGTAAAACGGGAATAAAGACACAGACCTACTTGAGAATGGACTTGAGGATATGGGGAAGGGGAAGGGTAAGCTGTGACAAAGGGAAAGAGAGGCATGGACATATATACACTACCAAACGTAAGGTAGATAGATAGTGGGAAGCAGCCGCAGAGCACAGGGAGATCAGCTCGGTGCTTTGTGACCGCCTGGAGGGGTGGGATGGGGAGGGTGGGAGGGAGGGAGATGCATGAGGGAGGGGATGTGGGAACAGATGTATATGTATGACTGATTCACTTTGTTATAAAGCAGAAACTAATTAAAAAAAAAAAAAAAAAAAGAGTCCGCCTGCCAATACAGGAGGTGCGGGTTTGTGCCCCAGTCCGGGAAGATCCCACACGCCGTGGAGCAGCTGGGCCCTTGAGCCATGGCCGCTAAGCCTGTGCGTCAGGAGCCTCTGCTCTGCAACGGGAGGGGCCACGACAGTGAGAGGCCCGCGTACAGGAAAAACAAACAAACAAAAAAAACCTAAAGGAGATTGTTATTGAGATTTTACTGAGATATTAGCATTAGTAGATTTAATAATAGTTTTAATGTTCCTATTGAACCTAATACAATTTTGTGAGCTTATTTTTCCAACATACTTTTCAAAAGTTTTGAATTTTCAATCATAAAAATGCATATTATATATCAATAAAATATTCACATGTAACTTAAGAAAAATGTTACGAATATTTGAAACATCTTGTGAATCTCAGCAGTGAATTCACTTTTTTAATTTTCACCATAAAATATGTATCCATGAAAATAAAGTCTTTGTAAGTTATGTTTCTAAACTGTATATAAATGGACTATAAATTTACGTTTCCTTCTGTGTTGCCATTTTTCTCAAAATGTTTTAGAGATTAATTAACATTGATATGTATTGATAGATATATTTCATTCATTTTCAATGATGGATAGTATTCAATTGTGTAAATCATGATAATTTATTTTTCTATTCCCCTATCAGTTTATATTTGATTGTTTCTTTTTTTAAAACTTTTATTGACTGTTTTGTACCATTCTTGTACATAAACAGTTTTCTCTTGAGTGTGTACCCAGGAGCCTGAGCTATCTTTAATAGAGCATACATGTCTTCAATTTCACTAGGCAATGCTCACCTCTTTCCCAAAGTGCCTGAATTAATTTCTCATCAGGAAAGGATGGGAGAGTGGAGGGTTTCCATATCTCCACATTTGTCAACACACAGTACTTTCAAATACAGTGTTTGTTTCTCCAACCTGTTGGATGCTTAAAGTGGTACACTGTTGTCATTTTAATGTGCATTCCCCAATTAGCAATGAGTTCAACATTTTTCTAGGCATAAATTAATAATTTGGATATCTACCTATGTGAGGTAACTGTTTAGTTTGTCCAATATTTTTGTTTGTTTTTTTTGGATATCCCCTATTAATTTGTTGTATCTTTGTATCTGTTTTACACATAAGCTCTTCAAGACAGTTGCCCTTAATAAACAAGCATATGGAGTCTTTTAACAGATACCCTCAATTTTAATGTAGTTGGTTTTATTAATTGGTAGCATGTTTTGTGTTTTAAGAAAACTTTCCTAGCTTGAGGTCTCAAAGATACTCTCATATATTATCTTCTAATGCTTTTTGTATTGCCTTTCTTAATTAGGTAGTTAGTTTACCTGGGATGAATTTGAGTGGGAATCAAATGTCTTGTGTTTCCCCAAGACATTTGATTCCCACTGGATGCCCAATTATTGTAGCATCAATTTCAAAAACATGCTGTTTTCCTAGCTGCTCTTCAGTGACCCTTGCCAAATACCCTTTCCCCTTCAAGACTATCTTGACAAGTATTGACCCTTTGCAGTTGATTTCATATAAATTTAAGAATCAGCTTTTTCCTAAAATAAGTGTTGCAAATGGGTTGGGATTACATTAAAATTATAAATCAATTTCAAGAGACTTGACATATTTAAATATTGCATCTTCCTATCCATATGTGGTATATCAATAGGTTTATTTAATTATCTAATGCATCTCCTTTAAGTATAACAATTTTCTAGGAGTTCTTGCCCATTATGTATTTATTACCATATATGTTTTATTTTTATAATACATTATTAATATTTCTTAAAAAAAATTTTACTAGGTTTTTTGGTTGATATATATAAAGTCGATTATTCTGTATTATTTTGTATTTAGCAAGCTTTCAAAATTCTTGTAACATTTGTAATATGTGTTGATTTTTTTGAATTTTCTATACACAATATAATGTGAAAATTACAGCAACTTTGATTCTTCTTTATCAGTCCATATAAATTTATTTGCTTTTGTTGCCTTACTGAGAAAGTCAGGGCTTCCAGTACAAAGAGAAATAGAAGTAGAAATATGGGACAACTTTTTCTTGTTGGTGAATTTAAAGAAAACCTTTCAATATTTAAAACTTGAGTGGGAGGTTGGTTGTAGTTTTAAAATATATATATATATTTATTAGAATAAGAAGTTTCTAACCTCAATTTGCTACAAAATTTTCATCATGAATGATTACTGAAGTTTATCAAAAATATGTTAAAATAGTCATATTATTAAAAAATAAACTGCTACTAAGTGCACTACTTTGATTGGTAGTACAGTAACTTTTGAGAAAATAATTCTAATATCTTTAAAAAAAAACCCTAAATCTTTAAGAAACATCAGTGAATAACATAAGGTCCAAGTAGACTTTCTTTTCTGCATTCCCAGCTTTCTATTCTTAAATCCACCCACAGACACAATGCCTTTTAGTATGTGTTTATAATGGAAGTGCTCTGTTCATTTTACTAAAGAGATTTTTCAATTCTTCACAGGCTTTTTAAGACATTTCTTCTGAAAATTATAAATTCAGTAGGTCACATATAACCAATATGTTACATTATGATAATTGTTATATTTTAGTGAGATACAGTGTTTACTTTTAAAACTAGCAGCTTATATATGAGAATATAGTATTTGAATATATATGTTGGAAAACCATTCTGTAATAACACATGATGTCGTATTACATTTTGAGACCTAAAAAATAATTCATATGTTGAAAATAGGTGGTCATTCAATTTGTGAAAGCATGAAGACTACTACCATGTAAAAATTTTATTACTGCAAAAGAAACTACAAAATACATAAGGATGCTGGATATATTTATGGCACATTTTAAAAATACATGACAAGAACAAAATAGAAAGAGAGAGACAGAGAAATTTTTCAGAGTCCAAAAACTAAAGCAGGAATCCAGATAGGTAAGCTAAATGAAGACCTAGGGACATATGCTGAAATCTGGGACAGGAGATGAACATTTCTTTAAAGCATTTTAAATGCTTTAACCCATGTCATCATATGGGTTTACATCTATGTGTTTACATTTATTGTGTTTCTGTAATACACCAACTGGCCATCAATACAACTTAGCCTGAAAGCAGTGTTTACATCTATTGTGTTTCTGTAATGCACCACCTGGCCATCAATACAACTTAGCCTAACAGTTCAGTCTGGTACAAGAGTGGTTTGAAGATGAGCTGAGAAAATAACCAAGATGCATGAGATGTAAAACTCACAAAATATGTTCTTGCATGTGTATAACTATTTTTCATTAAATGACATGTTATATTTAGAGAAGATTTTCAACTCAGTCAAATGAACTGTATGAGTTTAGTCTCAACCTATTTTCTACAAACTTGGCATAAAACAAAACTAATCTTAGAGCACATCCAGTTCTTCATTAATACAATTTCATATTGTGTGCTTCTGAATAATCTTATATATTTGATATAGTGAAAAATACACACTGAGACTGTCTTTTAGTTAATTTAGTTAGAATTTTTACCATAGGTATTGGTATCATTCCTTGCAGACGGTAATCCATCAATTGTATTCAGAGCTCAGATTTGTTGCTTCATGAAGGATGGGCTCATCTGATCTTTGTCTTTTGTTGGTACATGATTTCTAAAAAGACTGCATGTTTCTTTATCACACATCAAGAAGTTCAAATTTAACTCTCTCCCCACAAACTCACCCACACACTTCTGAAAATAATGAGCCTTGTTGTCATTCCAGTAATCTCTGTACAAACATAAAGAATTATATGAACGAATGTAGCTGCAGCACTGTTTGTTGGGAAAGGAATGCTTTGTCTCAGAAGCACCTACTGATGAAGTCAGATACATTCATTAAGTGGTGTGAAGGAGCAGATGTATGCCTGAAGCCCTTGGAGATGTAGAGCTTGAATTTGCATCTTCCAAATGGGACTCTATTAGATGCAACATCCCCAGTGACAGTCTCTGTCTCAACTTTGCTTAGTTTCAAGAGCTGCTATGAAATATTGTATGATAGTTAGTTTCAGTACAGTTAAAAAGCTTTTATTTTTAAATGCCCTACATGTTTAATTTACTCAGTAAACAGAAATATGTCTGATCTCTTACCAGCTTGTGTCACAATAACAGCTGTTTTTTAAAGGCTCAGCTGGGACAGTAGTTAAAAGTCCTTGGAAAGTAAATGGCATACATTCAATTAAGCTAAGGAAATAGCTAAAACAAGTATTATTTAGTGGGTTTTTAATTAGATGACTTCTATTAAATTGGTGCTCTAAAAGGGATTTCACAACCTCCCAAGATTATGCTAGTTAGAACTGAGACCATATAAATTCCATTTAACTCTATCTTGTGAGAGCTCTCTCACAGGTGGGATATTTCTCTGTCATCAGCATCCATATGCCCAGCATTGCACCATTAATTTCCCGAATGATGCTCAAGAGGTAAAACAAGGTAGCTTAATCTCAGGTGGTAAATCAAAGAAACAGACTTTCTTGTCATGAGGCACAACGAACTCTAACTTTATACTCCTGAAATTTTCCAACATCAGCGACAAAGCAGCCTGAGTCCATGATTAGGACTCCTTTCTTGCTTGAAAATTTCTGAGGCAGAGAGAAAGAAAATTTACGCTTTTCTCCACTAGGAGTATCCACATTCTCTCAGTGGATCTTACTTGTATTTCTGTAAAGGGTCTTTTAAGTTCTGTCCCCTGTTGGCCTGAGTCTTACTCCTTTTTACCATTTCTGCCAAATTTCAAAGTTTCAATTCTGATGATGTTGAGCTTCTTCCTATTTTCAAAATCACCGTGTTCCTCTATTTCTTGGCAATTTTTCCCACCATCTGGGATGAACCTTCATGTGGGAAACTGTCCCTCCTTTAAACACTGCTTTAGCTCACCTTCTCCGTGACTCTTCTCAGAAGACAGACGCTCCATCCTTCCAACTATGCCTCTCCTGACAGAGTGAACCTCTTGTTTCCATTTGGCAATTCTATTCCAGGCACACATATTGTGTTTATTATTCTATGCTATAAATGTCTATTTCCCACAATGGACAATGGGATTTTTTTGGTCAAGGATGTTATGTGATTCAGATATTTATTCCATTCCTTATACTAGGCATGCAATAAAATTTGAAGTGAACTAAATTATTAATATATTCCCCTCCTTTACTCTTCCCACTAACTGACTTGTCGACTATTGATTCACTGTTTCAAGTACACAAAGAAAGCAAAACACACAAGTGCACACACACACACAAGTTGGTACTAAAGTAGAAAAATCATGGGATCTTGATTTTATACCTGAGTCAATTCTTGTTTTGGCCACCTCCTATAAATAAGACCAATAATAAGATAAAATTTCTAAACCTCAGTTTCCTTTTCTATAAATAAGGATATGAGTTATGTCTGCTTCAATGTATTACCTTAATTAATGATCAATGTGAAAGAATCTTGTAGGTAATATGGCCAAAAATTTATTTATGTGCTAAATGCCAGGCACTTTACAGACATTTCCTAATTTGATTGTCACTAAAAACCAACACAACGATGCTTTTATCATTTCTATTTACTAACGAGTGAAGTGATGGTTAGATATGTCAAGTAATTTGCTTAATGGAAAATAAGGATACTTATTCTAGAAATCACAATTTTAACCATCATAATACAAAAATTAATGACACAAAGAGATTCTTTTTCATTATATGCTGAATAACAGCCCCTATTATATTCATTATCACTCTGAGGTGTTAACTTGAAGCTAAAACAACATGAAGCTGAAAACTGCAGACCTGCTTGACTTACTTCATCCAAAGTAAAACAGTGCTTGAGAACACAAATGAGTGAGGATGCCTTTTCTTTTTAAGTGAATTTAACATAATAATAGTTAAAATTTTCTTTGTCTACATCTGGGACAGAAAAAATTGGTAAAATAATATGAGAAATATAATCATGATTGGTGTCTGAAGCTAACAAAAAATTGACCTAAAGGTCATCATTCAATTTCACAATCGTTCCACAAGGGTAACTTGGCATTAATAGCTGAGAAGAGACATTTCTGCCTTATTAAAGTACATCTGTTTAGCTACATATTTTTAGAGTCCACAAACTCCATACTATGTCCCATTACTAAATCGATTCCAAACCTCCTGCTCTTGTTACCAATCTGTCTGGGTTCTCTTGCTTCACTTTTCCTTTCCAATACACTCTCCTTCCTCATGGATATTCATCTTTCAAATCCTACACTCAGATTCCTGAGTTATACTAATATCTAAAAACTGATAATAGCAGAGTGAAAACTAATAGTGACTGCTTACATTTATTTTTACTTATCATATGCCATTTATATTATTAAGCATTAAAAAATATTTTTTCTATTTTAATTTGCATTTAATCGTAAGAATTGGGCATTACTGTCATCATTATAAATGAAGAAATAGGCAGAGGGGAGAGGTAGCACGTCGAAAGAAGCGCCCTCTGGAGTCTGGAGTTCTGGAGTTTGGAGATCCTGTATGGAGATCACTCTAAAAGAAGACCTGAGATTCAGTGGGAGACTGCCATGTGCCTGACAGGGTTTTGGTGCTCCGGCCAGCTGTCAGGCCTGAGCCTCTGAGGTGGAAGAGCCGATTTCAGGACATTGGTCCACCAGAGACCTCTCGGCCCCTCGTAATATCAATCGGTGAGAGCTCGCCCAGAGATCTCCATCTCAATGCTAAGACCCAGCTCCACTCAATGACCAGCAAGCTCCAGTGCTGGACACCCTATGCCAAACAACTAAGCAAGACAGTAACACAACCTCACCAATTAGCAGAGAGCCTGCTTAAAATCATAATAAATTCATAGAAACACCAAAACACACCACCAGACCACCAGAAAGACAAGATCCAGCCTCATCCACCAGAACACAGGCACTACTCTCCTCCACCAGGAAGCCTACACAACCCACTGAACCAACCTTAGACACTGGGGGCAGACACCAAAAACAACAGGAGCTACGAACCCGCAGCCTGTGAAAAGGAGGCCTCAAACACAGTAAGTTGAGAAAAATTAGAAGACAGAGAAACGCACAGTAGATAAAGCAGCAAGGTAAAAACCCACCAGACCAAATTAATGAACAGGAAATAGGCAGTCCACCTGAAAAAGAATTCAGAGTAATAATAGTAAAGATGATCCCAAATCTTGGAAAGAGAATGGAGAAAATACAAGAAACATTAAAAAAGGACCTAGAAGAACTAAAGAGCAAACAGTGGTGAACAACACAATAAATGAAATTTAAAATTCTCTAGAAGGAGTCAATAGCAGAATAATTGAGGCAGAAGGAAGGAGAAGTGACCTGGAAGACAACATAGTAGAAGTAACTATGACAGAATAGCATAAAGATAAAAGAATGAAAAGAATTGAAGACAGTCTCAGAGACCTCCAGGACAACATTAAATGCACCAACAATCGAATTATAGGGGTCCCAGAAGAAGAAGAGAAAAAGAAAGGGTCTGAGAAAATATTTGAAGAGACTACAGTTGAAAACTTCCCTAACATGGGAAAGGAAATAGTCAATTTAGTCCAGGAAGCTCAGAGAGTCAAATACAGGAAAAATCCAAGGAGAAACATGCCAAGACACATATTAATCAAACTATCAAAAATAAAATACAAAGAAAAAATATTAAAAGCAGCTAGGGAAAAGCAACAAATAACATACAAGGGAATCCCCAAAAGATTAACAACTGAAATTCCAGCAGAAACTTTGCAAGCCATAAGGGAGTGGCAGGACATATTTAAAGTGATGAAAGGTAAAAACCTACAAGCGAGATTACTCTACCCAGCAAGGATCTCATTCCATTTTGAAAGAGAAATTAAAACCTTTACAGACAAGCAAAAGCTAAGAGAATTCACCACCATCAAACCAGCTTTACAGCAAATGCTAAAGAAACTTCTCTAGGCAGGAAACACAACAGAAGGAAAAGACCTACAATAACAAACCCAGAACAATTAAGAAAATGGTAATAGAAACATACATATTGATAATTACCTTAAATGTAAATAGATTAAATGCTCCAACCAAAAGACATAGACTGGCTGAATGGATAAAAAAACAAGACCCATACATATGCTGTCTACAGGAGACCTACTCCAGACCTAGGGAAACATATAGACTGAAAGTGAGGGGATGGAAAAGGAAATTCCACACAAACAGAAATCAAAAGAAAGCTAGAGTAGCAATACTCATATCAGAGAGAACAGACGTCAAAATAAAGACTATTACAAGAGAAAAAGAAGGACACTGCATAATGATCAAGGGATCAATCCAAGAAGAAGTTATAGAATTGTACATATTTATGCACCCAACATAGGAGCTCCTCAATAGATAAGTCAGATGCTAACAGCCATAAAAGGGGAAATCGACAGAAACACAGTAACAGTAGGGAACTTTAACATCCCAGGTTCACCAATGGACAGATCATCCAAAATGAAAATAAATAAGGAAACATAAGGTTTAAATGACACATTAAACAAGATGGATTTAACTGATATTTATAGGACATTCCATCCAAACACAACAGAATACAATTTCTTCTCAAGTACTCATGGAACATTCTCCAGCATAGATCCTACCTTGGGTCACAAATCAAGTCTTGGTAAGTTTAAGAAAATGGAAATTGTATCAAGAATCTTTCCAACCTCAGCGCTATAAGATTAGGTATCAATTAAAGGAAAAAAACTGTAAAAAATACAAACACATGGAGGCTAAACAATACAATACTAAATAACCAAGAGATCATTGAAGAAATAAAAGAGGAAATCAGAAAATACCTAGAAATAAATGACAATGAAAACACAATGACCCAAAACCTATGGGATGTAGCAAAAGCAGTTCTAAGAGGGAAGTTTAGAGCAATACAACCCAACCTCAAGAAATAAGAAACATCTCAAATAAACAACCTAACCTTACACCTAAAGCAATTAGAGAAACAAGAACCCAAAAACCCCAAAGTTAGCAGAAGGAAAGAAATCATAAAGATCACATCAGAAATAAATAAATAAATAAATAAATAAATAAAGGAAATGATAGCAAAGATCAATAAAACTAAAAGCTGGTTCTTTGAAAAGATAAGCAAAATTGATAAACCATTAGCCAGACTCATCAAGAAAAAAAGGGAGAAGACTCAGATCAATAGAAACAGAAATGAAAAAAGAGAAATAACAACTGACACTGCAAAAATACAAAGGATCATGAGAGATTACTACAAGCAATTATATGCCAATGAAATGGACAACCTGGAAGAAATGGACAAATTCTTAGAAAACCACAAACTTCTGAGACTGAACCAGGAATAGAAAATTTAAACAGACAAACACAAGCACTGAAGATGAAACTGTGTTTAAAAATCTTCCAACAAACAAAAGCCCAGGACCAGATCGCTTCACAGGCGAATTCTATCAAATATTTAGAGAAGACCTAACATCTATCCTTCTCAAACTCTTCTAAATTATAGCAGTGGGTGGAAACTCCCAAACTCATTCTGTGAGGCCACCATCACCCTGATACCAAAACCTGAAAAAGATGTCTCACACACACACACACACACAAAAAAAAAAAACGACAGGCCAATATCACTGATGAACATAGATGCAAAAATCCTCAACAAAATACTAGCAAACAGAATTCAGCAGCACATTAAAAGGATCATACACCATGATCAAGTGGGGTCTATCTCAGGAATGCAAGGATTCTTCAATATATGCAAATCAAACAATGTGATAAACCTTATCAACAAATTGATATGGTGGGATTGGAAGGGAGTCCTCTATTTATGAGCTCCCTCCCAGAGGTGCAGGTCCTGTCCCTATTCTTTTGTCTCTGTTTTTTCTTTTTTCTTTTGCCCTACCCAGGTACATGGGGATTTTCTTGCCTTTTGGGAAGTCTGAGGTCTTCTGCCAGCATTCAGTAGGTGTTCTGTAGGAGTTGTTCCACATGTAGATGTATTTTTGATGCATTTGTGGGGAGGAAGGTGATCTCTATGTGTTAAATGAACAAAATAGTAGTGAGAATGTCATGTGAAGATTGCTACTTCCAGCTTTTCTACCTTCTTCCTCACTTAGTGTCATGTCTGACATGTGCTATTTGGAAAATGTTATTTTAATTTAAAAAATAAGAATTTAATGGGTAGAAGGTTGTGAGGTGGGGCAATATATTGGGTTGGCCAAAAAGTTCCATCAGTTTTTAAGTAAAAATAAAGGTCACATTTTTCATTTTCACCAAGAACTTTATTGAACAACGTATTCACCATTTTGTTCCACTACCTTCTGCAATTTTTTCAGGCAAATTCATAATTCCATCATCCCCCAATTTTTTATCTTTTGAGCAAAGAACTGTTCCAGGAGCCTTTTACAGTCTTCCAAGGAATTGACATTTTTTCCATTAAGATAATTTTGTAAAGACCAAAATAAATGGAAATCAAAGGTGTGATGTCTGGTGAATACAGTGGATGAATCAGAATTTCCCAGCCAAGCTGTAACAGTTTTTGCCTGGTCATCAAAGAAACATGTGGTCTTGCATTATCCTGATGGAAGATTATGCGTTTTGTTGACTAATTCCAGAAGATTTTCTTTGAGTGCTGCTTTCAGTTGGTCTAATTTGGAGCAGTACTTGTTGGAATTAGTCAATCATCTGGTTTTCTGGAAGGAGCTCATAAATAGAGGACTCCCTTCCAATCCCACCATATACACAACATCACATTCTTTGGCCTTTGGTGTGGTTGGAGGTGGTTCATTTCACTTGCCCCATAATCTCTTCTGTTTCATCTTACTGTACAGTATCCACTTTTCATCGCCCATCACAATTTGTTTTAAAACCAGAACGATTTCATTACGTTTAAGTAGAGAAGCACATGCGGAAATACAGTCAGGAAGGTTTTCTTCACTTCACTTATGTGGAACCCAAACATCAAAGCAATTAACATAACCAAGCTGGTGCAAATGATTTAAAATGCTTGATTTGGGTATTTTGAGCATGGCGACTCTCTCCCCCGTGGTATAATGTTGATTGTTCTCAATGTCTCAAGTTGATCACTATCAACTTCAACTGCTCTACCTAACCATGTAGCATCGTCCAGTGAGAAATCTCTAGCACGAAACTTCACAAACCACTTTTGACATGTTCGATCAGTCATAGCACCTTCTCCATACACTGCGCAAATCTTTTTTTTTTTTTGCATTTCAGCTGTGTTTTTACCTTTCTTGAATTAATAAAGCATAATATGCTGAAATGTTGTTTTTCTTCCATCTTCAATATTAAAATGGCTACACAAAAATTCACCAATTGTGATGTCTTTTTTTAAATGCATGCTGATATGACAGCTGTCACAATACAATCTTACAAAATTATTTTGAATGAAGTTAAAGACAACTAAGCTCTACCAGAGCCATCTTAAGCAAAAACGAAGGAACTTTTTGGCCAATCCAATAGAAACTGGTAGACATTCATCCTAGACCACTTCTATCCCAGGGCTCAGGATTCTCCACTGTTATGATGGCACATGTCTGCACCATGTGTCTTCTCTTTACTGACTAAATTATAGATCCTGGCACAAGCTACAGAAACTGGAATAACTCCTGGCTTCATAAATAATGTACCAACTGGAGAATGATGTACACCTTCATTAACAAAATTGGGGCATGGTATTCAATAAACGCTCTCAACCACTGGTTCATTGTCTGTCAATTTCAATTTAGCTAGAGCTATTTTTAGCTAGGGAGTAAATTGTTTTATATTGGCAGGCAGCTCAGTGGTGGTAGTCATGCCAAAAGTCTTAATTAAGCATCAAAGAGCAACATTATTTATATAAGCTTAAAAAATATAGTCAGGCTTCAGGCAAGCAACACTATGAATTTTCTTGAAGATCTTAGAATGTATGACAAAATAAAAAAGTCTCCTGACTTGGAAAATAATTTTTCACTGTTTTCTCTTAAAATTATATTTTCTAGATTGCAAGATCATGATGTATGACCTAATTCATTAATACATGGAGTCAATGGTTGATTTATTCTTTAAGAGAAATATACAAGAGATGAGATCAACAGGGAAAACACTTTCAGTCAAAACTAAAGTCAATGTTTTTAATGGTTTACTTAGTAGTTTCCCTAAGGGTTTTATTACTATTCCTCCTCTTTCTTCATGTAACTCAAGAGGTTCTTAACCTAGGGCCAATGAATGCTCTTAGAGGAAAATGAATCCTCTGATGATGAATGCCAAACTTGAGATGTAGGAGTTATAGATTTACTTTGATTCTCAAACAGTGCTCTAAATCCTCTTCTGGGATATTTTAGTGCTTCTGTGGTTTTAATGAATATACTCATACCTCCTCAACACGTACTAAAAGATAGCACTCTAACCTGAATAACGGTTTTACAGACCCTCAAAGGAAAATACTGAAAGTATTTATAAATGAATAAATGAAAACATGTATAGTTCTCTTAAATTCACTATTCATACTATGTTTGTTACCCTAACTTCTACCAAGTTGATAAATTCACAAACCAAGAAAAATATATCTGCAAATCTTTCCTCTTCATCTACACACACACACACATGCGCACACACACACACACATGAATTTCTGTGTACAATCATCACTACATGCACGACAAATTACTCTTTTTTTGTCATTGTCACTCTCAAGTCCTAGCATTCTCCCGTCAGGACCGGTGCAATTGCTTCCAAATTAGTTTCCCTGACCCTGGTATTGTGCTCTCTGTTAAATTCAATCCCCATATAGCTATTTGAATGATATAAAATATAAACTTGATCATGCCATTCTTTAGCTTAATTATGCTTTCATGACTGTCTTCATTTACAGGATAATCTGAAATAAGTTGTCATGGCATACCAAGCCTCCCATGAGACCTCTGCCTTAGGACGGCTTCATCCACCACTAACCCGAGTGCCTACCATACTGTCTATCTAAATAACATTCTTTACCTAATTGGTTTCCATTCTATCTCTGTCTTCTACCACAGTCCTATAGATACTAGATTCTTCTGTGACTTCAAACTAAAAAGGATTTCGTGAACAAGCAAATATTTCTCTACTCCATGTCTTTAGATATTACACTGACTGCTTCTACAATGGCTTTCCCCTGCTTGAGTAGTGTGGATCAAGCATCAACCATCACTTTCCTGCTCATTCCCATGAGAGCAGTATATAAGAGCATTCCTTAAGTACCTTTTCCCTATGTTTCCATATGAACAAGTTCAAATCTTCACTGTACTACTAACAGTGTATAAAGTACCTGCTCTCTTCCCCAATAAACTGAGAGGTTTCTACGAGTCTGTCTGATTTTTATTCATCCTGTTTCAATGGTGTCTGGTCCATAGAAATGACTCAATAAATGTTTTGAAATAATATATGAAAATATAGGAGCCGGGAACATGTATGCATGATGGAACCTCAATTTTATCCTTTGCAAAAAGATGACCTGAGCCATCAACTCTTAGGCTTGGATTTCTTCCCAAATAAGTCACTTTGAAAGAGAAAGACGTGAATTAACAAACCCAAAATTCATATTTTCTTAGCAAGCTTATAAACATACCCATGTATTTTCCCTCAACTTTTATCATACTGAAGCAAAGACAAAATTAGAATAATCTACATTTTGTGAGCTACCTTTTATTCCAGTACATTTTTTAAAGATACTGATAACACACACACACACACACACACACACACTCACTCACTCACTCACTCACACGTATATACGAAGAGAAAAGAGGAGGGAAAATCACTATCTTTATTTCTTTTTGCTATTCTTATTTTAGGGAATTTGCTAATCTTGTTCAGGGACAGAGAAATCAATCAGTTAAATTTTGCAAAGCCAATAATTATGGGAAACAAATTTTCAGTAAAGTATTTTAGTTATTTTTTTGAATATCCAGGCAATTTACTGCTCTATAAAATATATTCGAAATGTAGGCTTATCAGGAGAAACTATTTTCTGACCTCTTTATTTCTTATCAGACACTTTCTGAACTTTTAAATAGCATTTTCATTTTCTATGTACTCAGCAGTAATTCTAAGAGTAAAGCATTCTACATTTAAAGCTTGCCTTTCATTCTCAGTTCTCATTTTTGGGAGGACACGCAGTTTTAAATTAGAATATACGACAGTAGTTAGAAAACCAATTGATACTGACAAAAATAGTAATAAGAGAAAGTTGGTTTTTCCACCTATCGTGTTTGAATACAATCCAGTTCCAAAGATTTTTTTTCTTAAGGGCAACTAACTGATACATTCTGGAAACATAAATTGAAGTTAGGCACTTATGGCATACTCTACAAAGTATCTAATTCCTCTAGGACCCAGGGCAAAGCCTCAGTTGAGATTTGCATAATCTGTCACTAATAAAGGATCACTCAGAGGCAGAAGCTGTAGGAACCCAATGTGAAGGCATTTCTTATTCACTGTGAATTGTGAACTCTGAATTTGTTTAGATTTAATATTAAAATGGCATTAAACCTTTATTACCATGTCTAGAAATGTCCTGAAATTACCATAGTTATGAAATTCTGTCATATATACTAATTTGACTTAGCCAATATTTATTAATTTGGCTTATTTAATAACAATTTCCTGGGCTCCTGTTAGGTGCCAAGCACTTGAGTTATGTCCTAGTGTCATAGAGGTTACTGTGAGATAGGCTTTATGCTCCAGAATTTCACATGCTAATAAAGGAGAATGTTGTATATCTATGTATCTCTATCTCTATCTATAGCAAAGTGTGCTAGTGCAGCAATTAAAGTACATAATAAGCCCTGCATTAAGGTGCTTGCCTCAGAGTGGAATTAAAATAAGGATTTGGGGAAATAATAACACAGAGATTTATTACGAGCATTCTGAGAACCAGGTAATGTGATAAACTTTACATAGTATAGTTTTGCCCTCTGGGATTTCCTATGCTTCTTAGAATAGAGCCTTATGGGCATGAGATTCCTCTAGACCACAGGCGACTTAAAGGGACCGTTTTAGATGATACTTGGACTGAGAGATAACAATAGAATAGGTAGAATTAGGGTTTTGACTAGAGAGCACCCATTGTGGTGCTGGAAATCCGGCAATAAATATTAAAGAGAGAGAAGAGAGAGAGAGAGAGAGAGAGAGAGAGAGAGAGAGAGAGAGAGAGAGAGAGGAAACTTCCTTCACGAAGCTTACCTTCTGGTAGAGACAGTTTATGTCATTGTTTTAACATCAAGTCCCATCCACCAAGAGGAATTTGGCAATGTTTATGGTGAGTCAATCATCTTTATTGTTGGTTTCAATGACAACACACAGGCAAAGTTGTTTGATTCTGAATCTTCTGTCCCTCAGGTAGGAACTGATTAAAAGCAGAGGAACTATAGGGACTTCCCTAGTGGCACTTCTAGGGAGGAAGAATCCGCCTGCCAATGCAGGGGATGTGGGTTTGATCCCTGGTTCAGGAAGATCCCACATGTCGCAGAGCAATTAAGTCCGTGTGCCACAACTACTGAGCCTGTGCTCTAGAGCCCGTGCTCGACAACAAAGAGAAGCCACCGCAATGAGAAGCCCGTGCACCGCAACAAAGAGTAGTCCCCGCTCGCCACAACTAGAGAGCCCGTGCGCAGCAACAAAGACCCAGTGCAGCCAAAAATTAAAAAATAAATAAATAAAATAAAATTTTAAAAATCTATTAAAAAAAAAAGCACAGGGCCTACCTCACCATATATGTGGACATGAAGAATGTAGTCACTGGTCCATGTGTTCTTATTATTTTAAAAACTTTTTCAGACACTACAAAGGTATTCTGTAATCTCCTTTCATCTGTGTTAAAATATGTTGATGAGATAGTTGAAGAATTATTTGCCCTGCTAAAGTGTCCTAAGTATTCCCCGCCTTCCAATTTGGAATTGCTTAAGATAATCTTGAGAAGTCAAGGAAAAATGAGCACATTTCAACAAAACTCTATCAGAACTGAAATGGCTCTGGCTTATCTAAACCACAGCATTATCATGTCCATTTTAGGATGTCAAACGCCATCAAGCCATCTAAGAGAGTGATGCCGTACATCTACCTTAGCATCCACTGTCATAAGAACACTGTGTTATTCAGTCATTCAAGATTTTTGCTAAGTAATAGGGATACAATTGTGGAAAAAGAACACAACAGCAATGACAACGAAACCTGCCTAAATAGGAGGCATTCTGAGATATCATTCCCCTGCCATGTGGTTACACTAATGGCCTTTAAATATAATTCTGTCCTGGTTCTGAATTACTGTATAGTAATAACAAAAATCACTCGAGTCAGAAAGCCTTGATTCCAGTATCTCCTTTGCTCTTCTCAAACAATGTGACTGCAGGCAAATCTTTTTCTTACTTTAGGCTTGTCTTTTTGGAATTGTAACATTAGGAGTTGGGGCAATGACTTCTCCAGTTATTTCAAGTTACTTAACTGTGATTCTTAATTAAACATAAGAAAGAAGGGCAGAATTAGATGGATTTCAGAGACAAATTGTGTAGCAAGAGGAAGAATTACATATTTCCCAGACTTGTAATCAAGATGACTTAAAATCAAGGTTTATATTTTTTTAAAAAATCAAAGCAGATAAGGTAAAAATAACTGTTTAATTATTAGAGCTAAAAACAATTATATATTTAGAGGAAAGATAAACTTTAGGGACTCAGGAGAGCTTTTACTTAAACTCCATGACCAAGATACTTTCATCCCTCTTACCAGTCTTTTTTTCATTTTCATTCCCAAAGTTTTCTCTCACAGCTAAATGGTGATACCAGTTCTTGCCATTTACTGTTCAGAAAAGTGGATAGGATCAGTGGGATGATATTTATCAAGTACTTTGAGCTCCCTGGAAGGTAGGACTATATAAATATCATATACTGTACTCAATTATATAGAAAAGAATTACCCCAGACTTCAAATTCTTCAGGGACTTACCCACATAATAGAATCTGTCTCAATGAAACTGAGATTAATGAAAAATAAGTGCTATTGGAAAGTTTGTAGTGTGTCATACCTAGGTTCTATGTGCACCAATAAAACATGGCTTTCATATCCACACTGTTTTTACAAGCAGAAGTGAATAGGGGTGCCTTTGGTAAGTTTGCCTTATCATTAGGTCACTAGTATATCTATTTTTAATAGAATGAGCAAAATTAAAATATGGTTCTTTAAGTACAGTTTGGAGTAAAATAATGTGACTAGTAAGCAGTCCAAGTGAGTTGTCTCCTTTTAAAAAAACAAACAAAAATTAATCAATTTTATCTATTCTGAATATTTAAGGCATCGATTAATAAATTAAGCAAATATCAATTGAGTATAGGTTTCTGTTATTTACTAAGCATGCCCTGCTAAATAAGAAATAGATGGCCTCTGCCCACACTGAATTCTTAAACCATGTAACACATGTAGTCAAATGGGAAATGAGAATAGGTTTTTTTTTCCTCATAACCTGAGCACCTTAAAGGGTGTACATATAATAGGAATGAGTCCACCAGGATCTTGGAAGGAATGAGCAAGTTCTCCTAAACTTTAAAGGTCACAAGAGAGAAATGTATGACAAGAGACATAAAAGAATTCAGAATTTAATCAGAACAGATCCTAAAAGGGTTAGGTCAAGCTTGCAAAGATGCTCTATTAGAGCTAATGCAATAGCTTTTGTCTCAGATTTATCTGGAGCAGTATTTGATTGACTGTGTTTCCAAATTTGTAGCTAAAGAACACAAGTAAGAATCTGCATGAAATGCAAGTAAGAATGGGAGAAGCACATTATGCAATTTAAGGAGAGGCATGGAGAGGCACAGAATGACCTTCACATTCCATTTAGATTATAGAACCTCATGGCAAATTCTCTTGTTTTCTAAATTAATGTAGTTCTCTAGTCCACTCCTCTGAGAGCAGCTACTTTTTTGTTTCCCAGAGCATCAGATGAAAAGGGGATTAAGGAACTACAGAATAAAGACAACTTTGTTGTGAGCTAAAAATGCCCTCAGAGGAATGATGCATGGTACCCAAGAGGGAGCAAGGAATTGAAGGTTTCTTCCTTTTGAAATAATGACTAGCTCTGTGGAGATTGAAAAAGACTGACAAATCATTTTCCTGCTGGAAGAAAAGAAATGTAAGTGCATGACTGATTTGGTGACATTCATTTAAAATTTATTCATGGAATTATTCAATCATTTATTCAACAAATATATATTGAGAACTTACAAACAAGGAACTGTCATAAATTCTGGAGGTAAAGTTTTTAGAATAGACAAGACTCCTGTTCACATGTATTTTTCTTTCTGGAGGGTAAAAAGACATTACACAGGAGAACAAATGAATAAGGCAATTTAAGCTGGTGATAAGTTCTATAAAGGAAATAAATTAAGAGTGTAACATTTGGAACTATTTTATATGGAGCGGTCAGAAAAGCCTCTCTGGGGAAATGGCCTAAGAATGACAAGAATGAGCCCATGAACATCTGGAGACAGAACCTTTCTCACAAAGGAACAGCAAGTGCAAAGGTCCTAAGGCAGGTGACATTTGGTTAGATCAGAAGTCCACTCAAGGCCAGTGTGACAGAGTCCAGTGAGCAAAGGAGATAGCTGTCTTAAGTGGAGACTGAGAGTGGAGCAGAGGCCAAGCAATACGGGAATTTAGAATTTGAAAAGTGGTTTCCACGTTTTAAAAAGCTTTTTTATTAATGTGTGGTAGGCAGAATAATGGCCCAAGGATGGCTATGGCTTAATCCCTTGCACCTGTGAATGTGTTACTTTACAGGACAAAGGGGAATTAAGGTTACTAATCAGCTGACCTTGAAATAGGGAGTTTAACCTGCATTACACAGGTGGGCCCAAGTAATCATGAGGGGCTTTAAAAGTAGAAGTAGAAGGCAGAAGAGTCAGTGTCAGAGTGATGGCATTTGACAAAGACGTGATATTCCATTGCTGACTTTGAAGATGGAAAGAGTCCAAGACCCAAGTAATGCAGGCAACCTCTAGAAGCTGTAAAAAGCAAGGAAACAGATTCTCCCCTAGAATTTCCAGAAAGGATACAGTTTGGCTGACACCTGGATTTTAGCACAGTGAGACTCATTTTAAACTTCTGAGCTCCAGAACTATAAGATAATAGATCTGTGTTACTTTAAATCACCAATTTTGTTACAGAAGCAATACGAAGCTAATATAAAGCCAATGGAAAATTTTAAGTCAAGGAGAAGCTTAATTTCATTTAAGTGTTAACATGTCATTCTGACTGCTCCTTGAAAAATAAATTATAAGGATGCAAAAGTAGGAAGGACAATTAGGAGGCTACTGCAGTAGACCACATGTAAGATAATGTAGATATAATGGGGTAGAAGCACTGGAGAAAAAAAAAGAAAAAAACTTCAGACAGATTTTTGAACTACAACTCAACACTTTTTGAGGAAATGGAGTTTGGTGAGGAAAAACAGAGACATCGAGACTACACTTTGGAATGAAACATTTGCAGGAATGAGGGAACTATATTCTGAATCTAAGACAACAGAGGGAAGAATTTAAGTGAAAAATTTCGATGTATTAACTTTGAGATGTGTATTGCAGGTTTAAATATTTTGAATTTAGTATAGAGATTAGAGCAATAAAAATAAATGTGCTAGTATTCTTCCTAAAGATACTTTTGTGACATGACTGAATTAAATCACATATGGGAGAGACTATTGGGACCCTTTGTTGGATTCCTGAGTACTAACATATCTTCAGTTAGTGGAACAACGAGATGGGATTAACACATATGGCTGTCAAGATTTCCAGACTTTGCAATACTATGGCTTTTTCATATTATCTTTTGGGTTCAAGTCTTCTAAATACCCACTGATTATCTCTATTCCTTCTTCTCCTGGAATATTCAAAGATAAACTGAGAGGTTTAACAGGGTATATACACTTAAGCCTTTGCTTTTCTTTCTTGGTGGACATTCCGCAACTTTCAAGGTAGAATCATGAGGACAGTCTTGAAGGAGGCATGTTCTGAGCCCTTGTTCTAGACAAATGGACTTGATATTCTAGTTGCAGATTTGGGAGTCTAGAGTGAATGTGGGTATAGAGAAGTTCAGAAGGGATGTATTGTATGAAGTAAGGGGGCATGTGACAGAACCTTTAATGGAAGATTGAGCAATTTATAAAATGCATTAATTCAAAGAGGTTAAGCAAATTGAAATGCAAGAATTAGGCAGTAAAATAGAAACTAGAGAATAAAGGTCAGGATGCAAATATAATCAACAGGTCATAGAGATATTCCCTGAAACACTGGACTAGGACTCTCAATCTCTCCTATATGGTAATATAGAATGGACTAAGAAATAAAATGATGAGACTCCCAAGAAAAGATGCCTGCTCTTAAGATTTTACCATGGATTAACCTTGCCTGTGTTTTATTCTGTTATTGTGGTCTTGCTTTCTGTGATTGTCTCTGAATTCCTGAACATGACATTTTGCATCCAGAACACAGACATTATTTCACCCTCTCCTTATTTATTTCAAATCCATAAAGTGATTGCAAAATTCCTTTGTATTTTTTAATTTATAATGTAATATACGTGTTATATATTGTATATATAACACATATATATGTTTATTGAACTATAGCTGACTTACAATATTATATTAGTTCCAAGTGTACAACACAGTGATTGAATATTTTTGAAGATTATACTCCATATAAAATTATTAAAAATATTGGCTTGGGCTTCCCTGGTGGCACAGTGGTTGAGAGTCCGCCTGCCGATGCAGGGGACACGGGTTCATGCCCTGGTCTGGGAGGATCCCACATGCTGCAGAGTGGCTGGGCCCGTGAGCCATGGCCGCTGAGCCTGCGCGTCTGGAGCCTGTGCTCCACAACGGGAGAGGCCACAACAGTGAGAGGCCCGCGTACCGCAAAAAAAAAAAAAAAAAAAATTGGCTATACTCCCTACATTATATCCTTGTAACTTGTTTACTTTGTACCTAGTAGTTTGTATCTTTTAACACTCGTTCATCTATCTTGCCCTTGCTCCAACCTCTCTCTGCACTGGTAACCACTAGAGTTTGTTTTCTCTATTTGTGAGCCTGTTTCTGTTTTGTTATAGTCATTCCTTTGTTTTATATTTTAGGTTCCAAATATAAGTGATAATATACAGCATTTATCTTTCCCTGTTTGACTTATTTCACTAAGTGTAATACCCTCCAGGTCCATCCATGTTGTTGCAAATGGCAAAATTTTCATTCTTTTTTATGGCTAAGTAATATTCTATTGTATATGTATTCCACATCTTCTTTATCCATTCATCTGTTGATGGATATTTAGGTTGCTTCAATATCTTGGCTATTGTAAATAATGCTGCTATGAACATTGGGCTGCACATATTTTCTCAAATTACTGTTTTCATTTTCTTTGGACATATACCTAGGAGTGCAATCGCTATATCACATGGTAGTTCTATTTTTAATTTTTTGAGGAATCTCCATACTTTTTTTTATAGTGGTTGTACCAGTTTACATTCCTGCCAACAGTGTACTAATGTTCTTTTTCTCCACATCCTTGCCAACACTTGTTATTTCTTGTCTTTTTGAGGATGGCCATTCTGACAGTTGTGAGGTTATATCTCATTGTGGTTTTGATTTGCATGTCCCTGATGATTATTTATGGAGCCACAAAAGATCCTGAATAGACAAAGTAATCTTCAGAAAAAAAGAATAAAGCTGCAAATATCATGCTCCTGGACTTCAGACTGAACTACAAAGCTACAGTGATCAAAACAGCTTGGTGCTTTGTGACCACCTAGAGGGGTGGGATAGGGAGGGTGGGAGGGAGATGCAAGAGGGAGGAGAGATGGGGATATATGTATATGTATAGCTGATTCACTATGTTATAAAGCAGAAACTAACACACCACAGTAAAGCAGTTATACTCCAAAAAAGATGTTAATAAAAAAAAAAATAACAGTAGGGTAATGGCACAGAAACAGACACATAGATCAATGGAACAAAATAGTTAGTCCAGAAATAAACCCACACACATATGGTCAATTGATCTGCAACAAAGGAGGCAAGAATACACAGTGGGGAAAAGATAGACTCCTCAATAAGTGGTATTGGGAAAACTGAACAGCTGCATGTAAAAGAATGAAATTAGAACATTTTCTCACACCATATACAAAAATAAACTTAAAATTGATTAAAGACCTAAATATAATACCTCTAACAATTAAATTCCTATAAAAAAACAAAACAGTATACCCTTTGACATAGGTCTCAGCAATATTTTTTTGGCTCTGTCTCCCCAAGCAAAGAAAACAAGAGCAAAAATGAAAAAAATTGTACCTAGTAAAACTTAAAAGTTTTTGAATATTGAAGGAAACCATTAACAAAATGAAAATACAACCTATTGAGTGGGAGAAAATATTTGTAAATGACATTAATGTTAAGGTTTAATATCCAAAATAAAAAAAAAACTTACACAACTCAGTATCAGTAAAACAAACAACCTGATTTAAAATAATGGACAGAGGAACTGAATAGGCATTTTTCCAAAGAAGACATACAGATGGCCAATAAGCACATGAAAAAATGCTCAGAATTCCTTTGTATTTGAGTACCAACATGGAGCTATAATGATGCGTCCAAATAAGACAGAAGGGTTGGCAATGTTACCGTGATTGAGGTTCTAGATCAACTGGTGTAGAAATCATGGTTCTCCGGAGAAATAAGATCAATAGGAGAAAAACACACGCACGCACACACAGATTTATTATAAGAAATTAGCTAATGTGAATATGGAAGCTTGAAACTCTCGAGATCTGTAAGATGAATCGGCAAGCTGGACACCCAGGAGACCTGATGATTCAAGTCTGAGTTCAACAAAGGCCTGAGAAATGGTGTAGTAGCAGTCTAAAGGGCAGTAGCTTGAGACTCAAGAAGAGAAAATGCTTCAATTTGAGTCCAAAGGAAAGAAAAAAATCCAATGTCCTAGTTCAAAGGCAATCAGACAGGAAGAATGCTCTTACCTGGGGGAAGGTCAGACTTTTTGTTCTATTCAGGTTTTCACCTGATTGATTGAAGGCCACCTACTTTAAGCAGGGTAATTTGTTTTATTCAGTCTACGATTTAAATGTTAATTTCATCCAAAGAACTCTCACGGACACACCCAAAATAATGTTGACTCAATATCTGGGCACCCTATGGCCCTGGTCAAGTTGACACACAAAATTAATCATCACACATGCAGGGTGCTAAAAAACCAACCAAGACAACAGAAAAGAGTAATGGAAGGGAAATGGGCCAGTGTTAGTCCAAATAAATTCAGAGACAATAGCCAATGCCCAGAGTGCAACTTTCACCTGTTTGCAGTTTATAGTGCAGAAACAATATTTAAGAGTGTAGCATCTGGGATCAGGCAGATATGATTTTAAATGTTAGTAGACTTACTTAATAGTGCTGTGATATTGGGCATTTAGTAAACAACTCTGAAGCATGTTTTCCTTACATGTAAAATGGGAAATGTAATATCTGCCTCATGAGATTGTGAGAATAAATATGATAATATATGGAAAGCACTCAGAACATTAATAACATAAATCTGAAAAACAAATTTTCAGATGTTGTTAACATTTGTATCATTACCATTATTTGAATGAACAGATTGGATCTCTTAGAAACCCCCAGGATGAAAGAGAAATCCACTTCATCAAATACCTTCTCATCACTGGACTTACCTTCATTTTAAAGGATTTTCTCACATATTTCTTCTCCTTTTAGAAATTGTACTGTTTGTAGAAATCAATAGTCGACAACAAACAGATATCTCCAGAACACTACAGCTCACATAGTGCTGCAAAGTTCAGCTGATCCTCCCAGCATTTATTATGTATCTGATTGAGTGGGGTAAGTAATCCTCTTATTATGTTTAAAATTAAGGTAACTGCTTTGGTCTGATAATGTCACAGAAGGTTTTATAGCACAGGAAGGGCATGAGCTGCTTTTGATGGAGACTGATATTACAGGATGGGAGAGAATTAGAAGTGATATTTCCCATGTTTTTGTTCATGGTCTACTAAGTAATGATTTTCTTATATCATAGGGTATCCACTTCTCTTTATCCTAAATGAGAAATTTAGTAGAAATACAAAATGAAAGTTTTTTTAAAAATCAATTGTTTCTGACCAATGTTATATGTGTTCACTGACCTTATCCTTATCTTCAAATAGTGGCATCTGCTGCATTCTTACTGGAGTAGAGGCCATGAACAGGTGTATTACAAGGCTGGGACACCCCCAGAGTTGGCATGTGGGTGTTGCAGTCCAGAGATCTACTAGCAAAAAGAAGTCTGGGGAGACTGAGTCATTATCCAATGGCTTCTAGAGAGTACTTGCCTTGGCAAATCAGTAGTGAGTTATCTAGGTGGGATTTGGCAAAAATAAATGCTCTGAGCAACACGTAGAATATAGAGTCAGGAGACAGGCCCTGGAGTCATATAGCTTAAGGTTCCCATGCTGGATTGGGCACGAAACAGTTACCTAACAATTCGTGTGTTCGTTAATCTCACGCATAGTAAATTTCCTCATAGGTGTACTTTGCATATTTCAGATCGCTTCAATCAAACAATGTATGTAAGGTGCCTGACAATTATTGTTAACCTTGTTTATTACGTAGAACATCCTTACACATTTGTTTTCACCAAGGAGTAGAAACTCACATCTTAGATTGTAGAACAGACAGGCTTGCTCATGATGCCATCATCCTGTTTTCTTTGGTTTGAGGATTCCACGCAGTATGGCTGAATTTGGAATAACCCAACCAAGGGAATTCAGTAGCCACTTTTTTCTTATAGTGTTAAAAGTTTATCATAGACCAAGTGAGCATGGAAGCATCAGAGACAGAGACTATGACTATGACTCCTGGAAAATGCCAAGCTACCTACACAAACTTCTCTCCTTGACTGGCCAGGCAAATAAAGCTTCTTGAAGAACAGATGGAAGAAATCCATGCAGACTGTTCTTTTCATATGCTTTTGGATAGGGTTGAGGGAGGGTTTTTACTTCAGTTATTGGCTTAGGACTCAGATACAGATGGGATACCAGATAAGTTTGAACTCTTTCTGGACCACCGTAAAAGGAACTCTTATGATTGAAACCAAGCAGGACTCTGTGGGGCCTTCCTGGGGACAGAACCCCCACCCCCCAACCCTATGCCCCCTGCCTCTCTCTTGTTTGTAGAAAACCTTTAGCCTCCCAGTCCTTCCCTTTGTTCCAAAGACCAAATTTAATCAGAGAAATGAGAAAATGCAGAAACAAAGGAAAATAGTCAGGCAAGACAAAATAATAATAGTTTAGCTGTAAAACAAAGTCAAGGACCCTTAGTTCCTACTCAAGGGTTATAGATTATATCCTGAGCCATATTCTTGCGTTGCTTTGCACATACGAAAACTTCCACTCAGTTGAAGAAGTTAACTGCATGCTGCTCACCTGCAGGTTGACCCCAGACCAGTTGGAACCAGAAGGCTGATGATTGAGATTTCCAAAATACCACCCAGTTACCTCACCACTAATCAATCAGAAGGATGTCCATATGCTGATCACGTACCCCGTGACCCTCTCCCTTCACTGTGTCTTTAAAAACACTTCCCTGAAAGCCATCAGGGAGTTAGGGTCTTTTGAGCATGGGCTGCCCCTTCTCCTTGTCTGGCCCAATGTTGGATGCCTTGCAATAAATGCAGTACTTTCCTTCACCACAATCCAGTGTCAGTAGATCGGCTTTACTGCACATGGGCAAGAGGACCCAAGTTTGGTTCTGTAACATGATGACCATTTCAAACATGTGAAACATTATGAAAAAATGAATACCTTAAATGTAAAAGATTAAGAAGCGAAATCAATACCTAAGTAGTTGCAAATGATTAGGATAGCAAAATGCAAATAGGAAAGGTATTTTAGGGAGATTCAATCTGAAGAACAAAAAGCAGAACATTCTGGCATTTGCTATTCATTACTGATGACTGACAAGTTTATAAACAGACATTTTACATGTCAAAATTCAGACAGCAGCCCACAGTTAACAGAAATCTTTAGAGATCAAAGTCCTTTGCCTCCAAGGCCTACTTTCTGCTCACAATACCTTTTCCTCATCAACTAAAGCAAAAGCAGGCCAGTGGAAAGGGATCACCTCTGTCACATTTCTCAGCTTCTTGGTTTCCTACCTGCTCAGGAAGGACCCTGCAGCCTAAGGCTCACTCTGCTTCCCCTCCCCGAGAAAGCTATGGCAGTCCCTAAGGGAGTGAAGTCACAAGCTAGAGCCCATACTCAGCAATACTCCTCACCTGCTTTAGAGCAGGTAAACAGCTACTTGTAGCTGATTAAACATTAAAAAGCATGAAGATGTCACATTAAGGTTAATTTTAATTTTATTTTCCTGAAGTCTTCATAAGGACAGCCAGAACAAAAATGCTAAATCTTATCTTGGAATTCAAAAGACACCACAACAGGTATAATACAAGAGGAATGGGAATACAAAAGGAAAAATAGCACAGATATTATGAACTGCTATAGAGACGAGATGAAATGTAGAATGTGGACAAGCAGTGTTTCTGCTTCCTGCATCCCCCACCCCCAATAACCATGAGAATGGTAGGATGTGCAGCGACATCTCTGGATGTTTGAGGTGGTGCTGGGAAGGATAATGGTCTGAACCCTCACCCACATCTGACCCACCCAGAAATCCAGGAGTTGGCAATCTTAGGGTGATTTCTGCTTCCAAATGTGAAGGTGAGGAAGCAAACAATGATGTAGAAAAATCCGTGTTTCCCTTGAACTCAGGTAAAGCCCCACCATTTTAACAAAGAGAAGAGCAAACGTTTTCACCCGTCTCAATCAGGGTTTGACCTGTCTCAAGCAGAATCACTATCGATGCTGTGGGATATAGAATTATTATAGGAATTAGACCAATTCGGGGAAGAGATGGGAAGTGAAAGTCTAAAAGTGTGAAGAAGTGGCAAGGGTTGGAAGGTGAGGGAAAGAATAATTAATTAGTTAACCTGAGAAGCCAAGCATTTCCAGAGCCAGAAGTTGGACCATGAAGGGGCAGCTTGTGCAAAAGAACGTGTTCTCTATAGGGACGTGTTCTCTCAGTGCAGACCAACCTCTGCAGGTCCACAGTTGAGGGTGTGCAGTGGTGTGGCTGACAATGCTCTTTGCCAGCTGAGCCAGCAGCTGGGAAGAAAAACTGCATATATAGCAGAGGAGAGTGAAAACAAATAGAAATCCACCTGCTACCTTTGAGTCTCTTTTACTGCATCTGGCTGCAAAAACACCTTGAGAAGCAATAGTTACGGACTCACTTTTATCTTCCAAATCTTGTGTACATTTCTCTCATGGCCCATTTTAATTTGGTAAGTTACAGGGAAGGGAATTCTGGTTGATGCAGTTCTAAGTATAACAAAGGTGACACAGTACAGTCACCAGGCCACACCAGGACTGACTGCCAGAGTAAGAACATAGCAATAAAGGAATGTGGGTGACATCCATTTTTTTTGGCCACACTGCATGGCATGTGGGATCTTAGTTCCCTGACCAGGGATCAAACTCATGCCCCCTGCATTGGAAGTGCAGAGTCTTAACCACAGAACCACCAGGGAAGTCCCAACATCTAGTTTTTTGAGTGAGAGACTGATAGCTATTGGGTTCTCCAATGCCATGGATATGGACGGGAGACAATTCGGATAGCTCCATCAAGAACTGCCAAGGCTGAAACAGCCAATTATTTGGAAGTCACTTGCTTTTTGTATTGTTTCAGAATTGATAATCTAATGAGATCAAGGTCAAGAATACCCTCAGCATACACACACACACACATGCACGCACACTAACCCATTGGCTCTGCAATACCTGAGAAAACTTTTGTTGCAGTAGAGTCACCTAAGGGATTTCCCTTGAGGCTGTCATAAGTAATGAATGTACATGACCTCTTTCCCTTGAATATACTGCCATGCATGAGTTTGCCAAGTGCTTTTTATTGCAACAGAGTCCACCCAAGGGTGGAGGAAGCTTGTTGATGAAAATTTAAATTGGACTAGAGCTGAATATAAATCACAAATTAAATGAAAAAAAAAAAAAAACCCTGCTGCATTGAACTAAGCTACCTTGAATTAGTAAGATCAATTTTCCCAACACTAAGCAAATACAGAGCATCTGAGGTAATGTGAGTCTAAAGAAAGTGAATATTTTAAACAAATCTATTACTTTATACTATTTCAATCACCATGCAGACTTACTTGAAGCCATGTCGTAAATGTCAAATGGATGTGACCTCTTTCCCTTGAGTACACTGCTGGGGCATGAGCTTGCCAATCTCATCAGCCCCCTGCTTTAGGCTTCTAAGCTGCTCTCATAAGGACCAGCCCCTGAAACTAAGTCTGTTTCCTCAGCCTCAATCCTGTGCACTCCTGGTCCTTTTTATCCTCAAAAGTTGGTGATGCTGTAGCCCCTACACGCTTTGCCCCAGAGTCTGTTCCCAATATGACATTTACAGAAGCCAAAAGAACATTTTTCCTTCAATGGTTTCCATTCCAATGACTGACACTAAGTCTCTTGAAATATCTGCTCAGTTTGGAGCCTTTCCATTGGCTTAAAATTTCTCTTATAGAAAATGGAAAGCTATTTCTTCTTAAATATGGATAAAAAGCTTTGCCATGTTCAGAGAAATTAAGAAGCTTAGAAAAGCATTTGTCACAAGAATTCTGCAAAGGAAATTATCTAACTGTGCAATTCTAATACCTTACAGAAGGGACTCTTTAAAAAATTTCTACAAATGTTTAGGTCAAGGGTTATACTATGAAGCATAATTTGAGTTTATATAAGAAATGGACACCCAAAGTGAAAAAATAGAAACACTCCAATCATACAAGCCTGCTGATTGCTTCTGTAGGTCCTGAAAAATCACTTGTGCATGCTTCCAATAGAGTATTAAAGAAACCAAAATAGAACCACTCACTGTCTTTATTAACTTGGAATATCATAGTTCAAAACAACACACTAATCTAAACTCTAGAAATATGCCAGATCTCCAGTCACAATGTCTGTTTTTGTAAAAGGGTAATGTGATAGAATATGAAAAAAATTAAATCAACAGTGTACCAAATTATGTCACATAATTTTTTAATCTAGATCTACTTAGATCAATAAATGTTGCAATGTTTCTTTAACAACCAATTCTGTATGATATTGCTAAGTGTTTTCCTCTCAAAATAAAAACCAAGCAAAATGAAAGAAAACATAAGTTGTAGTAGCAACTAGGGAAAATATATTGATCTATATCCTTCAGGTAAAGCTACCCAAATTGCTAGATAAGATTGTCTAGGAAAAATAGATATAAATTGTAAGTAGCTAGATTTTTAAGAAAATTGTGAAAATAATTTGGATGAACATGAATTCAGGTGATCCTGATTCTAAACCAAGAAAGTACAGTTTTGAATCATCCTTTATCAGACCCATTCATAGCTGTTGGGGAAAAGTAATTAATTGTCTATATTCTATAATTTGAAGGATGATTAGAAGGTCATTCCTTTGCAAAATATTTCTCATCAACAGCTACCACTGTGTTTGAAATATTATCATAGATTTATTCTTTTGGCTAAAACATCACCCCCTCTTTACAAAGAAATGGATATTTATAATAACATTACTATTACACTTTGCTGAGCATTTACTGTGTGACAGAAATTCTGTTAAATGTCAAGTACATCATTTCAAATAATCATTGGAGTAAATCTATGAAGAAAGTATTAATATTATCTTCATCTGACAGATGAAAAAATAGAGCTGGAAGAAGCAAAATAACTTACCAAATGTCACACAGCTGAACAGCAGAGGAACTTTATGTCCTAATTCTTTGAGATTCTTTGTACACGTATTTGTCTTTTGGCAGGAGCACCCTTCATGTTCTGAGTGTCAAAACTCTATTTATCCCTCAATATGAGGCCTTATATGATTATCGCAGGTAAATCTACTCCCTAGATCAGCTGTTCCATAATAGCTCATGTTATATTGATTTGAAATAGTTTTTATTTCCATATCCCTTACTAGGCTACATTTTGTATGGGCAGTGAACATGTCTTTTTATAGTTGTTGCTACTGTCATTATTATTATAATCATCATCATTATTATTGCTATACTTAGTGTTCTAAGAATTGAACACAATACGATCTGCATATGTGGTGCTTCAAACATGTTTTCTAGATGAAAGTATGCAAAATTAAATTAATACTGGCATCTTCTTATAATGGTTCATGCTGCTTTCCTTTATGACTGGTGAAATCTTGAGTAGTGTGAAAGATCTGAATGCCTAAGCTACTAATAGGTATTTAATATTTAGTTAAAAAAGCAGAAAAGATAAAAAAAGGGTGTCAGGATCCTCTGTAGCTTTACACTGGAACAGCCCTGCTTTCTGCTGGACAGTTCACAATCCTAATCAAGGAGTTTAGGTGGTGATGACAAAGAAAAGTGGTTGGAACCTCTAATTATTAGACAAATGCAAATAAAAACTACAATGAGGTATCACCTCAAGCCAGTCATAATGGCCATCATTAAAAAGTCTACAAATGACAAGTGCTGGAGAGTGTGTGTCCCACCAAAGTGACACTGTTGGTAGGAACGTAAATTGGTGCAGCCACTATGGAAAACAATATGGAGGTTCCTTAAAAAACTAAAATTATAGTTGACATATGATCCAGCAATCCCATTCCTGGGCATATATCTGAAGAAAACTCTCAGTTGAAAAGATACATGCACCCCAATGTTCACGGCGTCATTATTTACAATAGCCAAGACATAGAAACAACCTAAATGTCCACTGACAGACGAATGGATAAAGAAGATATGGTATATATTCACAATGGAATACTACTCAGCCATAAAAAAGAATGAAATAATGCCATTTGCAGCAATATGGATGAACCCAGAGATTATCATACTAAGTGAAGTAAGTTAGAAAGAGAAAGACAAATATATTTGATATCACTTATGCATGGAGTATAAAATGTGACAAAAATGAACTTATTTAAAAAACAGACTCACAGACATAGAAAACAAACTTTTGGTTACCAAAGGGGAAAGGGATTTGGGGAGGGATAAATTAGGAGTTTGGGATTAGCAGATACAAACTAGTATATATAAAATAGATAAACAACAAGGTCCTACTGTAGAGCACAGGGAACTATATTCAATATCCTGTAATAAACCAAAATGGAAAAGAATATGAAACAAGATATAATCACTCTGCTGTACACCAGAAACTAACATAACATTGTAAATCAACTATACTTCAATAAAAAAAAGGAGGAGTGTTTGGAGCCTTTGGTTAAAATTGGCAGACTGAACCCTCATAGTTAATTCCACTTCAACCTGAAATCTGAACAAAATAAATCAGAGAAATAATAAACATAAACCCATAAGGGAAAAAATAGCAGGAAGCAGAAACACTTCTGGTCCACATTCTATCTGGTGAAATTCTAACCCCTTTGATTTTTTTCTCTGTAAACATGACTAATAACAATTCCTTGCCAATAGATTATTTAACTGAGTTCATTTGTTTCTGGCCTATGCCTTGTTCCCTCAGTTTCTGTAACTGTGCACCTGTAAAACCTCCAAGTCATCTTATGAACTGATTTCATGAATGCTATTCAGCTAATCATCATCTTAATAATGGCAGTGGCCACAAGCTGTTATCTCAAACCACTTTTTGTCTTCTTAAAATTCTTGTGTCTTATCATGATCTTCCTTATTGTCATCAGCAAGCATACTTAATTCTCTCCTAATTATCTGATCTGTGGTGACAGAAAGGATGAGTTGCTATTTGTTAGATTTGCTCAGTACATTCTATAGTTTCTAGGTGATACCAGCCAGCACTAGCCTAAAATACTTAATAACCTTCAGATTAAATTTTCTCATTACTTTTTCTTTAAGCAGCACAAGGCACCTGGACCGGAGTGATTTAGACTGCACTATAAAGCTCCTTGGGTTAAAGAAGCATGCTGATTGGTGCAGAGATTAATGTAAAGGGTAGATTAATTTTTGTGAATCACCAGTTCAGCTGAAACAGCTGCTCATATTTTAAACCGCTAACATCATCATATTCTAGCACACAGAAGTATGGTTTTCCTAAGAATGAAGATATCCAAAGGAGAAACTAATAAGGCATATCTAAGTAGGGTATTTGGTAATCATGTGATAACACTCTGGAGGGATTAGAAGCATGAGGCTGCATTTCTGTCAAATTATTAGCTCATGAAAACCCCTTCCTCCTTGTCACACCTGGCTGCTTAATTCCTATCCAATTAAAAGTGACATTTTCTGGTGATGTTAGCAACTTAGCTGCACACTTTCTATTTTATTTGAGAAGCTCTTTGGAAGTCTGATCACTAAATACTGGAGATGTCTTTGTTCCTCAGATGCTCCCAGTCATAGGGAGGAAAAATTGTCTAGAACATATTAGATAGGGCCTGGCTATAGCTGAGAGGAATCTATTCTCCTATTGTTTGACCCAAGGCCATAACATGATCTGTTCCACCTGTGCC